>NW_027476108.1:0-347315 GCF_051020955.1 Megalopta genalis
CACCTATACTCGCAAGTATTTGAAGCTAACTCGTTTGTTTCGCATGCAGTTGAAGCTAAATCATGTATATCACAAGTATGGAAGCCAAACCATTTGATTCGCATGAATTTGAAGCTAAATCATGTGTTTCGTTTGGATTTGAAACTAAGCCTTCTACTTCGCATTGATTAGAAGCTAAATCTTGTGTTTCGTGTGGATTTGAAGCTAACTCGGTTGATTCGCCTGCATTCGAAGTTATATCACGTATAATCGCAAGTATTTGAAGCTCAGTCATTCGTTTCGCATGGATTTGAAGCTAAGCCTTCTACTTCGCAAATATTTGAAGCTAAATCATATGTTTCGCTTGGATTTGAAGCTAACTCGTTTGTTTCTCCTGCAATTGAAGCTAAATCATGTATATCACAAGTTTTTGAAGCTAAACCATCTGTTTCGCATGGTTTCGAAGATAAGCCTTCTACTTCGCATTGATTTGAAGCTAAATCATGTGATTCGCATGGATTTGAAGGTTACTCATTTGTTTCGCATGCAGTTGAAGCTAAATCATGTATATCACAAGTATTTGAAGCTAAACCATCTGTTTCGCATGGTTTCGAAGATAAGTCTTCTACTTCGCATGAATTTGAAGCTAAACCATGTGTTTCGCTTGAATTGGAAGCTGACTCGTTTGTTCGCATGCAGTTGAAGCTAAATAATGTGTATTACAAGTATTTGAAGCTATATCATTTGTTTTGCATGGATTTGAAGCTAACTCGTTTGTTTCGCCTGCATTTGAAGCCACATCATCTATACTCGCAAGTATTTGAAGCTAAACTATTCGTTTCGCTTGGATTTGCAGCTAAGCCTCCTACTTCATATTGATTTTGATGCTAAATCATGTATTCGCTTGGATTTGAAGCAAAGCCTTCTACTTCGCATTGATTTGAAGCTAAATCATGTGTTTCGCTTGGATTTGAAACTAAGCCTTCTACTTAGCATTGATTGGAAGCTAAATCTTGTGTTTGGTATGGATTTGAAGCTAACTCGGTTGTTTCGCCTGCATTCGAAGTTATATCACGTATAATCACAAGTATTTGAAGCTCAGTCATCCGTTCGCATGGATTTGAAGCTAAATCATATGTTTCGCTTGGATTTGAAGGTAGCACGTTTGTTTCACATGCAGTTGAAGCTCAATCATGTATATTACAAGTATTTGAAGCTGAACAATTTGTTTTGCATGTATATTAAAGTAAACCATGTGTTTTGCATGAGTATTAAGCTAAACCATGTGTTTGGAATGAATTTGAAGCTAAATCATTGTGTTTCGCATGGATTTGAAGCTAACTCGTTTGTTGCCCACGCAGTTGAAGCTAAACCATGTATATCACAAGTATTTGAAGCTAAACCATCTGTTTCGCATGGTTTCGAAGATAAGCCTTCTACTTCGCATTGATTTGAAGCTAAATCATGTGATTCGCATGGATTTGAAGGTAACTCTTTTGTTTCGCATGCAGTTGAAGCTAAATCATGTGTATTACAAGTATCTGAAGCTATATCATTTGTTTTGCATGGATTTGAAGCTAACTAGTGTGTTTCGCCTGCATTTGAAGCCATATCACCTATACTCGCAAGTATTTGAAGCTAAACCATTCGTTTCGCATGGATTTGAAGCTAACTCGTTTGTTTCGCATGCAGTTGAAGCTAAATCATGTATATCACAAGTATTGGATGCCAAACCATTTGATTCGCATGAATTTGAAGCTAAATCTTGTGTTTCGCTTGGATTTGAAACTAAGCCTTCTACTTCGCATTTATTTGAAGCTAAATCATATGATTCACTTGGATTTGATGCTAACCCTTCTACTTCGCATTGATGTGAAGCTAAATCATGAGTTTCGCTTGGATTTGTAGTTAACACGTTTGTTTCACATACAGTTGAAGCTCAATCATGTATATCACAAATATTTGAAGCTGAACAATTTGTTTCGCATGAATATTAAGTTAAACCATGTGCTTCGCATGAATATGAATCTAAACGATGTGTTTCGCATGATTTTAAAGCTAAATCATTTATATCAAGACTATTTGAAACTAAACCATTTGTTTCGCATGGTTTCGAAGATAAGCCTTCTACTTCGCATGAATTTGAAGCTAAATCATATGTTTCTCTTGGATTTGAAGGTAACACGTCTGTTTCACCTGCAGTTGAAGCTCAATCATGTATATCACAAGTATTTGAAGCAGAACAATTTGATTCGCATGAATTTGAAGCTAAATGATGTGGTTCACATGAATTGAATCTCACTCGTTTGTTTCGCATGCATTTGAAGCTAAATCATGTATATCACAAGTATTTGTAACAAAACCATTTGTTTCTCATGGATTTGAAGCTAAGCCTTCTACTTCGCATTGATTTGAAGCTAAGTCATGTGTTTCGCTTGGATTTGGAGCTAACTCGTTTGTTTCGCATGCATTTGAAGCTAAATCATGTATATCACAAGTATTTGAAGCAAAACCATTTGATTTGCATGGATTTGAAACAAAGCCTTCTACTTCGCATTGATTTGAATCTAAATCATGTGTTTCGATTTGGTTTGAAGATAACTCGTTTGATTCGCATGCAGTTGAAGCTATATCACTTATATTCGCAAGTATTTGAAGATAAATAATTCGTTTCGCAAGGATTTGAAGCCAAGCCTCCTACTTCGTATTGATTTGAAGCTAAATCATGTATTCGCTTGGATTTGAAGCCATTTCGTTTGTTTCGCCTGCAGTTGACGCTAAATCATGTATATCACAATTATTTGAAGCTGAACCATTTGTTTCGCATGGATTTGAAGCTATGCCTTCCACTGCGCATTAATGTGAAGCTAAATCATGTGTTCCGCGTGGATTTGAAGCTAACTCGTTTGTTTCGCATGCAGTTGAAGCTAAATCATATATATCACAAATATTGGATGCCAAACCATTTGATTCGCATGAATTTGAAGCTAAATCATGTGTTTCGCTTGGATTTGCTACTAAGCCTCCTACTTCGCATTGATTAGAATCTAAATCTTGTGTTTCGTATGGATTTGAAGCTAACTCGGTTGTTTCACCTGCATTCGAAGTTATATCACGTATAATCGCAAGTATTTGAAGCTCAGTCATGCGTTTCGCATGGATTTGAAGCTTAGCCTTCTACTTCGCAATGATTTGAAGCTAAATCATATGTTTCGCTTGGATTTGAAGCTAACTCGTTTGTTTCTCCTGCAACTGAAGCTAAATCATGTATATCTCAAGTATTTGGATCTAAACCATCTGTTTCGCATGGTTTCGAAGATATGCCTTCTACGTCGCATTGATTCGAAGCGAAATCATGTGATTCGCATTGATTTGAATCTGAATCATGTGATTCACTTGGATTTGATGCTAACCATTCTACTTAGCATTGATTTGAAGCTAAATAATGTGTTTCGCTTGGATTTGAAGGTAACACGTTTGTTTGACGTGCAGTTGAAGCTCACTCATGCATATCACAAGTATTTGAAGCTGCACAATTTGTTTCGCATGAATATTAAGTTAAACCATGTGCTTCGCATGAATATGAATCTAATCGATGTGTTTCGCATGAATTTAAAACTAAATCATGTATATCACAAGTATTTGTAACAAAACCATTTGTTTCGCATGGTTTCGAAGATAAGCCTTCTACTTCGCATTGATTTGAAGCTAAGTCATGTGTTTCGCTTGGATTTGGAGCTAACTCGTTTGTTTCGCATGGATTTGAAGCTTACTCATTTGTTTCGCATGCAGTTGAAGCTAAATCATGTATATCACAAGTATTTGAAGCAAACCCATTTGATTTGCATGGATTTGAAACAAAGCCTTCTACTTCGCATTGATTTGAATCTAAATCATGTGTTTCGATTTGGTTTGAAGATAACTCGTTTGATTCGCATGCAGTTGAAGCTATATCACTTATATTCGCAAGTATTTGAAGCTAAACTATTTGTTTTGCATGGATTTGAAGCTAAGCCTTCACCTTCGCATTGATTTGAAGCAAAATCATGTGTTTCGCTTTGGTTTAAAGATAACTCGTTTGTTTCGCCTGCATTTGAACCAATATCACTTATATTCGCCAGTATTTGAAGATAAATAATTCGTTTCGTATGGATTTGAAGCTAAGCCTCCTACTTCGTATTGATTTGAAGCTAAATCATGTATTCGCTTGGATTTGAAGCCATTTCGTTTGTTTCGCCTGCAGTTGACGCTAAATCATGTATATCACAATTATTTGAAGCTGAACCATTTGTTTCGCATGGATTTGAAGCTATGCCTTCCACTGCGCATTAATGTGAAGCTAAATCATGTGTTCCGCGTGGATTTGAAACTAACTCGTTTTATTTCGCCTGCATTTGAAGCTTTGTCATTTATATTCGCAAGTATTTGTAGCTAAACCATTCGTTTCGCATGGATTAGAAGCTAAGCCTTCTACTTCTCTTTGATTTGAAGCTAGATCATGTGATTCTCTTGGATTTGAAGCTAACTCGTTTGTTTCGCATGCAGTTGAAGCTAAATCATGTATATCACAATTATTTGAAACTGAACCATTTGTTTCGCATCGATTTGAAGCTAAGCCTTCCACTTCGCATTGATTTGAAGCTAAATCATGTGTTTCGCATGGATTTGAAGGTTACTCATTTGTTTCGCATGCAGTTGAAGCTAAATCATGTATATCACAAGTATTTGAAGCTAAACCATCTGTTTCGCATGGTTTCGAAGATAAGTCTTCTACTTCGCATGAATTTAAAGCTAAATCACGTGTTTCGCTTGGATTTGAAGCTAACTCGTTTGTTTCGCCTGTAGTTGAATCTGAATCATGTATATCACAAGTATTTGAACCTAAACCATTTGTTCCTCATGTATTTGAAGCTATGCCTTCCAGTTCGCATTGATTTGAAGCTAAATCATGTGTTTTGCTTGTATTTGAAGCTAACTCGTTTGTTTCGCATGCAGTTGAAGCTAAATCATGTTTACCAGAAATATTTGAATCTAAACCATCTGTTTCGCATGAATATTAAGCTAAACCATGTGTTTCGCATTGATTTGAAGCTAAATCATGTGATTCGCATTGATTTGAAGGTAACTCCTTTGTTTCGCATGCAGTTGAAGCTAAATCATGTATATCGCAAGTATTTGAAGCTATATCATTTGTTTCGCATGGATTTGAAGCTAAACCTTCTACGTCGCATTGATTTGAAGCTAAATCATGTGTTTCGCTTGGATTTGAAACTAAGCCTTCTACTTCGCATTGATTAGAAGCTAAATCTTGTGTTTCGTGTGGATTTGAAGCTAACTCGGTTGATTCGCCTGCATTCGAAGTTATATCACGTATAAACGCAAGTATTTGAAGCTCAGTCATTCGTTTCGCATGGATTTGAAGCTAAGCCTTCTACTTCGCAAATATTTGAAGCTAAATCATGTGTTTCGCTTGGATTTGAAGCTAACTCGTTTGTTTCTCCTACAATTGAAGCTAAATCATGTATATCACAAGTTTTTGAAGCTAAACCATCTGTTTCGCATGGTTTCGAAGATAAGCCTTCTACTTCGCATTGATTTGAAGCTAAATCATGTGATTCGCATGGATTTGAAGGTTACTCATTTGTTTCGCATGCAGTTGAAGCTAAATCATGTATATCACAAGTATTTGAAGCTAAACCATCTGTTTCGCATGGTTTCGAAGATAAGTCTTCTACTTCGCATGAATTTGAAGCTAAACCATGTGTTTCGCTTGAATTGGAAGCTGACTCGTTTGTTTCGCATGCAGTTGAAGCTAAATAATGTGTATTACAAGTATTTGAAGCTACATCATTTGTTTTGCATGGATTTGAAGCTAACTCGTATGTTTCGCCTGCATTTGAAGCCATATCATCTATACTCGCAAGTATTTGAAGTTAAACTATTCGTTTCGCATGGATTTGAAGCTAAGCCTCCTACTTCATATTGATTTGATGCTAAATCATGTATTCGCTTGGATTTGAAGCAAAGCCTTCTACTTCGCATTGATTTGAAGCTAAATCATGTGTTTCGCTTGGATTTGAAACTAAGCCTTCTACTTAGCATTGATTGGAAGCTAAATCTTGTGTTTGGTATGGATTTGAAGCTAACTCGGTTGTTTCGCCTGCATTCGAAGTTATATCACGTATAATCGCAAGTATTTGAAGCTCAGTCATCCGTTTCGCTTGGATTTGAAGGTAGCACGTTTGTTTCACATGCAGTTGAAGCTCAATCATGTATATCACAAGTATTTGAAGCTGAACAATTTGTTTCGCATGTATATTAAAGTAAACCATGTGTTTCGCATGAGTATTAAGCTAAACCATGTGTTTGGAATGAATTTGAAGCTAAATCATGTGTTTCGCATGGATTTGAAGCTAACTGGTTTGTTGCCCACGCAGTTGAAGCTAAACCATGTATATCACAAGTATTTGAAGCTAAACCATCTGTTTCGCATGGTTTCGAAGATAAGCCTTCTACTTCGCATTGATTTGAAGCTAAATCATGTGATTCGCGTGGATTTGAAGGTAACTCTTTTCTTTCGCATGCAGTTGAAGCTAAATCATGTGTATTACAAGTATCTGAAGCTATATCATTTGTTTTGCATGGATTTGAAGCTAACTAGTTTGTTTCGCCTGCATTTGAAGCCATATCACCTATACTCGCAAGTATTTGAAGCTAAACCATTCGTTTCGCATGGATTTGAAGCTAACTCGTTTGTTTCGCATGCAGTTGAAGCTAAATCATGTATATCACAAATATTGGATGCCAAACCATTTGATTCGCATGAATTTGAAGCTAAATCATGTGTTTCGCTTGGATTTGCTACTAAGCCTTCTACTTCGCATTGATTAGAATCTAAATCTTGTGTTTCGTATGGATTTGAAGCTAACTCGGTTGTTTCACCTGCATTCGAAGTTATATCACGTATAATCGCAAGTATTTGAAGCTCAGTCATGCGTTTCGCATGGATTTGAAGCTTAGACTTCTACTTCGCAATGATTTGAAGCTAAATCATATGTTTCGCTTGGATTTGCTACTAAGCCTTCTACTTCGCATTGATTAGAATCTAAATCTTGTGTTTCGTATGGATTTGAAGCTAACTCGGTTGTTTCACCTGCATTCGAAGTTATATCACGTATAATCGCAAGTATTTGAAGCTCAGTCATGCGTTTCGCATGGATTTGAAGCTTAGCCTTCTACTTCGCAATGATTTGAAGCTAAATCATATGTTTCGCTTGGATTTGAAGCTAACTCGTTTGTTTCTCCTGCAACTGAAGCTAAATCATGTATATCTCAAGTATTTGGATCTAAACCATCTGTTTCGCATGGTTTCGAAGATATGCCTTCTACGTCGCATTGATTCGAAGCTAAATCATGTGATTCGCATTGATTTGAATCTGAATCATGTGATTCACTTGGATTTGATGCTAACCATTCTACTTAGCATTGATTTGAAGCTAAATAATGTGTTTCGCTTGGATTTGAAGGTAACACGTTTGTTTGACGTGCAGTTGAAGCTCACTCATGTATATCACAAGTATTTGAAGCTGCACAATTTGTTTCGCATGAATATTAAGTTAAACCATGTGCTTCGCATGAATATGAATCTAATCGATGTGTTTCGCATGAATTTAAAACTAAATCATTTATATCAAAAGTATTTGAAGGTAAACCATTTGTTTCGCATGGTTTCGAAGATAAGCCTTCTACATCGCATGAATTCGAAGCTAAATCATGCGTTCCGCGTGGAATTGAAGCTAACTCGATCGTTTCGCCTGCATTATTCGATGATAAATCATGAGTTTCGCTTGGATTTGAAGCTAACTCGTTTGTTTCGCATGCATTTGAAGCTAAATCATGTATATCACAAGTATTTGAAACTTAATAATTCGGTTCGCACGGATTTGAAGCTAAGCCTTCTACTTCGCATTCATTTGAAGCCGAATCATGTGTTTCGCTTGGATTTGAAGATAACTCGATTGTTTCGCATGCAGTTGAATCTATATCACGTATATTCGCAATTATTTGACGGTCAATCATTCGTTTCGCATGAATTTGAAGCTAAGCCTTCTACTTCGCATAGATTTGAAGCTAAATCATGTGTTTCGCTTGGATTTGAATATAAGCCTACTACTTCGCATTGATTAGAAGCTAAATCTTGTGTTTCGTATGGATTTGAAGCTAACTCGGTTGTATCGCCTGAATTCGAAGTTATATCACGTATAATCGCAAGTATTTGAAGCTCAGTCATTCGTTTCGCATGGATTTGAAGCTAAGCCTTCTACTTCGCAAATATTTGAAGCTAAATCACGTGTTTCACTTGGATTTGAATCTATCTCGTTTGTTTCGTATGCAGTTGAAGCTAAATCATGTTTATCACAATATCTGAATCTAAACCATCTGTTTAGCGAGAATATGAAGCTATGAAGCTAAACCATGTGATTTGCATTATTTTGAAGCTAAATCATATGTTTCGCTTGGATTTGAAGCTAACTCGTTTGTTTCTCCTGCAACTGAAGCTAAATCATGTATATCACAATTATTTGAAGCTGAACCATATGTTTCGCATGGATTTGAAGATATGCCTTCTACGTCGCATTGATTCGAAGCTAAATCATGTGATTCGCATTGATTTGAATCTGAATCATGTGATTCACTTGGATTTGATGCTAACCATTCTACTTCGCATTGATGTGAAGCTAAATCATGAGTTTCGCTTGGATTTGTAGTTAACACGTTTGTTTCACATACAGTTGAAGCTCCGTCATGTATATCACAAGTATTTGAAGCTGAACAATTTGTTTCGCATGAATATTAAGTTAAACCATGTGCTTCGCAAGAATATGAATCTAAACGATGTGTTTCGCATGAATTTAAAGCTAAATCATATATATCAAGATTATTTGAAACTAAACCATTTGTTTCGCATGGTTTCGAAGATAAGCCTTCTTCTTCGCATGAATTTGAAGCTAAATCATTTGTTTCTCTTGGATTTGAAGGTAACACGTCTGTTTCACCTGCAGTTGAAGCTCAATCATGTATATCACAAGTATTTGAAGCAGAACAATTTGATTCGCATGAATTTGAATCTAAATGATGTGGTTCACATGAATTGAATCTCACTCGTTTGTTTCGCATGCATTTGAATATATATCACTCATATCGCAAGTATTTGATGCTAATTCATTTATTTCGCATGGATTTGAAGCTAAGTCTCCAACTTCGCATTGATTTGAAGCTAAATCATGTGTTTCGATTTGGTTTGAAGATAACTCGTTTGTTTCGCATGCAGTGGAAGCTATATCACTTATATTCGCAAGTATTTGAAGGTCAATCTTTCGTTTCGCATGGATTTGAAGCTAATCCTTCTACTTCGCATTGATTTGAAGCTAAATCATGTGTTTCGCGTCGATTTGAAGCTAACTGGTTTGTTTCGCCAGCAGTTGAAGATATATCACATATATTCGCAAGTATTTGAAGCTAAACTATTTGTTTTGCATGGATTTGAAGCTAAGCCTTCACTTTCGTATTGATTTGAAACTAAATCATGTATTCGCTTGGATTTGAAGCCAACTCGTTTGTTTCGCCTGCAGTTGACGCTAAATCATGTATATCACAATTATTTGAAGCTGAACCATTTGTTTCGCATGGATTTGAAGCTATGCCTTCTACTGCGCATTGATGTGAAGCTAAATCATGTGTTTCGCTTGGATTTGAAGCTAACTCGTTTGTTTCGCCTGCAGTTGAATCTAAATCATGTATATCACAACTATTTGAACCTAAACCATTTGTTTCTCATGTATTTGAAGCTATGCCATCCAGTTCGCATTGATTTTAAGCTAAATCATGTGTTTTGCTTGTATTTGAAGCTAACTCGTTTTTTCGCATGCAGTTGAAGCTAAATCATGTTTACCACAAGTATTTGTATCTAAACCATCTGTTTCGCATGAATATTAAGCTAAACCATGTGTTTCGCATTGATTTGAAGCTAAATCATGTGATTCGCATTGATTTGAAGGTAACTCCTTTGTTTCGCATGCAGTTGAAGCTAAATCATGTATATCGCAAGTATTTGAAGCTAAACCATTTGATTCGCATTGATTTGTAGCTCAGTCTTCTACTTTGCATGAATTTGAAGCTAAACCATGTGTCGCGCTTGAATTTGTAGCTAACTCGTTTGTTTCGCATGCAGTTGAAACTAAATAATGTATATTACAAGCATTAGAAGCTAATTCATATGTTTCGCATGGATTTGAATATAAGCCTCCTACTTCGCATTGATTTTAAGCTAACTCGATTGCTTCGCCTGCATTTGAAGCTATATCACTTATATTCGCAAGTATTTGAAGGTCAATCATTCGTTCCGCATGAATTTGAAGCGTAGCTTGCTACTTCACATTGATTTGAAGCTAAATCATGTGTTTCGCTTGGATTTGAAGCTAACTCGTTTGTTTCGCATGCAGTTGAAGCTATATCGCTTATATTCGCAAGTATTTGAAACCAAATCATTCGATTCGCATGAATTTGAAACTAGGGCTTCTACTTCGCATTGATTTCAAGCTAAATCATGTGTTTCGCTTGGATTTGAAGCTAACTCGTTTGTTTCGCATGCAGTTGAAGATAAATCATGTAAATCACAAGTATTTGAAGCAAAACCATGTGTTTCGCATGGATTTGAAGCTAACTCGTTTTTTTTCGCCTGCTTTTGAAGATAAGTCGTGTATATCACAAGTATTTGAAGCTAAACCAATCGCTTCGCATGGATTTGAAGCAAAGCCTTCAACTTCGCATTGGTTTGAAGATAAATCATGTGTTTCGCTTGGATTTGAAGCTAACACGTTTGTTTCGCATGCAGTTGAAGCTAAAACATGTACATCACAAGTATCTCAATCTAATCCATCTGTTTCGCAAGAATATGAAGCTATGAAGCTAATCTATGTGATTCGCATGAATTTGAAGCTAAACCGTTCGTTTCGCATGGATTTGAATCTAAGCTTCCTACGTCGCATGAATTTGAATCTAAATCATGTGTTTCGCTTGGATTTGAAGCTAACTCGTTTTTTTTCGCCTGCATTTGAAGATAAATCGTGTATATCACAAGTATTTGAAGCTAAACCATTCGCTTCGCATGGATTTGAAGCAAAGCCTTCAACTTCGCATTGATTTGAAGATAAATCATGTGTTTCGCTTGGATTTGAAGCTAACACGTTTGTTTCGCATGCAGTTGAAGCTAAAACATGTACATCACAAGTATCTGAATCTAATCCATCTGTTTCGCAAGAATATGAAGCTATGAAGCTAATCCATGTGATTCGCATGAATTTGAAGCTAAACCGTTCGTTTCGCATGGATTTGAATCTAAGCCTCCTACGTCGCATGAATTTGAATCTAAATCATGTGTTTCGCTTGGATTTGAAGCTAACTCGTTTGTTTCGCATGCAGTTAAAGCTAAATCATGTATATCACAAGTATTTGAAGCTATACCATTCGTTTCGCATGGATTTGAAGCTAAGCCTCCTACTTCGCATGAATTTGAATCTAAATCGTGTGTATCGCTTGGTTTTGAAGCCTACTGGTTTGTTTCGCCTGCACTTGAAGCTAATTCATGTATATCACAAGTATTTGAAGCCGAACCATTTGTTTTGCATGAATATTAATCTGAACCATGTGTTTCGAACGTATTGGAAGCTGAATTATGCGTTTCGCTTGCATTTGAAGCTAATTCGTTTCTTTCGCATACAGTTGAAGATAAATCATGTAAATCACAAGTATTTGAAGCTAAACCATGTGTTTCGCATGGATTTGAAGCTAACTCGTTTTTTTTCGCCTGCATTTGAAGATAACTCGTGTATATCACAAGTATTTGAAGCTAAACCATTCGCTTCGCATGGATTTGAAGCAAAGCCTTCAACTTCGCATTGATTTCAAGATAAATCATGTGTATCGCTTGGATTTGAAGCTAATTCGTTTGTTTCGGATGCAGTTGAAGCTAAATCATGTATATCACAAGTATTTGAGGCTAAACCATTTGCATCTAATGTATTTGAAGCTAATCCTTCTACTTCGCATGGATTTGAATCTAAATCATGTGGTTCACATGGATTTGAAGATAAGCCTTCTACTTCGCATTGATATGAATCTAAATCACGTGTTTCGCATGGATTTGAAGCTAACTCGTTTGTTTCAAATGCATTTGATTCTAAATCATGTATTTTACAAGTATTTGAACCTAAACAATTTGTTTCTCATGTATTTGAAGCTAAGCTTTCTACTTCGCATTGATTTGAAGCTAAATCATGTGTTTCGCATGGGTTTGAAGATAACTCGTTTGTTTCGACTGCAGTTGAAGCTAAATCATGTATATCACAAGTATTTGTAGCAAAACCATTTGTTTCTCATGGATTTGAAGCTAAGCCATCTACTTCGCATTGATTTGAAGCTAAGTAATGTGTTTCGCTTGGATTTGGAGCTAACTCGTTTGTTTCGCATGCATTTGAAGCTAAATCATGTATATCACAAGTATTTGAAGCAAAACCATTTGATTTGCATGGATTTGAAACAAAGCCTTCTACTTCGCATTGATTTGAATCTAAATCATGTGTTTCGATATGGTTTGAAGATAACTCGTTTGATTCGCATGCAGTTGAAGCTATATCACTTATATTCGCAAGTATTTGAAGCTAAACTATTTGTTTTGCATGGATTTGAAGCTAAGCCTTCACCTTCGCATTGATTTGAAGCAAAATCATGTGTTTCGCTTTGGTTTGAAGATAACTCGTTTGTTTCGCCTGCATTTGAACCAATATCACTTATATTCGCCAGTATTTGAAGATAAATAATTCGTTTCGCATGGATTTGAAGCTAAGCCTCCTACTTCGTATTGATTTGAAGCTAAATCATGTATTCGCTTGGATTTGAAGCCATTTCGTTTGTTTCGCCTGCAGTTGACGCTAAATCATGTATATCACAATTATTTGAAGCTGAACCATTTGTTTCGCATGGATTTGAAGCTATGCCTTCCACTGCGCATTAATGTGAAGTTAAATCATGTGTTCCGCGTGGATTTGAAACTAACTCGTTTTATTTCGCCTGCATTTGAAGCTATATCATTTATATTCGCAAGTATTTGTAGCTAAACCATTCGTTTCGCATGGATTAGAAGCTAAGCCTTCTACTTCGCTTTGATTTGAAGCTAGATCATGTGATTCTCTTGGATTTGAAGCTAACTCGTTTGTTTCGCATGCAGTTGAAGCTAAATCATGTATATCACAATTATTTGAAACTGAACCATTTGTTTCGCATCGATTTGAAGCTAAGCCTTCCACTTCGCATTGATTTGAAGCTAAATCATGTGTTTCGCTTGTATTTGATGCTAACTCGTTTGTTTCGCATGCAGTTGAAGCTAAATCATGTTTACCAGAAATATTTGAATCTAAACCATCTGTTTCGCATGAATATTAAGCTAAACCATGTGTTTTGCATTGATTTGAAGCTAAATCATGTGATTCGCATTGATTTGAAGGTAACTCCTTTGTTTCGCATGCAGTTGAAGCTAAATCATGTATATCGCAAGTATTTGAAGCTATATCATTTGTTTCGCATGGATTTGAAGCTAACTCGTTTGTTTCGCCTGCATTTGAAGCCATATCACCTATACTCGCAAGTATTTGAAGCTAACTCGTTAGTTTCGCATGCAGTTGAAGCTAAATCATGTATATCACAAGTATTGGAAGCCAAACCATTTGATTCGCATGAATTTGAAGCTAAATCATGTGTTTCGCTTGGATTTAAAACTAAGCCTTCTACTTCGCATTGATTAGAAGCTAAATCTTGTGTTTCGTGTGGATTTGAAGCTAACTCGGTTGATTCGCCTGCATTCGAAGTTATATCACGTATAATCGCAAGTATTTGAAGCTCAGTCATTCGTTTCACATGGATTTGAAGCTAAGCCTTCTACTTCGCAAATATTTGAAGCTAAATCATATGTTTCGCTTGGATTTGAAGCTAACTCGTTTGTTTCTCCTGCAATTGAAGCTAAATCATGTATATCACAAGTTTTTGAAGCTAAACCATCTGTTTCGCATGGTTTCGAAGATAAGCCTTCTACTTCGCATTGATTTGAAGCTAAATCATGTGATTCGCATGGATTTGAAGGTTACTCGTTTGTTTCGCCTGCATTTGAAGCCATATCATCTTTACTCGCAAGTATTTGAAGCTAAACTATTCGTTTCGCTTGGATTTGAAGCTAAGCCTCCTACTTCATATTGATTTGATGCTAAATCATGTATTCGCTTGGATTTGAAGCAAAGCCTTCTACTTCGCATTCATTTGAAGCTAAATCATGTGTTTCGCTTGGATTTGAAACTAAGCCTTCTACTTAGCATTGATTGGAAGCTAAATCTTGTGTTTGGTATGGATTTGAAGCTAACTCGGTTGTTTCGTCTGCATTCGAAGTTATATCACGTATAATCGCAAGTATTTGAAGCTCAGTCATCCGTTTCGCATGGATTTGAAGCTAAATCATATGTTTCGCTTGGATTTGAAGGTAGCACGTTTGTTTCGCATGCAGTTGAAGCTAAATCATGTATATCACAAGTATTTGAAGCTAAACCATCTGTTTCGCATGGTTTCGAAGATAAGTCTTCTACTTCGCAAGAATTTGAAGCTAAATCATGTGATTCGCTTGGATTTGAAGCTAACTCGTTTGTTTCGCATGCAGTTGAAGCTAAATCATGTATATCACAAGTATTTGAAGCTATACCATTCGTTTCGCATGGATTTGAAGCTAAGCCTCCTACTTCGCATGAATTTGAATCTAAATCGTGTGTATCGCTTTGTTTTGAAGCCTACTGGTTTGTTTCGCCTGCATTTGAAGCTAATTCATGTATATCACAAGTATTTGAAGCTGAACCATTTGTTTTGCATGAATATTAATCTGAACCATGTGTTTCGAACGTATTGGAAGCTGAATTATGCGTTTCGCTTGCATTTGAAGCTAATTCGTTTCTTTCGCATTGAGTTGAAGATAAATCATGTAAATCACAAGTATTTGAAGCTGAACCATTTGTTTCGCATGGATTTGAAGCTATGCCTTCCACTGCGCATTAATGTGAAGCTAAATCATGTGTTCCGCGTGGATTTGAAGCTAACTCGTTTGTTTCGCATGCAGTTGAAGCTAAATCATATATATCACAAATATTGGATGCCAAACCATTTGATTCGCATGAATTTGAAGCTAAATCATGTGTTTCGCTTGGATTTGCTACTAAGCCTCCTACTTCGCATTGATTAGAATCTAAATCTTGTGTTTCGTATGGATTTGAAGCTAACTCGGTTGTTTCACCTGCATTCGAAGTTATATCACGTATAATCGCAAGTATTTGAAGCTCAGTCATGCGTTTCGCATGGATTTGAAGCTTAGCCTTCTACTTCGCAATGATTTGAAGCTAAATCATATGTTTCGCTTGGATTTGAAGCTAACTCGTTTGTTTCTCCTGCAACTGAAGCTAAATCATGTATATCTCAAGTATTTGGATCTAAACCATCTGTTTCGCATGGTTTCGAAGATATGCCTTCTACGTCGCATTGATTCGAATCTAAATCATGTGATTCGCATTGATTTGAATCTGAATCATGTGATTCACTTGGATTTGATGCTAACCATTCTACTTAGCATTGATTTGAAGCTAAATAATGTGTTTCGCTTGGATTTGAAGGTAACACGTTTGTTTGACGTGCAGTTGAAGCTCACTCATGCATATCACAAGTATTTGAAGCTGCACAATTTGTTTCGCATGAATATTAAGTTAAACCATGTGCTTCGCATGAATATGAATCTAATCGATGTGTTTCGCATGAATTTAAAACTAAATCATGTATATCACAAGTATTTGTAACAAAACCATTTGTTTCGCATGGTTTCGAAGATAAGCCTTCTACTTCGCATTGATTTGAAGCTAAGTCATGTGTTTCGCTTGGATTTGGAGCTAACTCGTTTGTTTCGCATGCATTTGAAGCTAAATCATGTATATCACAAGTATTTGAAGCAAAACCATTTGATTTGCATGGATTTGAAACAAAGCCTTCTACTTCGCATTGATTTGAATCTAAATCATGTGTTTCGATTTGGTTTGAAGATAACTCGTTTGATTCGCATGCAGTTGAAGCTATATCACTTATATTCGCAAGTATTTGAAGCTAAACTATTTGTTTTGCATGGATTTGAAGCTAAGCCTTCACCTTCGCATTGATTTGAAACAAAATCATGTGTTTCGCTTTGGTTTAAAGATAACTCGTTTGTTTCGCCTGCATTTGAACCAATATCACTTATATTCGCCAGTATTTGAAGATAAATAATTCGTTTCGCATGGATTTGAAGCTAAGCCTCCTACTTCGTATTGATTTGAAGCTAAATCATGTATTCGCTTGGATTTGAAGCCATTTCGTTTGTTTCGCCTGCAGTTGACGCTAAATCATGTATATCACAATTATTTGAAGCTGAACCATTTGTTTCGCATGGATTTGAAGCTATGCCTTCCACTGCGCATTAATGTGTAGCTAAATCATGTGTTCCGCGTGGATTTGAAACTAACTCGTTTTATTTCGCCTGCATTTGAAGCTTTGTCATTTATATTCGCAAGTATTTGTAGCTAAACCATTCGTTTCGCATGGATTAGAAGCTAAGCCTTCTACTTCTCTTTGATTTGAAGCTAGATCATGTGATTCTCTTGGATTTGAAGCTAACTCGTTTGTTTCGCATGCAGTTGAAGCTAAATCATGTATATCACAATTATTTGAAACTGAACCATTTGTTTCGCATCGATTTGAAGCTAAGCCTTCCACTTCGCATTGATTTGAAGCTAAATCATGTGTTTCGCATGGATTTGAAGGTTACTCATTTGTTTCGCTTGCAGTTGAAGCTAAATCATGTATATCACAAGTATTTGAAGCTAAACCATCTGTTTCGCATGGTTTCGAAGATAAGTCTTCTACTTCGCATGAATTTGAAGCTAAATCACGTGTTTCGCTTGGATTTGAAGCTAACTCGTTTGTTTCGCCTGTAGTTGAATCTGAATCATGTATATCACAAGTATTTGAACCTAAACCATTTGTTCCTCATGTATTTGAAGCTATGCCTTCCAGTTCGCATTGATTTGAAGCTAAATCATGTGTTTTGCTTGTATTTGAAGCTAACTCGTTTGTTTCGCATGCAGTTGAAGCTAAATCATGTTTACCAGAAATATTTGAATCTAAACCATCTGTTTCGCATGAATATTAAGCTAAACCATGTGTTTCGCATTGATTTGAAGCTAAATCATGTGATTCGCATTGATTTGAAGGTAACTCCTTTGTTTCGCATGCAGTTGAAGCTAAATCATGTATATCGCAAGTATTTGAAGCTATATCATTTGTTTCGCATGGATTTGAAGCTAAACCTTCTACGTCGCATTGATTTGAAGCTAAATCATGTGTTTCGCTTGGATTTGAAACTAAGCCTTCTACTTCGCATTGATTAGAAGCTAAATCTTGTGTTTCGTGTGGATTTGAAGCTAACTCGGTTGATTCGCCTGCATTCGAAGTTATATCACGTATAAACGCAAGTATTTGAAGCTCAGTCATTCGTTTCGCATGGATTTGAAGCTAAGCCTTCTACTTCGCAAATATTTGAAGCTAAATCATGTGTTTCGCTTGGATTTGAAGCTAACTCGTTTGTTTCTCCTGCAATTGAAGCTAAATCATGTATATCACAAGTTTTTGAAGCTAAACCATCTGTTTCGAATGGTTTCGAAGATAAGCCTTCTACTTCGCATTGATTTGAAGCTAAATCATGTGATTCGCATGGATTTGAAGGTTACTCATTTGTTTCGCATGCAGTTGAAGCTAAATCATGTATATCACAAGTATTTGAAGCTAAACCATCTGTTTCGCATGGTTTCGAAGATAAGTCTTCTACTTCGCATGAATTTGAAGCTAAACCATGTGTTTCGCTTGAATTGGAAGCTGACTCGTTTGTTTCGCATGCAGTTGAAGCTAAATAATGTGTATTACAAGTATTTGAAGCTACATCATTTGTTTTGCATGGATTTGAAGCTAACTCGTATGTTTCGCCTGCATTTGAAGCCATATCATCTATACTCGCAAGTATTTGAAGTTAAACTATTCGTTTCGCATGGATTTGAAGCTAAGCCTCCTACTTCATATTGATTTGATGCTAAATCATGTATTCGCTTGGATTTGAAGCAAAGCCTTCTACTTCGCATTGATTTGAAGCTAAATCATGTGTTTCGCTTGGATTTGAAACTAAGCCTTCTACTTAGCATTGATTGGAAGCTAAATCTTGTGTTTGGTATGGATTTGAAGCTAACTCGGTTGTTTCGCCTGCATTCGAAGTTATATCACGTATAATCGCAAGTATTTGAAGCTCAGTCATCCGTTTCGCTTGGATTTGAAGGTAGCACGTTTGTTTCACATGCAGTTGAAGCTCAATCATGTATATCACAAGTATTTGAAGCTGAACAATTTGTTTCGCATGTATATTAAAGTAAACCATGTGTTTCGCATGAGTATTAAGCTAAACCATGTGTTTGGAATGAATTTGAAGCTAAATCATGTGTTTCGCATGGATTTGAAGCTAACTCGTTTGTTGCCCACGCAGTTGAAGCTAAACCATGTATATCACAAGTATTTGAAGCTAAACCATCTGTTTCGCATGGTTTCGAAGATAAGCCTTCTACTTCGCATTGATTTGAAGCTAAATCATGTGATTCGCATGGATTTGAAGGTAACTCTTTTCTTTCGCATGCAGTTGAAGCTAAATCATGTGTATTACAAGTATCTGAAGCTATATCATTTGTTTTGCATGGATTTGAAGCTAACTAGTTTGTTTCGCCTGCATTTGAAGCCATATCACCTATACTCGCAAGTATTTGAAGCTAAACCATTCGTTTCGCATGGATTTGAAGCTAACTCGTTTGTTTCGCATGCAGTTGAAACTAAATCATGTATATCACAAATATTGGATGCCAAACCATTTGATTCGCATGAATTTGAAGCTAAATCATGTGTTTCGCTTGGATTTGCTACTAAGCCTTCTACTTCGCATTGATTAGAATCTAAATCTTGTGTTTCGTATGGATTTGAAGCTAACTCGGTTGTTTCACCTGCATTCGAAGTTATATCACGTATAATCGCAAGTATTTGAAGCTCAGTCATGCGTTTCGCATGGATTTGAAGCTTAGCCTTCTACTTCGCAATGATTTGAAGCTAAATCATATGTTTCGCTTGGATTTGCTACTAAGCCTTCTACTTCGCATTGATTAGAATCTAAATCTTGTGTTTCGTATGGATTTGAAGCTAACTCGGTTGTTTCACCTGCATTCGAAGTTATATCACGTATAATCGCAAGTATTTGAAGCTCAGTCATGCGTTTCGCATGGATTTGAAGCTTAGCCTTCTACTTCGCAATGATTTGAAGCTAAATCATATGTTTCGCTTGGATTTGAAGCTAACTCGTTTGTTTCTCCTGCAACTGAAGCTAAATCATGTATATCTCAAGTATTTGGATCTAAACCATCTGTTTCGCATGGTTTCGAAGATATGCCTTCTACGTCGCATTGATTCGAAGCTAAATCATGTGATTCGCATTGATTTGAATCTGAATCATGTGATTCACTTGGATTTGATGCTAACCATTCTACTTAGCATTGATTTGAAGCTAAATAATGTGTTTCGCTTGGATTTGAAGGTAACACGTTTGTTTGACGTGCAGTTGAAGCTCACTCATGTATATCACAAGTATTTGAAGCTGCACAATTTGTTTCGCATGAATATTAAGTTAAACCATATGCTTCGCATGAATATGAATCTAATCGATGTGTTTCGCATGAATTTAAAACTAAATCATTTATATCAAAAGTATTTGAAGGTAAACCATTTGTTTCGCATGGTTTCGAAGATAAGCCTTCTACATCGCATGAATTCGAAGCTAAATCATGCGTTCCGCGTGGAATTGAAGCTAACTCGATCGTTTCGCCTGCATTATTCGATGATAAATCATGAGTTTCGCTTGGATTTGAAGCTAACTCGTTTGTTTCGCATGCATTTGAAGCTAAATCATGTATATCACAAGTATTTGAAACTTAATAATTCGGTTCGCACGGATTTGAAGCTAAGCCTTCTACTTCGCATTCATTTGAAGCCGAATCATGTGTTTCGCTTGGATTTGAAGATAACTCGATTGTTTCGCATGCAGTTGAATCTATATCACGTATATTCGCAATTATTTGACGGTCAATCATTCGTTTCGCATGAATTTGAAGCTAAGCCTTCTACTTCGCATAGATTTGAAGCTAAATCATGTGTTTCGCTTGGATTTGAATATAAGCCTACTACTTCGCATTGATTAGAAGCTAAATCTTGTGTTTCGTATGGATTTGAAGCTAACTCGGTTGTATCGCCTGAATTCGAAGTTATATCACGTATAATCGCAAGTATTTGAAGCTCAGTCATTCGTTTCGCATGGATTTGAAGCTAAGCCTTCTACTTCGCAAATATTTGAAGCTAAATCACGTGTTTCACTTGGATTTGAATCTATCTGGTTTGTTTCGTATGCAGTTGAAGCTAAATCATGTTTATCACAATATCTGAATCTAAACCATCTGTTTAGCGAGAATATGAAGCTATGAAGCTAAACCATGTGATTTGCATTATTTTGAAGCTAAATCATATGTTTCGCTTGGATTTGAAGCTAACTCGTTTGTTTCTCCTGCAATTGAAGCTAAATCATGTATATCACAAGTTTTTGAAGCTAAACCATCTGTTTCGCATGGTTTCGAAGATAAGCCTTCTACTTCGCATTGATTTGAAGCTAAATCATGTGATTCGCATGGATTTGAAGGTTACTCATTTGTTTCGCATGCAGTTGAAGCTAAATCATGTATATCACAAGTATTTGAAGCTAAACCATCTGTTTCGCATGGTTTCGAAGATAAGTCTTCTACTTCGCATGAATTTGAAGCTAAACCATGTGTTTCGCTTGAATTGGAAGCTGACTCGTTTGTTTCGCATGCAGTTGAAGCTAAATAATCTGTATTACAAGTATTTGAAGCTATATCATTTGTTTTGCATGGATTTGAAGCTAACTCGTTTGTTTCGCCTGCATTTGAAGCCATATCATCTTTACTCGCAAGTATTTGAAGCTAAACTATTCGTTTCGCTTGGATTTGAAGCTAAGCCTCCTACTTCATATTGATTTGATGCTAAATCATGTATTCGCTTGGATTTGAAGCAAAGCCTTCTACTTCGCATTCATTTGAAGCTAAATCATGTGTTTCGCTTGGATTTGAAACTAAGCCTTCTACTTAGCATTGATTGGAAGCTAAATCTTGTGTTTGGTATGGATTTGAAGCTAACTCGGTTGTTTCGTCTGCATTCGAAGTTATATCACGTATAATCGCAAGTATTTGAAGCTCAGTCATCCGTTTCGCATGGATTTGAAGCTAAATCATATGTTTCGCTTGGATTTGAAGGTAGCACGTTTGTTTCGCATGCAATTGAAGCTAAATCATGTATATCACAAGTATTTGAAGCTAAACCATCTGTTTCGCATGGTTTCGAAGATAAGTCTTCTACTTCGCAAGAATTTGAAGCTAAATCATGTGATTCGCTTGGATTTGAAGCTAACTCGTTTGTTTCGCATGCAGTTGAAGCTAAATCATGTATATCACAAGTATTTGAAGCTATACCATTCGTTTCGCATGGATTTGAAGCTAAGCCTCCTACTTCGCATGAATTTGAATCTAAATCGTGTGTATCGCTTTGTTTTGAAGCCTACTGGTTTGTTTCGCCTGCATTTGAAGCTAATTCATGTATATCACAAGTATTTGAAGCTGAACCATTTGTTTTGCATGAATATTAATCTGAACCATGTGTTTCGAACGTATTGGAAGCTGAATTATGCGTTTCGCTTGCATTTGAAGCTAATTCGTTTCTTTCGCATTGAGTTGAAGATAAATCATGTAAATCACAAGTATTTGAAGCTGAACCATTTGTTTCGCATGGATTTGAAGCTATGCCTTCCACTGCGCATTAATGTGAAGCTAAATCATGTGTTCCGCGTGGATTTGAAGCTAACTCGTTTGTTTCGCATGCAGTTGAAGCTAAATCATATATATCACAAATATTGGATGCCAAACCATTTGATTCGCATGAATTTGAAGCTAAATCATGTGTTTCGCTTGGATTTGCTACTAAGCCTCCTACTTCGCATTGATTAGAATCTAAATCTTGTGTTTCGTATGGATTTGAAGCTAACTCGGTTGTTTCACCTGCATTCGAAGTTATATCACGTATAATCGCAAGTATTTGAAGCTCAGTCATGCGTTTCGCATGGATTTGAAGCTTAGCCTTCTACTTCGCAATGATTTGAAGCTAAATCATATGTTTCGCTTGGATTTGAAGCTAACTCGTTTGTTTCTCCTGCAACTGAAGCTAAATCATGTATATCTCAAGTATTTGGATCTAAACCATCTGTTTCGCATGGTTTCGAAGATATGCCTTCTACGTCGCATTGATTCGAAGCTAAATCATGTGATTCGCATTGATTTGAATCTGAATCATGTGATTCACTTGGATTTGATGCTAACCATTCTACTTAGCATTGATTTGAAGCTAAATAATGTGTTTCGCTTGGATTTGAAGGTAACACGTTTGTTTGACGGGCAGTTGAAGCTCACTCATGCATATCACAAGTATTTGAAGCTGCACAATTTGTTTCGCATGAATATTAAGTTAAACCATGTGCTTCGCATGAATATGAATCTAATCGATGTGTTTCGCATGAATTTAAAACTAAATCATGTATATCACAAGTATTTGTAACAAAACCATTTGTTTCGCATGGTTTCGAAGATAAGCCTTCTACTTCGCATTGATTTGAAGCTAAGTCATGTGTTTCGCTTGGATTTGGAGCTAACTCGTTTGTTTCGCATGCATTTGAAGCTAAATCATGTATATCACAAGTATTTGAAGCAAAACCATTTGATTTGCATGGATTTGAAACAAAGCCTTCTACTTCGCATTGATTTGAATCTAAATCATGTGTTTCGATTTGGTTTGAAGATAACTCGTTTGATTCGCATGCAGTTGAAGCTATATCACTTATATTCGCAAGTATTTGAAGCTAAACTATTTGTTTTGCATGGATTTGAAGCTAAGCCTTCACCTTCGCATTGATTTGAAGCAAAATCATGTGTTTCGCTTTGGTTTAAAGATAACTCGTTTGTTTCGCCTGCATTTGAACCAATATCACTTATATTCGCCAGTATTTGAAGATAAATAATTCGTTTCGCATGGATTTGAAGCTAAGCCTCCTACTTCGTATTGATTTGAAGCTAAATCATGTATTCGCTTGGATTTGAAGCCATTTCGTTTGTTTCGCCTGCAGTTGACGCTAAATCATGTATATCACAATTATTTGAAGCTGAACCATTTGTTTCTCATGGATTTGAAGCTATGCCTTCCACTGCGCATTAATGTGTAGCTAAATCATGTGTTCCGCGTGGATTTGAAACTAACTCGTTTTATTTCGCCTGCATTTGAAGCTTTGTCATTTATATTCGCAAGTATTTGTAGCTAAACCATTCGTTTCGCATGGATTAGCAGCTAAGCCTTCTACTTCTCTTTGATTTGAAGCTAGATCATGTGATTCTCTTGGATTTGAAGCTAACTCGTTTGTTTCGCATGCAGTTGAAGCTAAATCATGTATATCACAATTATTTGAAACTGAACCATTTGTTTCGCATCGATTTGAAGCTAAGCCTTCCACTTCGCATTGATTTGAAGCTAAATCATGTGTTTCGCATGGATTTGAAGGTTACTCATTTGTTTCGCTTGCAGTTGAAGCTAAATCATGTATATCACAAGTATTTGAAGCTAAACCATCTGTTTCGCATGGTTTCGAAGATAAGTCTTCTACTTCGCATGAATTTGAAGCTAAATCACGTGTTTCGCTTGGATTTGAAGCTAACTCGTTTGTTTCGCCTGTAGTTGAATCTGAATCATGTATATCACAAGTATTTGAACCTAAACCATTTGTTCCTCATGTATTTGAAGCTATGCCTTCCAGTTCGCATTGATTTGAAGCTAAATCATGTGTTTTGCTTGTATTTGAAGCTAACTCGTTTGTTTCGCATGCAGTTGAAGCTAAATCATGTTTACCAGAAATATTTGAATCTAAACCATCTGTTTCGCATGAATATTAAGCTAAACCATGTGTTTCGCATTGATTTGAAGCTAAATCATGTGATTCGCATTGATTTGAAGGTAACTCCTTTGTTTCGCATGCAGTTGAAGCTAAATCATGTATATCGCAAGTATTTGAAGCTATATCATTTGTTTCGCATGGATTTGAAGCTAAACCTTCTACGTCGCATTGATTTGAAGCTAAATCATGTGTTTCGCTTGGATTTGAAACTAAGCCTTCTACTTCGCATTGATTAGAAGCTAAATCTTGTGTTTCGTGTGGATTTGAAGCTAACTCGGTTGATTCGCCTGCATTCGAAGTTATATCACGTATAAACGCAAGTATTTGAAGCTCAGTCATTCGTTTCGCATGGATTTGAAGCTAAGCCTTCTACTTCGCAAATATTTGAAGCTAAATCATGTGTTTCGCTTGGATTTGAAGCTAACTCGTTTGTTTCTCCTGCAATTGAAGCTAAATCATGTATATCACAAGTTTTTGAAGCTAAACCATCTGTTTCGAATGGTTTCGAAGATAAGCCTTCTACTTCGCATTGATTTGAAGCTAAATCATGTGATTCGCATGGATTTGAAGGTTACTCATTTGTTTCGCATGCAGTTGAAGCTAAATCATGTATATCACAAGTATTTGAAGCTAAACCATCTGTTTCGCATGGTTTCGAAGATAAGTCTTCTACTTCGCATGAATTTGAAGCTAAACCATGTGTTTCGCTTGAATTGGAAGCTGACTCGTTTGTTTCGCATGCAGTTGAAGCTAAATAATGTGTATTACAAGTATTTGAAGCTACATCATTTGTTTTGCATGGATTTGAAGCTAACTCGTATGTTTCGCCTGCATTTGAAGCCATATCATCTATACTCGCAAGTATTTGAAGTTAAACTATTCGTTTCGCATGGATTTGAAGCTAAGCCTCCTACTTCATATTGATTTGATGCTAAATCATGTATTCGCTTGGATTTGAAGCAAAGCCTTCTACTTCGCATTGATTTGAAGCTAAATCATGTGTTTCGCTTGGATTTGAAACTAAGCCTTCTACTTAGCATTGATTGGAAGCTAAATCTTGTGTTTGGTATGGATTTGAAGCTAACTCGGTTGTTTCGCCTGCATTCGAAGTTATATCACGTATAATCGCAAGTATTTGAAGCTCAGTCATCCGTTTCGCTTGGATTTGAAGGTAGCACGTTTGTTTCACATGCAGTTGAAGCTCAATCATGTATATCACAAGTATTTGAAGCTGAACAATTTGTTTCGCATGTATATTAAAGTAAACCATGTGTTTCGCATGAGTATTAAGCTAAACCATGTGTTTGGAATGAATTTGAAGCTAAATCATGTGTTTCGCATGGATTTGAAGCTAACTCGTTTGTTGCCCACGCAGTTGAAGCTAAACCATGTATATCACAAGTATTTGAAGCTAAACCATCTGTTTCGCATGGTTTCGAAGATAAGCCTTCTACTTCGCATTGATTTGAAGCTAAATCATGTGATTCGCATGGATTTGAAGGTAACTCTTTTCTTTCGCATGCAGTTGAAGCTAAATCATGTGTATTACAAGTATCTGAAGCTATATCATTTGTTTTGCATGGATTTGAAGCTAACTAGTTTGTTTCGCCTGCATTTGAAGCCATATCACCTATACTCGCAAGTATTTGAAGCTAAACCATTCGTTTCGCATGGATTTGAAGCTAACTCGTTTGTTTCGCATGCAGTTGAAACTAAATCATGTATATCACAAATATTGGATGCCAAACCATTTGATTCGCATGAATTTGAAGCTAAATCATGTGTTTCGCTTGGATTTGCTACTAAGCCTTCTACTTCGCATTGATTAGAATCTAAATCTTGTGTTTCGTATGGATTTGAAGCTAACTCGGTTGTTTCACCTGCATTCGAAGTTATATCACGTATAATCGCAAGTATTTGAAGCTCAGTCATGCGTTTCGCATGGATTTGAAGCTTAGCCTTCTACTTCGCAATGATTTGAAGCTAAATCATATGTTTCGCTTGGATTTGCTACTAAGCCGTCTACTTCGCATTGATTAGAATCTAAATCTTGTGTTTCGTATGGATTTGAAGCTAACTCGGTTGTTTCACCTGCATTCGAAGTTATATCACGTATAATCGCAAGTATTTGAAGCTCAGTCATGCGTTTCGCATGGATTTGAAGCTTAGCCTTCTACTTCGCAATGATTTGAAGCTAAATCATATGTTTCGCTTGGATTTGAAGCTAACTCGTTTGTTTCTCCTGCAACTGAAGCTAAATCATGTATATCTCAAGTATTTGGATCTAAACCATCTGTTTCGCATGGTTTCGAAGATATGCCTTCTACGTCGCATTGATTCGAAGCTAAATCATGTGATTCGCATTGATTTGAATCTGAATCATGTGATTCACTTGGATTTGATGCTAACCATTCTACTTAGCATTGATTTGAAGCTAAATAATGTGTTTCGCTTGGATTTGAAGGTAACACGTTTGTTTGACGTGCAGTTGAAGCTCACTCATGTATATCACAAGTATTTGAAGCTGCACAATTTGTTTCGCATGAATATTAAGTTAAACCATGTGCTTCGCATGAATATGAATCTAATCGATGTGTTTCGCATGAATTTAAAACTAAATCATTTATATCAAAAGTATTTGAAGGTAAACCATTTGTTTCGCATGGTTTCGAAGCTAAATCATGCGTTCCGCGTGGAATTGAAGCTAACTCGATCGTTTCGCCTGCATTATTCGATGATAAATCATGAGTTTCGCTTGGATTTGAAGCTAACTCGTTTGTTTCGCATGCATTTGAAGCTAAATCATGTATATCACAAGTATTTGAAACTGAATAATTCGGTTCGCACGGATTTGAAGCTAAGCCTTCTACTTCGCATTCATTTGAAGCCGAATCATGTGTTTCGCTTGGATTTGAAGATAACTCGATTGTTTCGCATGCAGTTGAATCTATATCACGTATATTCGCAATTATTTGACGGTCAATCATTCGTTTCGCATGAATTTGAAGCTAAGCCTTCTACTTCGCATAGATTTGAAGCTAAATCATGTGTTTCGCTTGGATTTGAATATAAGCCTACTACTTCGCATTGATTAGAAGCTAAATCTTGTGTTTCGTATGGATTTGAAGCTAACTCGGTTGTATCGCCTGAATTCGAAGTTATATCACGTATAATCGCAAGTATTTGAAGCTCAGTCATTCGTTTCGCATGGATTTGAAGCTAAGCCTTCTACTTCGCAAATATTTGAAGCTAAATCACGTGTTTCACTTGGATTTGAATCTATCTCGTTTGTTTCGTATGCAGTTGAAGCTAAATCATGTTTATCACAATATCTGAATCTAAACGATCTGTTTAGCGAGAATATGAGGCTATGAAGCTAAACCATGTGATTTGCATTATTTTGAAGCTAAATCATATGTTTCGCTTGGATTTGAAGCTAACTCGTTTGTTTCTCCTGCAACTGAAGCTAAATCATGTATATCACAATTATTTGAAGCTGAACCATATGTTTCGCATGGATTTGAAGATATGCCTTCTACGTCGCATTGATTCGAAGCTAAATCATGTGATTCGCATTGATTTGAATCTGAATCATGTGATTCACTTGGATTTGATGCTAACCATTCTACTTCGCAATGATGTGAAGCTAAATCATGAGTTTCGCTTGGATTTGTAGTTAACACGTTTGTTTCACATACAGTTGAAGCTCCGTCATGTATATCACAAGTATTTGAAGCTGAACAATTTGTTTCGCATGAATATTAAGTTAAACCATGTGCTTCGCAAGAATATGAATCTAAACGATGTGTTTCGCATGAATTTAAAGCTAAATCATATATATCAAGATTATTTGAAACTAAACCATTTGTTTCGCATGGTTTCGAAGATAAGCCTTCTTCTTCGCATGAATTTGAAGCTAAATCATTTGTTTCTCTTGGATTTGAAGGTAACACGTCTGTTTCACCTGCAGTTGAAGCTCAATCATGTATATCACAAGTATTTGAAGCAGAACAATTTGATTCGCATGAATTTGAATCTGAATGATGTGGTTCACATGAATTGAATCTCACTCGTTTGTTTCGCATGCATTTGAATATATATCACTCATATCGCAAGTATTTGATGCTAATTCATTTATTTCGCATGGATTTGAAGCTAAGTCTCCAACTTCGCATTGATTTGTAGCTAAATCATGTGTTTCGATTTGGTTTGAAGATAACTCGTTTGTTTCGCATGCAGTGGAAGCTATATCACTTATATTCGCAAGTATTTGAAGGTCAATCTTTCGTTTCGCATGGATTTGAAGCTAATCCTTCTACTTCGCATTGATTTGAAGCTAAATCATGTGTTTCGCGTCGATTTGAAGCTAACTGGTTTGTTTCGCCAGCAGTTGAAGATATATCACATATATTCGCAAGTATTTGAAGCTAAACTATTTGTTTTGCATGGATTTGAAGCTAAGCCTTCACTTTCGTATTGATTTGAAACTAAATCATGTATTCGCTTGGATTTGAAGCCAACTCGTTTGTTTCGCCTGCAGTTGACGCTAAATCATGTATATCACAATTATTTGAAGCTGAACCATTTGTTTCGCATGGATTTGAAGCTATGCCTTCTACTGCGCATTGATGTGAAGCTAAATCATGTGTTTCGCTTGGATTTGAAGCTAACTCGTTTGTTTCGCCTGCAGTTGAATCTAAATCATGTATATCACAACTATTTGAACCTAAACCATTTGTTTCTCATGTATTTGAAGCTATGCCATCCAGTTCGCATTGATTTTAAGCTAAATCATGTGTTTTGCTTGTATTTGAAGCTAACTCGTTTTTTCGCATGCAGTTGAAGCTAAATCATGTTTACCACAAGTATTTGTATCTAAACCATCTGTTTCGCATGAATATTAAGCTAAACCATGTGTTTCGCATTGATTTGAAGCTAAATCATGTGATTCGCATTGATTTGAAGGTAACTCCTTTGTTTCGCATGCAGTTGAAGCTAAATCATGTATATCGCAATTATTTGAAGCTAAACCATTTGATTCGCATTGATTTGTAGCTCAGTCTTCTACTTTGCATGAATTTGAAGCTAAACCATGTGTCGCGCTTGAATTTGTAGCTAACTCGTTTGTTTCGCATGCAGTTGAAACTAAATAATGTATATTACAAGCATTAGAAGCTAATTCATATGTTTCGCATGGATTTGAATATAAGCCTCCTACTTCGCATTGATTTTAAGCTAACTCGATTGCTTCGCCTGCATTTGAAGCTATATCACTTATATTCGCAAGTATTTGAAGGTCAATCATTCGTTCCGCATGAATTTGAAGCGTAGCTTGCTACTTCACATTGATTTGAAGCTAAATCATGTGTTTCGCTTGGATTTGAAGCTAACTCGTTTGTTTCGCATGCAGTTGAAGCTATATCGCTTATATTCGCAAGTATTTGAAACCAAATCATTCGATTCGCATGAATTTGAAACTAGGGCTTCTACTTCGCATTGATTTCAAGCTAAATCATGTGTTTCGCTTGGATTTGAAGCTAACTCGTTTGTTTCGCATGCAGTTGAAGATAAATCATGTAAATCACAAGTATTTGAAGCAAAACCATGTGTTTCGCATGGATTTGAAGCTAACTCGTTTTTTTTCGCCTGCTTTTGAAGATAAGTCGTGTATATCACAAGTATTTGAAGCTAAACCAATCGCTTCGCATGGATTTGAAGCAAAGCCTTCAACTTCGCATTGGTTTGAAGATAAATCATGTGTTTCGCTTGGATTTGAAGCTAACACGTTTGTTTCGCATGCAGTTGAAGCTAAAACATGTACATCACAAGTATCTCAATCTAATCCATCTGTTTCGCAAGAATATGAAGCTATGAAGCTAATCTATGTGATTCGCATGAATTTGAAGCTAAACCGTTCGTTTCGCATGGATTTGAATCTAAGCTTCCTACGTCGCATGAATTTGAATCTAAATCATGTGTTTCGCTTGGATTTGAAGCTAACTCGTTTTTTTTCGCCTGCATTTGAAGATAAATCGTGTATATCACAAGTATTTGAAGCTAAACCATTCGCTTCGCATGGATTTGAAGCAAAGCCTTCAACTTCGCATTGATTTGAAGATAAATCATGTGTTTCGCTTGGATTTGAAGCTAACACGTTTGTTTCGCATGCAGTTGAAGCTAAAACATGTACATCACAAGTATCTGAATCTAATCCATCTGTTTCGCAAGAATATGAAGCTATGAAGCTAATCCATGTGATTCGCATGAATTTGAAGCTAAACCGTTCGTTTCGCATGGATTTGAATCTAAGCCTCCTACGTCGCATGAATTTGAATCTAAATCATGTGTTTCGCTTGGATTTGAAGCTAACTCGTTTGTTTCGCATGCAGTTAAAGCTAAATCATGTATATCACAAGTATTTGAAGCTATACCATTCGTTTCGCATGGATTTGAAGCTAAGCCTCCTACTTCGCATGAATTTGAATCTAAATCGTGTGTATCGCTTGGTTTTGAAGCCTACTGGTTTGTTTCGCCTGCACTTGAAGCTAATTCATGTATATCACAAGTATTTGAAGCCGAACCATTTGTTTTGCATGAATATTAATCTGAACCATGTGTTTCGAACGTATTGGAAGCTGAATTATGCGTTTCGCTTGCATTTGAAGCTAATTCGTTTCTTTCGCATACAGTTGAAGATAAATCATGTAAATCACAAGTATTTGAAGCTAAACCATGTGTTTCGCATGGATTTGAAGCTAACTCGTTTTTTTTCGCCTGCATTTGAAGATAACTCGTGTATATCACAAGTATTTGAAGCTAAACCATTCGCTTCGCATGGATTTGAAGCAAAGCCTTCAACTTCGCATTGATTTCTAGATAAATCATGTGTATCGCTTGGATTTGAAGCTAATTCGTTTGTTTCGGATGCAGTTGAAGCTAAATCATGTATATCACAAGTATTTGAGGCTAAACCATTTGCATCTAATGTATTTGAAGCTAATCCTTCTACTTCGCATGGATTTGAATCTAAATCATGTGGTTCACATGGATTTGAAGATAAGCCTTCTACTTCGCATTGATATGAATCTAAATCACGTGTTTCGCATGGATTTGAAGCTAACTCGTTTGTTTCAAATGCATTTGATTCTAAATCATGTATTTTACAAGTATTTGAACCTAAACAATTTGTTTCTCATGTATTTGAAGCTAAGCTTTCTACTTCGCATTGATTTGAAGCTAAATCATGTGTTTCGCATGGGTTTGAAGATAACTCGTTTGTTTCGACTGCAGTTGAAGCTAAATCATGTATATCACAAGTATTTGTAGCAAAACCATTTGTTTCTCATGGATTTGAAGCTAAGCCATCTACTTCGCATTGATTTGAAGCTAAGTAATGTGTTTCGCTTGGATTTGGAGCTAACTCGTTTGTTTCGCATGCATTTGAAGCTAAATCATGTATATCACAAGTATTTGAAGCAAAACCATTTGATTTGCATGGATTTGAAACAAAGCCTTCTACTTCGCATTGATTTGAATCTAAATCATGTGTTTCGATATGGTTTGAAGATAACTCGTTTGATTCGCATGCAGTTGAAGCTATATCACTTATATTCGCAAGTATTTGAAGCTAAACTATTTGTTTTGCATGGATTTGAAGCTAAGCCTTCACCTTCGCATTGATTTGAAGCAAAATCATGTGTTTCGCTTTGGTTTGAAGATAACTCTTTTTTTTCGCCTGCATTTGAACCAATATCACTTATATTCGCCAGTATTTGAAGATAAATAATTCGTTTCGCATGGATTTGAAGCTAAGCCTCCTACTTCGTATTGATTTGAAGCTAAATCATGTATTCGCTTGGATTTGAAGCCATTTCGTTTGTTTCGCCTGCAGTTGACGCTAAATCATGTATATCACAATTATTTGAAGCTGAACCATTTGTTTCGCATGGATTTGAAGCTATGCCTTCCACTGCGCATTAATGTGAAGTTAAATCATGTGTTCCGCGTGGATTTGAAACTAACTCGTTTTATTTCGCCTGCATTTGAAGCTATATCATTTATATTCGCAAGTATTTGTAGCTAAACCATTCGTTTCGCATGGATTAGAAGCTAAGCCTTCTACTTCGCTTTGATTTGAAGCTAGATCATGTGATTCTCTTGGATTTGAAGCTAACTCGTTTGTTTCGCATGCAGTTGAAGCTAAATCATGTATATCACAATTATTTGAAACTGAACCATTTGTTTCGCATCGATTTGAAGCTAAGCCTTCCACTTCGCATTGATTTGAAGCTAAATCATGTGTTTCGCATGGATTTGAAGGTTACTCATTTGTTTCGCATGCAGTTGAAGCTAAATCATGTATATCACAAGTATTTGAAGCTAAACCATCTGTTTCGCATGGTTTCGAAGATAAGTCTTCTACTTCGCATGAATTTGAAGCTAAATCACGTGTTTCGCTTGGATTTGAAGCTAACTCGTTTGTTTCGCCTGTAGTTGAATCTGAATCATATATATCACAAGTATTTGAACCTAAACCATTTGTTCCTCATGTATTTGAAGCTATGCCTTCCAGTTCGCATTGATTTGAAGCTAAATCATGTGTTTTGCTTGTATTTGAAGCTAACTCGTTTGTTTCGCATGCAGTTGAAGCTAAATCATGTTTACCAGAAATATTTGAATCTAAACCATCTGTTTCGCATGAATATTAAGCTAAACCATGTGTTTCGCATTGATTTGAAGCTAAATCATGTGATTCGCATTGATTTGAAGGTAACTCCTTTGTTTCGCATGCAGTTGAAGCTAAATCATGTATATCGCAAGTATTTGAAGCTATATCATTTGTTTCGCATGGATTTGAAGCTAAACCTTCTACGTCGCATTGATTTGAAGCTAAATCATGTGTTTCGCTTGGATTTGAAACTAAGCCTTCTACTTCGCATTGATTAGAAGCTAAATCTTGTGTTTCGTGTGGATTTGAAGCTAACTCGGTTGATTCGCCTGCATTCGAAGTTATATCACGTATAAACGCAAGTATTTGAAGCTCAGTCATTCGTTTCGCATGGATTTGAAGCTAAGCCTTCTACTTCGCAAATATTTGAAGCTAAATCATGTGTTTCGCTTGGATTTGAAGCTAACTCGTTTGTTTCTCCTGCAATTGAAGCTAAATCATGTATATCACAAGTTTTTGAAGCTAAACCATCTGTTTCGCATGGTTTCGAAGATAAGCCTTCTACTTCGCATTGATTTGAAGCTAAATCATGTGATTCGCATGGATTTGCAAGTTACTCTTTTGTTTCGCATGCAGTTGAAGCTAAAGCATGTATATCACAAGTATTTGAAGCTAAACCATCTGTTTCGCATGGTTTCGAAGATAAGTCTTCTACTTCGCATGAATTTGAAGCTAAACCATGTGTTTCGCTTGAATTGGAAGCTGACTCGTTTGTTTCGCATGCAGTTGAAGCTAAATAATGTGTATTACAAGTATTTGAAGCTACATCATTTGTTTTGCATGGATTTGAAGCTAACTCGTATGTTTCGCCTGCATTTGAAGCCATATCATCTATACTCGCAAGTATTTGAAGTTAAACTATTCGTTTCGCATGGATTTGAAGCTAAGCCTCCTACTTCATATTGATTTGATGCTAAATCATGTATTCGCTTGGATTTGAAGCAAAGCCTTCTACTTCGCATTGATTTGAAGCTAAATCATGTGTTTCGCTTGGATTTGAAACTAAGCCTTCTACTTAGCATTGATTGGAAGCTAAATCTTGTGTTTGGTATGGATTTGAAGCTAACTCGGTTGTTTCGCCTGCATTCGAAGTTATATCACGTATAATCGCAAGTATTTGAAGCTCAGTCTTCCGTTTCGCTTGGATTTGAAGGTAGCACGTTTGTTTCACATGCAGTTGAAGCTCAATCATGTATATCACAAGTATTTGAAGCTGAACAATTTGTTTCGCATGTATATTAAAGTAAACCATGTGTTTCGCATGAGTATTAAGCTAAACCATGTGTTTGGAATGAATTTGAAGCTAAATCATGTGTTTCGCATGGATTTGAAGCTAACTCGTTTGTTGCCCACGCAGTTGAAGCTAAACCATGTATATCACAAGTATTTGAAGCTAAACCATCTGTTTCGCATGGTTTCGAAGATAAGCCTTCTACTTCGCATTGATTTGAAGCTAAATCATGTGATTCGCATGGATTTGAAGGTAACTCTTTTCTTTCGCATGCAGTTGAAGCTAAATCATGTGTATTACAAGTATCTGAAGCTATATCATTTGTTTTGCATGGATTTGAAGCTAACTAGTTTGTTTCGCCTGCATTTGAAGCCATATCACCTATACTCGCAAGTATTTGAAGCTAAACCATTCGTTTCGCATGGATTTGAAGCTAACTCGTTTGTTTCGCATGCAGTTGAAGCTAAATCATGTATATCACAAATATTGGATGCCAAACCATTTGATTCGCATGAATTTGAAGCTAAATCATGTGTTTCGCTTGGATTTGCTACTAAGCCTTCTACTTCGCATTGATTAGAATCTAAATCTTGTGTTTCGTATGGATTTGAAGCTAACTAGGTTGTTTCACCTGCATTCGAAGTTATATCACGTATAATCGCAAGTATTTGAAGCTCAGTCATGCGTTTCGCATGGATTTGAAGCTTAGCCTTCTACTTCGCAATGATTTGAAGCTAAATCATATGTTTCGCTTGGATTTGCTACTAAGCCTTCTACTTCGCATTGATTAGAATCTAAATCTTGTGTTTCGTATGGATTTGAAGCTAACTCGGTTGTTTCACCTGCATTCGAAGTTATATCACGTATAATCGCAAGTATGTGAAGCTCAGTCATGCGTTTCGCATGGATTTGAAGCTTAGCCTTCTACTTCGCAATGATTTGAAGCTAAATCATATGTTTCGCTTGGATTTGAAGCTAACTCGTTTGTTTCTCCTGCAACTGAAGCTAAATCATGTATATCTCAAGTATTTGGATCTAAACCATCTGTTTCGCATGGTTTCGAAGATATGCCTTCTACGTCGCATTGATTCGAAGCTAAATCATGTGATTCGCATTGATTTGAATCTGAATCATGTGATTCACTTGGATTTGATGCTAACCATTCTACTTAGCATTTATTTGAAGCTAAATAATGTGTTTCGCTTGGATTTGAAGGTAACACGTTTGTTTGACGTGCAGTTGAAGCTCACTCATGTATATCACAAGTATTTGAAGCTGCACAATTTGTTTCGCATGAATATTAAGTTAAACCATGTGCTTCGCATGAATATGAATCTAATCGATGTGTTTCGCATGAATTTAAAACTAAATCATTTATATCAAAAGTATTTGAAGGTAAACCATTTGTTTCGCATGGTTTCGAAGATAAGCCTTCTACATCGCATGAATTCGAAGCTAAATCATGCGTTCCGCGTGGAATTGAAGCTAACTCGATCGTTTCGCCTGCATTATTCGATGATAAATCATGAGTTTCGCTTGGATTTGAAGCTAACTCGTTTGTTTCGCATGCATTTGAAGCTAAATCATGTATATCACAAGTATTTGAAACTTAATAATTCGGTTCGCACGGATTTGAAACAAAGCCTTCTACTTCGCATTGATTTGAATCTAAATCATGTGTTTCGATTTGGTTTGAAGATAACTCGTTTGATTCGCATGCAGTTGAAGCTATATCACTTATATTCGCAAGTATTTGAAGCTAAACTATTTGTTTTGCATGGATTTGAAGCTAAGCCTTCACCTTCGCATTGATTTGAAGCAAAATCATGTGTTTCGCTTTGGTTTAAAGATAACTCTTTTTTTTCGCCTGCATTTGAACCAATATCACTTATATTCGCCAGTATTTGAAGATAAATAATTCGTTTCGCATTGGATTTGAAGCTAAGCCTCCTACTTCGTATTGATTTGAAGCTAAATCATGTATTCGCTTGGATTTGAAGCCATTTCGTTTGTTTCGCCTGCAGTTGACGCTAAATCATGTATATCACAATTATTTGAAGCTGAACCATCTGTTTCGCATGGTTTCGAAGATAAGTCTTCTACTTCGCATGAATTTGAAGCTAAATCACGTGTTTCGCTTGGATTTGAAGCTAACTCGTTTGTTTCGCCTGTAGTTGAATCTGAATCATATATATCACAAGTATTTGAACCTAAACCATTTGTTCCTCATGTATTTGAAGCTATGCCTTCCAGTTCGCATTGATTTGAAGCTAAATCATGTGTTTTGCTTGTATTTGAAGCTAACTCGTTTGTTTCGCATGCAGTTGAAGCTAAATCATGTTTACCAGAAATATTTGAATCTAAACCATCTGTTTCGCATGAATATTAAGCTAAACCATGTGTTTCGCATTGATTTGAAGCTAAATCATGTGATTCGCATTGATTTGAAGGTAACTCCTTTGTTTCGCATGCAGTTGAAGCTAAATCATGTATATCGCAAGTATTTGAAGCTATATCATTTGTTTCGCATGGATTTGAAGCTAAACCTTCTACGTCGCATTGATTTGAAGCTAAATCATGTGTTTCGCTTGGATTTGAAACTAAGCCTTCTACTTCGCATTGATTAGAAGCTAAATCTTGTGTTTCGTGTGGATTTGAAGCTAACTCGGTTGATTCGCCTGCATTCGAAGTTATATCACGTATAAACGCAAGTATTTGAAGCTCAGTCATTCGTTTCGCATGGATTTGAAGCTAAGCCTTCTACTTCGCAAATATTTGAAGCTAAATCATGTGTTTCGCTTGGATTTGAAGCTAACTCGTTTGTTTCTCCTGCAATTGAAGCTAAATCATGTATATCACAAGTTTTTGAAGCTAAACCATCTGTTTCGCATGGTTTCGAAGATAAGCCTTCTACTTCGCATTGATTTGAAGCTAAATCATGTGATTCGCATGGATTTGCAAGTTACTCTTTTGTTTCGCATGCAGTTGAAGCTAAAGCATGTATATCACAAGTATTTGAAGCTAAACCATCTGTTTCGCATGGTTTCGAAGATAAGTCTTCTACTTCGCATGAATTTGAAGCTAAACCATGTGTTTCGCTTGAATTGGAAGCTGACTCGTTTGTTTCGCATGCAGTTGAAGCTAAATAATGTGTATTACAAGTATTTGAAGCTACATCATTTGTTTTGCATGGATTTGAAGCTAACTCGTATGTTTCGCCTGCATTTGAAGCCATATCATCTATACTCGCAAGTATTTGAAGTTAAACTATTCGTTTCGCATGGATTTGAAGCTAAGCCTCCTACTTCATATTGATTTGATGCTAAATCATGTATTCGCTTGGATTTGAAGCAAAGCCTTCTACTTCGCATTGATTTGAAGCTAAATCATGTGTTTCGCTTGGATTTGAAACTAAGCCTTCTACTTAGCATTGATTGGAAGCTAAATCTTGTGTTTGGTATGGATTTGAAGCTAACTCGGTTGTTTCGCCTGCATTCGAAGTTATATCACGTATAATCGCAAGTATTTGAAGCTCAGTCTTCCGTTTCGCTTGGATTTGAAGGTAGCACGTTTGTTTCACATGCAGTTGAAGCTCAATCATGTATATCACAAGTATTTGAAGCTGAACAATTTGTTTCGCATATATATTAAAGTAAACCATGTGTTTCGCATGAGTATTAAGCTAAACCATGTGTTTGGAATGAATTTGAAGCTAAATCATGTGTTTCGCATGGATTTGAAGCTAACTCGTTTGTTGCCCACGCAGTTGAAGCTAAACCATGTATATCACAAGTATTTGAAGCTAAACCATCTGTTTCGCATGGTTTCGAAGATAAGCCTTCTACTTCGCATTGATTTGAAGCTAAATCATGTGATTCGCATGGATTTGAAGGTAACTCTTTTCTTTCGCATGCAGTTGAAGCTAAATCATGTGTATTACAAGTATCTGAAGCTATATCATTTGTTTTGCATGGATTTGAAGCTAACTAGTTTGTTTCGCCTGCATTTGAAGCCATATCACCTATACTCGCAAGTATTTGAAGCTAAACCATTCGTTTCGCATGGATTTGAAGCTAACTCGTTTGTTTCGCATGCAGTTGAAGCTAAATCATGTATATCACAAATATTGGATGCCAAACCATTTGACTCGCATGAATTTGAAGCTAAATCATGTGTTTCGCTTGGATTTGCTACTAAGCCTTCTACTTCGCATTGATTAGAATCTAAATCTTGTGTTTCGTATGGATTTGAAGCTAACTCGGTTGTTTCACCTGCATTCGAAGTTATATCACGTATAATCGCAAGTATTTGAAGCTCAGTCATGCGTTTCGCATGGATTTGAAGCTTAGCCTTCTACTTCGCAATGATTTGAAGCTAAATCATATGTTTCGCTTGGATTTGCTACTAAGCCTTCTACTTCGCATTGATTAGAATCTAAATCTTGTGTTTCGTATGGATTTGAAGCTAACTCGGTTGTTTCACCTGCATTCGAAGTTATATCACGTATAATCGCAAGTATGTGAAGCTCAGTCATGCGTTTCGCATGGATTTGAAGCTTAGCCTTCTACTTCGCAATGATTTGAAGCTAAATCATATGTTTCGCTTGGATTTGAAGCTAACTCGTTTGTTTCTCCTGCAACTGAAGCTAAATCATGTATATCTCAAGTATTTGGATCTAAACCATCTGTTTCGCATGGTTTCGAAGATATGCCTTCTACGTCGCATTGATTCGAAGCTAAATCATGTGATTCGCATTGATTTGAATCTGAATCATGTGATTCACTTGGATTTGATGCTAACCATTCTACTTAGCATTTATTTGAAGCTAAATAATGTGTTTCGCTTGGATTTGAAGGTAACACGTTTGTTTGACGTGCAGTTGAAGCTCACTCATGTATATCACAAGTATTTGAAGCTGCACAATTTGTTTCGCATGAATATTAAGTTAAACCATGTGCTTCGCATGAATATGAATCTAATCGATGTGTTTCGCATGAATTTAAAACTAAATCATTTATATCAAAAGTATTTGAAGGTAAACCATTTGTTTCGCATGGTTTCGAAGATAAGCCTTCTACATCGCATGAATTCGAAGCTAAATCATGCGTTCCGCGTGGAATTGAAGCTAACTCGATCGTTTCGCCTGCATTATTCGATGATAAATCATGAGTTTCGCTTGGATTTGAAGCTAACTCGTTTGTTTCGCATGCATTTGAAGCTAAATCATGTATATCACAAGTATTTGAAACTTAATAATTCGGTTCGCACGGATTTGAAGCTAAGCCTTCTACTTCGCATTCATTTGAAGCCGAATCATGTGTTTCGCTTGGATTTGAAGATAACTCGATTGTTTCGCATGCAGTTGAATCTATATCACGTATATTCGCAATTATTTGACGGTCAATCATTCGTTTCGCATGAATTTGAAGCTAAGCCTTCTACTTCGCATAGATTTGAAGCTAAATCATGTGTTTCGCTTGGATTTGAATATAAGCCTACTACTTCGCATTGATTAGAAGCTAAATCTTGTGTTTCGTATGGATTTGAAGCTAACTCGGTTGTATCGCCTGAATTCGAAGTTATATCACGTATAATCGCAAGTATTTGAAGCTCAGTCATTCGTTTCGCATGGATTTGAAGCTAAGCCTTCTACTTCGCAAATATTTGAAGCTAAATCACGTGTTTCACTTGGATTTGAATCTATCTCGTTTGTTTCGTATGCAGTTGAAGCTAAATCATGTTTATCACAATATCTGAATCTAAACCATCTGTTTAGCGAGAATATGAAGCTATGAAGCTAAACCATGTGATTTGCATTATTTTGAAGCTAAATCATATGTTTCGCTTGGATTTGAAGCTAACTCGTTTGTTTCTCCTGCAACTGAAGCTAAATCATGTATATCACAATTATTTGAAGCTGAACCATATGTTTCGCATGGATTTGAAGATATGCCTTCTACGTCGCATTGATTCGAAGCTAAATCATGTGATTCGCATTGATTTGAATCTGAATCATGTGATTCACTTGGATTTGATGCTAACCATTCTACTTCGCATTGATGTGAAGCTAAATCATGAGTTTCGCTTGGATTTGTAGTTAACACGTTTGTTTCACATACAGTTGAAGCTCCGTCATGTATATCACAAGTATTTGAAGCTGAACAATTTGTTTCGCATGAATATTAAGTTAAACCATGTGCTTCGCAAGAATATGAATCTAAACGATGTGTTTCGCATGAATTTAAAGCTAAATCATATATATCAAGATTATTTGAAACTAAACCATTTGTTTCGCATGGTTTCGAAGATAAGCCTTCTTCTTCGCATGAATTTGAAGCTAAATCATTTGTTTCTCTTGGATTTGAAGGTAACACGTCTGTTTCACCTGCAGTTGAAGCTCAATCATGTATATCACAAGTATTTGAAGCAGAACAATTTGATTCGCATGAATTTGAATCTAAATGATGTGGTTCACATGAATTGAATCTCACTCGTTTGTTTCGCATGCATTTGAATATATATCACTCATATCGCAAGTATTTGATGCTAATTCATTTATTTCGCATGGATTTGAAGCTAAGTCTCCAACTTCGCATTGATTTGAAGCTAAATCATGTGTTTCGATTTGGTTTGAAGATAACTCGTTTGTTTCGCATGCAGTGGAAGCTATATCACTTATATTCGCAAGTATTTGAAGGTCAATCTTTCGTTTCGCATGGATTTGAAGCTAATCCTTCTACTTCGCATTGATTTGAAGCTAAATCATGTGTTTCGCGTCGATTTGAAGCTAACTGGTTTGTTTCGCCAGCAGTTGAAGATATATCACATATATTCGCAAGTATTTGAAGCTAAACTATTTGTTTTGCATGGATTTGAAGCTAAGCCTTCACTTTCGTATTGATTTGAAACTAAATCATGTATTCGCTTGGATTTGAAGCCAACTCGTTTGTTTCGCATGCAGTTGAAGCTAAATCATGTATATCACAAGTATTTTAATCTAAACCGTTCGTTTCGCATGGATTTGAATCTAAGACTCCTACGTCGCATGAATTTGAATCTAAATCATGTGTTTCGCTTGGATTTGAAGCTAACTCGTTTGTTTCGCATGCAGTTAAAGCTAAATCATGTATATCACAAGTATTTGAAGCTAAACCGTTCGTTTCGCATGGATTTGAATCTAAGCCTCCTACGTCGCATGAATTTGAATCTAAATCATGTGTATCGCTTGGTTTTGAAGCCTACTGGTTTGTTTCGCCTGCATTTGAAGCTAATTCATGTATATCACAAGTATTTGAAGCTGAACCATTTGTTTTGCATGAATATTAATCTGAACCATGTGTTTCGAACGTATTGGAAGCTGAATTATGCGTTTCGCTTGCATTTGAAGCTAATTCGTTTCTTTCGCATACAGTTGAAGATAAATCATGTAAATCACAAGTATTTGAAGCTAAACCATGTGTTTCGCATGGATTTGAAGCTAACTCGTTTTTTTCGCCTGCATTTGAAGATAAATCGTGTATATCACAAGTATTTGAAGCTAAACCATTCGCTTCGCATGGATTTGAAGCAAAGCATTCAACTTCGCATTGATTTGAAGATAAATCATGTGTTTCGCTTGGATTTGAAGCTAACACGGTTGTTTCGCATGCAGTTGAAGCTAAAACATGTACATCACAAGTATCTGAATCTAAACCATCTGTTTCGCAAGAATGTGAAGCTATGAAACTAAATCATTTGTTTTGCATGAATATTAAGCTAAACCATGTGTTTCGAACGTATTTGAAGCTGAATTATGTGTTTCGCTTTGATTTAAAGCTAATTCCTTTTTTTCGCATGCAGTTGAAGCTGAATCATGTAAATCATAAGTATTTGAAGCTAAACCATTCGTTTCACATGGACTTGAATCTAAGCCTCCTACTTCGCATGAATTTGAATCTAAATCATGTGTTTCGCTTGCATTTGAAGCTAATTCGTTTGTTTCGCATGCTGTTGAAGCTAAATTATGTATAAACAAGTATTTGAAGCTAAACCATTTGCATCGCAAGGATTTGAAGCTAAACCATGTTATTCGCAAGAACTTGAAGCTAAATCATGTGTTTCGGTTGGATTTGAAGCTAACACGTTTGTTTCGCATGCAGTTGAAGCTAAAACATGTACATCACAAGTATCTGAATCTAATCCATCTGTTTCGCAAGAATATGAAGCTATGAAGCTAATCCATGTGATTCGCATGAATTTGAAGCTAAACCGTTCGTTTCGCATGGATTTGAATCTAAGCCTCCTACGTCGCATGAATTTGAATCTAAATCATGTGTTTCGCTTGGATTTGAAGCTAACTCGTTTGTTTCGCATGCAGTTGAAGATAAATCATGTACATCACAAGTATCTGAATCTAATCCATCTGTTTCGCAAGAATATGAAGCTATGAAGCTAATCCATGTGATTCGCATGAATTTGAATCTTAATCATGTGTTTCGCATGGATTTGAAGCTATATCGCATATATCGCAATTATCTGAAGATAAATCATTTGTTTCTCATGTATTTAAAGCTAAGCCTTCTACTTCGCATTCATTTGAAGCTAAATCATGTGTTTTGCTTGGATTTGAAGCTAACTCGTTTGTTTCGCATACAGTTGAAGCTATATCGCTTATATTCGCAAGTATTTGAAACCAAATCATTCGATTCGCATGAATTTGAAACTAGGGCTTCTACTTCGCATTGATTTCAAGCTAAATCATGTGTTTCGCTTGGATTTGAAGCTAACTCGTTTGTTCGCATGCAGTTGAAGATAAATCATGTAAATCACAAGTATTTGAAGCAAAACCATGTGTTTCGCATGGATTTGAAGCTAACTCGTTTTTTTTCGCCTGCTTTTGAAGATAAGTCGTGTATATCACAAGTATTTGAAGCTAAACCAATCGCTTCGCATGGATTTGAAGCAAAGCCTTCAACTTCGCATTGATTTGAGGATAAATCATGTGTTTCGCTTGGATTTGAAGCTAACACGTTTGTTTCGCATGCAGTTGAAGCTAAAACATGTACATCACAAGTATCTCAATCTAATCCATCTGTTTCGCAAGAATATGAAGCTATGAAGCTAATCCATGTGATTCGCATGAATTTGAAGCTAAACCGTTCGTTTCACATGGATTTGAATCTAAGCCTCCTACGTCGCATGAATTTGAATCTAGATCATGTGCTTCGCTTGGATTTGAAGCTAACTCGTTTTTTTTCGCCTGCATTTGAAGATAAATCGTGTATATCACAAGTATTTGAAGCTAAACCATTCGCTTCGCATGGATTTGAAGCAAAGCCTTCAACTTCGCATTGATTTGAAGATAAATCATGTGTTTCGCTTGATTTGAAGCTAACACGTTTGTTTCGCATGCAGTTGAAGCTAAAACATGTACATCACAAGTATCTGAATCTAATCCATCTGTTTCGCAAGAATATGAAGCTATGAAGCTAATCCATGTGATTCGCATGAATTTGAAGCTAAATCATGTGTTTCGCATGGATTTGAAGCTATATCACATATATCGCAATTATCTGAAGATAAATCATTTGTTTCTCATGTATTTAAAGCTAAGCCTTCTACTTCGCATTGATTTGAAGCTAAATCATGTGTTTCGCATGGATTTGAAGTTAACTCGTTTGTTTCTCCTGCATTTGAAGCTATATCACTTATATCGCATTCATTTGAAACTAAATCAAGTGTTTCGCTTGGATTTGAAGTTAAGGCGTTTGTATCGCATGCAGTTGAAGCTAATTCTTGTTTATCACAAGTATCTGAAACTAAACCATCTGTTTCGCAAGAATATGAAGCTATGAAGCTGAACCATGTGATAAGCATGAATTTGAAGCTAAATCATGTGTTTCGCTTGCATTTGAAGCTAATCCGTTTGTTTCGCATGCAGTTGAAGCTAGATCATGTAAATCACAAGTATTTGAAGCTAAACCATGTGTTTCGCATGGATTTGAAGCTAATTCGTTTGTTTCGCATGCAGTTGAAGCTAAATCATGTATATCACAAGTATTCGAAGCTAAACCATTTGTATCCCATGGATTTGAAGCTAAGCCTTCTAATGCGCAATTATTCGAAGCTAAATCATGTGTTTCGCTTGGATTTGAAGCTAATTCGATTGTTCCGCATGCAGTTAAAGCTAAATCATGTATATCACAAGTATTTGAAGCTAAACCATTCGTTTCGCATGGATTTGAATCTAAGCCTCCTACTTCGCATGAATTTGAATCTAAATCATGTGTTTCGCTTGCATTTGAAGCTAATTCGTTTGTTTCGCATGCAGTTGAAGCTAAATTATGTATAAACAAGTATTTGGAGCTAAACCATTTGCATAGCAAGGATTTGAAGCTAAACCATGTGATTCGCAAGAATTTGAAGCTAAATCATGTGTTTCGCTTGGATTTGAAGCTAACTCGTTTGTTTCGCATGCACTTGAAGCTATATCGCTTATATTCGCAAGTATTTGAAACCAAATCATTCGATTCGCATGAATTTGAAACTAGGGCTTCTACTTCGCATTGGTTTCAAGCTAAATCATGTGTTTCGCTTGGATTTGAAGCTAACTCGTTTGTTTCGCATGCAGTTGAAGATAAATCATGTAAATCACAAGTATTTGAAGCAAAACCATGTGTTTCGCATGGATTTGAAGCTAACTCGTTTTTTTCGCCTGCTTTTGAAGATAAGTCGTGTATATCACAAGTATTTGAAGCTAAACCAATCGCTTCGCATGGATTTGAAGCAAAGCCTTCAACTTCGCATTGATTTGAAGATAAATCATGTGTTTCGCTTGGATTTGAAGCTAACACGTTTGTTTCGCATGCAGTTGAAGCTAAAACATGTACATCACAAGTATCTCAATCTAATCCATCTGTTTCGCAAGAATATGAAGCTATGAAGCTAATCCATGTGATTCGCATGAATTTGAAGATAAACCGTTCGTTTCACATGGATTTGAATCTAAGCCTCCTACGTCGCATGAATTTGAATCTAAATCATGTGTTTCGCTTGGATTTGAAGCTAACTCGTTTTTTTTCGCCTGCATTTGAAGATAAATCGTGTATATCACAAGTATTTGAAGCTAAACCATTCGCTTCGCATGGATTTGAAGCAAAGCCTTCAACTTCGCATTGATTTGAAGATAAATCATGTGTTTCGCTTGGATTTGAAGCTAACACGTTTGTTTCGCATGCAGTTGAAGCTAAAACATGTACATCACAAGTATCTGAATCTAATCCATCTGTTTCGCAAGAATATGAAGCTATGAAGCTAATCCATGTGATTCGCATGAATTTGAAGCTAAATCATGTGTTTCGCATGGATTTGAAGCTATATCACATATATCGCAATTATCTGAAGATAAATCATTTGTTTCTCATGTATTTAAAGCTAAGCCTTCTACTTCGCATTGATTTGAAGCTAAATCATGTGTTTCGCATGGATTTGAAGTTAACTCGTTTGTTTCTCCTGCATTTGAAGCTATATCACTTATATCGCACTCATTTGAAACTAAATCAAGTGTTTCGCTTGGATTTGAAGTTAAGGCGTTTGTATCGCATGCAGTTGAAGCTAATTCTTGTTTACCACAAGTATCTGAAACTAAACCATCTGTTTCGCAAGAATATGAAGCTATGAAGCTGAACCATGTGATAAGCATGAATTTGAAGCTAAATCATGTGTTTCGCTTGCATTTGAAGCTAATCCGTTTGTTTCGCATGCAGTTGAAGCTAGATCATGTAAATCACAAGTATTTGAAGCTAAACCATGTGTTTCGCATGGATTTGAAGCTAATTCGTTTGTTTCGCATGCAGTTGAAGCTAAAACATGTACATCACAAGTATCTCAATCTAATCCATCTGTTTCGCAAGAATATGAAGCTATGAAGCTAATCCATGTGATTCGCATGAATTTGAAGCTAAACCGTTCGTTTCACATGTATTTGAATCTAAGCCTCCTACGTCGCATGAATTTGAATCTAAATCATGTGTTTCGCTTGGATTTGAAGCTAACTCGTTTTTTTTCGCCTGCATTTGCAGATAAATCGTGTATATCACAAGTATTTGAAGCTAAACCATTCGCTTCGCATGGATTTGAAGCAAAGCCTTCAACTTCGCATTGATTTGAAGATAAATCATGTGTTTCGCTTGGATTTGAAGCTAACACGTTTGTTTCGCATGCAGTTGAAGCTAAAACATGTACATCACAAGTATCTGAATCTAATCCATCTGTTTCGCAAGAATATGAAGCTATGAAGCTAATCCATGTGATTCGCATGAATTTGAAGCTAAATCATGTGTTTCGCATGGATTTGAAGCTATATCACATATATCGCAATTATCTGAAGATAAATCATTTGTTTCTCATGTATTTAAAGCTAAGCCTTCTACTTCGCATTGATTTGAAGCTAAATCATGTGTTTCGCATGGATTTGAAGTTAACTCGTTTGTTTCTCCTGCATTTGAAGCTATATCACTTATATCGCACTCATTTGAAACTAAATCAAGTGTTTCGCTTGGATTTGAAGTTAAGGCGTTTGTATCGCATGCAGTTGAAGCTAATTCTTGTTTATCACAAGTATCTGAAACTAAACCATCTGTTTCGCAAGAATATGAAGCTATGAAGCTGAACCATGTGATTCGCATGAATTTGAAGCTAAATCATGTGTTTCGCTTGCATTTGAAGCTAATCCGTTTGTTTCGCATGCAGTTGAAGCTAAATCATGTAAATCACAAGTATTTGAAGCTAAACCATGTGTTTCGCATGGATTTGAAGCTAATTCGTTTGTTTCGCATGCAGTTGAAGCTACATCATGTATATCACATGTATTCGAAGCTAAACCATTTGTATCCCATGGATTTGAAGCTAAGCCTTCTAATGCGCAATGATTCGAAGCTAAATCATGTGTTTCGCTTGGATTTGAAGCTAACTCGATTGTTCCGCATGCAGTTGAAGCTAAATCATGTATATCACAAGTATTTGAAGCTAAACCATTCGTTTCGCATGGATTTGAATCTAAGCCTCCTACTTCGCATGAATTTGAATCTAAATCATGTGTTTCGCTTGCATTTGAAGCTAATTCGTTTGTTTCGCATGCAGTTGAAGCTAAATTATGTATAAACAAGTATTTGAAGCTAAACCATTTGCATAGCAAGGATTTGAAGCTAAACCATGTGATTCGCAAGAATTTGAAGCTAAATCATGTGTTTCGCTTGGATTTGAAGCTAACTCGTTTGTTTCGCATGCAGTTGAAGCTATATCGCTTATATTCGCAAGTATTTGAAACCAAATCATTCGATTCGCATGAATTTGAAACTAGGGCTTCTACTTCGCATTGGTTTCAAGCTAAATCATGTGTTTCGCTTGGATTTGAAGCTAACTCGTTTGTTTCGCATGCAGTTGAAGCTAAATCATGTATATCACAAGTATTTTAATCTAAACCGTTCGATTCGCATGGATTTGAATCTAAGACTCCTACGTCGCATGAATTTGAATCTAAGTCATGTGTTTCGCTTGGATTTGAAGCTATCTCGTTTGTTTCGCATGCAGTTAAAGCTAAATCATGTATATCACAAGTATTTGAAGCTAAACCGTTCGTTTCGCATGGATTTGAATCTAAGCCTCCTACGTCGCATGAATTTGAATCTAAATCATGTGTTTCGCTTGGATTTGAAGCTAACTCGATTGTTTCGCATGCAGTTGAAGCTAAATCATGTATATCACAAGTATTCGAAGCTAAACCATTTGTATCGCATGGATTTGAAGCTAAGCCTTCTAATGCGCAATGATTCGAAGCTTAATCATGTGTTTTGCTTGGATTTGAAGCTAACTCGATTGTTTCGCAATGCACTTTATGCTAAATCATGTATAAAACATGTATTTGAAGCTAAACCATTTATTTCGCATGTATTTGAAGCTAAGACTTATACTTTGCATGAAACTGAAGCTAAATCATGTGTTTCGCTTGGATTTGAAGCTAACTCATTAGTTTCGCATGCAGTTGAAGCTACATCGCTTATATTCGCAAGTATTTGAAGCCAAATCATTCGTTTCGCATAAATTTGAAACTAAGGCAAGTACTTCGCATTGATTTGAAGCTAAATCATGTGTTTCGCTTGGATTTGAAGCTAACTCGTTTGTTTCGCAAGCAGTTGAAGCTATATCGCTTTTATTCGCAAGTATTTGAAACCAAATCATTCGATTCGCATGAATTTGAAACTAGGGCTTCTACTTCGCATTGATTTCAAGCTAAATCATGTGTTTCGCTTGGATTTGAAGCTAACTCGTTTGTTTCGCATGCAGTTGAAGCTAAATCATGTATATCACAATTATTTGAAGCTAAACCATTCGTTTCGCATGGATTTGAATCTAAGCCTCCTACTTCGCATGAATTTGAATCTAAATCATGTGTTTCGCTTGCATTTGAAGCTAATTCGTTTGTTTCGCATGCAGTTGAAGCTAAATTATGTATAAACAAGTATTTGAAGCTAAACCATTTGCATAGCAAGGATTTGAAGCTAAACCATGTGATTCGCAAGAATTTGAAGCTAAATCATGTGTTTCGCTTGGATTTGAAGCTAACTCGTTTGTTTCGCATGCAGTTGAAGCTATATCGCTTATATTCGCAAGTATTTGAAACCAAATCATTCGATTCGCATGAATTTGAAACTAGGGCTTCTACTTCGCATTGGTTTCAAGCTAAATCATGTGTTTCGCTTGGATTTGAAGCTAACTCGTTTGTTTCGCATGCAGTTGAAGCTAAATCATGTATATCACAAGTATTTTAATCTAAACCGTTCGATTCGCATGGATTTGAATCTAAGACTCCTACGTCGCATGAATTTGAATCTAAGTCATGTGTTTCGCTTGGATTTGAAGCTATCTCGTTTGTTTCGCATGCAGTTAAAGCTAAATCATGTATATCACAAGTATTTGAAGCTAAACCGTTCGTTTCGCATGGATTTGAATCTAAGCCTCCTACGTCGCATGAATTTGAATCTAAATCATGTGTTTCGCTTGGATTTGAAGCTAACTCGATTGTTTCGCATGCAGTTGAAGCTAAATCATGTATATCACAAGTATTCGAAGCTAAACCATTTGTATCGCATGGATTTGAAGCTAAGCCTTCTAATGCGCAATGATTCGAAGCTTAATCATGTGTTTTGCTTGGATTTGAAGCTAACTCGATTGTTTCGCAATGCACTTTATGCTAAATCATGTATAAAACATGTATTTGAAGCTAAACCATTTATTTCGCATGTATTTGAAGCTAAGACTTATACTTTGCATGAAACTGAAGCTAAATCATGTGTTTCGCTTGGATTTGAAGCTAACTCATTAGTTTCGCATGCAGTTGAAGCTACATCGCTTATATTCGCAAGTATTTGAAGCCAAATCATTCGTTTCGCATAAATTTGAAACTAAGGCAAGTACTTCGCATTGATTTGAAGCTAAATCATGTGTTTCGCTTGGATTTGAAGCTAACTCGTTTGTTTCGCAAGCAGTTGAAGCTATATCGCTTTTATTCGCAAGTATTTGAAACCAAATCATTCGATTCGCATGAATTTGAAACTAGGGCTTCTACTTCGCATTGATTTCAAGCTAAATCATGTGTTTCGCTTGGATTTGAAGCTAACTCGTTTGTTTCGCATGCAGTTGAAGCTAAATCATGTATATCACAATTATTTGAAGCTAAACCATTCGTTTCGCATGGATTTGAATCTAAGCCTCCTACTTCGCATGAATTTGAATCTAAATCATGTGTTTCGCTTGCATTTGAAGCTAATTCGTTTGTTTCGCATGCAGTTGAAGCTAAATTATGTATAAACAAGTATTTGAAGCTAAACCATTTGCATAGCAAGGATTTGAAGCTAAACCATGTGATTCGCAAGAATTTGAAGCTAAATCATGTGTTTCGCTTGGATTTGAAGCTAACTCGTTTGTTTCGCATGCAGTTGAAGCTATATCGCTTATATTCGCAAGTATTTGAAACCAAATCATTCGATTCGCATGAATTTGAAACTAGGGCTTCTACTTCGCATTGGTTTCAAGCTAAATCATGTGTTTCGCTTGGATTTGAAGCTAACTCGTTTGTTTCGCATGCAGTTGAAGCTAAATCATGTATATCACAAGTATTTTAATCTAAACCGTTCGATTCGCATGGATTTGAATCTAAGACTCCTACGTCGCATGAATTTGAATCTAAGTCATGTGTTTCGCTTGGATTTGAAGCTATCTCGTTTGTTTCGCATGCAGTTAAAGCTAAATCATGTATATCACAAGTATTTGAAGCTAAACCGTTCGTTTCGCATGGATTTGAATCTAAGCCTCCTACGTCGCATGAATTTGAATCTAAATCATGTGTTTCGCTTGGATTTGAAGCTAACTCGTTTGTTTCGCATGCAGTTGAAGCTAAATCATGTATATCACAAGTATTCGAAGCTAAACCATTTGTATCGCATGGATTTGAAGCTAAGCCTTCTAATGCGCAATGATTCGAAGCTTAATCATGTGTTTTGCTTGGATTTGAAACTAACTCGATTGTTTCGCAATGCACTTTATGCTAAATCATGTATAAAACATGTATTTGAAGCTAAACCATTTATTTCGCATGTATTTGAAGCTAAGACTTATACTTTGCATGAAACTGAAGCTAAATCATGTGTTTCGCTTGGATTTGAAGCTAACTCGTTAGTTTCGCATGCAGTTGAAGCTACATCGCTTATATTCGCAAGTATTTGAAGCCAAATCATTCGTTTCGCATAAATTTGAAACTAAGGCAAGTACTTCGCATTGATTTGAAGCTAAATCATGTGTTTCGCTTGGATTTGAAGCTAACTCGTTTGTTTCGCATGCAGTTGAAGCTAAATCATGTATATCACAAGAATTTGAAGCTAAACCATTCGTTTCGCATGGATTTGAATCTAAGCCTCCTACTTCGCATGAATTTGAATCTAAATCATGTGTTTCGCTTGCATTTGAAGCTAATTCGTTTGTTTCGCATGCAGTTGAAGCTAAATTATGTATGAACAAGTATTTGAAGCTAAACCATTTGCATCGCAAGGATTTGAAGCTAAACCATGTGATTCGCAAGAATTTGAAGCTAAATCATGTGTTTCGCTTGGATTTGAAGCTAACTCGTTTGTTTCGCAAGCAGTTGAAGCTATATCGCTTTTATTCGCAAGTATTTGAAACCAAATCATTCGATTCGCATGAATTTGAAACTAGGGCTTCTACTTCGCATTGATTTCAAGCTAAATCATGTGTTTCGCTTGGATTTGAAGCTAACTCGTTTGTTTCGCATGCAGTTGAAGCTAAATCATGTATATCACAATTATTTGAAGCTAAACCATTCGTTTCGCATGGATTTGAATCTAAGCCTCCTACTTCGCATGAATTTGAATCTAAATCATGTGTTTCGCTTGCATTTGAAGCTAATTCGTTTGTTTCGCATGCAGTTGAAGCTAAATTATGTATAAACAAGTATTTGAAGCTAAACCATTTGCATAGCAAGGATTTGAAGCTAAACCATGTGATTCGCAAGAATTTGAAGCTAAATCATGTGTTTCGCTTGGATTTGAAGCTAACTCGTTTGTTTCGCATGCAGTTGAAGCTATATCGCTTATATTCGCAAGTATTTGAAACCAAATCATTCGATTCGCATGAATTTGAAACTAGGGCTTCTACTTCGCATTGGTTTCAAGCTAAATCATGTGTTTCGCTTGGATTTGAAGCTAACTCGTTTGTTTCGCATGCAGTTGAAGCTAAATCATGTATATCACAAGTATTTTAATCTAAACCGTTCGTTTCGCATGGATTTGAATCTAAGACTCCTACGTCGCATGAATTTGAATCTAAATCATGTGTTTCGCTTGGATTTGAAGCTATCTCGTTTGTTTCGCATGCAGTTAAAGCTAAATCATGTATATCACAAGTATTTGAAGCTAAACCGTTCGTTTCGCATGGATTTGAATCTAAGCCTCCTACGTCGCATGAATTTGAATCTAAATCATGTGTTTCGCTTGGATTTGAAGCTAACTCGTTTGTTTCGCATGCAGTTGAAGCTAAATCATGTATATCACAAGTATTCGAAGCTAAACCATTTGTATCGCATGGATTTGAAGCTAAGCCTTCTAATGCGCAATGATTCGAAGCTTAATCATGTGTTTTGCTTGGATTTGAAGCTAACTCGATTGTTTCGCAATGCACTTTATGCTAAATCATGTATAAAACATGTATTTGAAGCTAAACCATTTATTTCGCATGTATTTGAAGCTAAGACTTATACTTTGCATGAAACTGAAGCTAAATCATGTGTTTCGCTTGGATTTGAAGCTAACTCGTTAGTTTCGCATGCAGTTGAAGCTACATCGCTTATATTCGCAAGTATTTGAAGCCAAATCATTCGTTTCGCATAAATTTGAAACTAAGGCAAGTACTTCGCATTCATTTGAAGCTAAATCATGTGTTTCGCTTGGATTTGAAGCTAACTCGTTTGTTTCGCATGCAATTGAAGCTAAATCATGTATATCACAAGAATTTGAAGCTAAACCATTCGTTTCGCATGGATTTGAATCTAAGCCTCCTACTTCGCATGAATTTGAATCTAAATCATGTGTTTCGCTTGCATTTGAAGCTAATTCGTTTGTTTCGCATGCAGTTGAAGCTAAATTATGTATGAACAAGTATTTGAAGCTAAACCATTTGCATCGCAAGGATTTGAAGCTAAACCATGTGATTCGCAAGAATTTGAAGCTAAATCATGTGTTTCGCTTGGATTTGAAGCTAACTCGTTTGTTTCGCAAGCAGTTGAAGCTATATCGCTTTTATTCGCAAGTATTTGAAACCAAATCATTCGATTCGCATGAATTTGAAACTAGGGCTTCTACTTCGCATTGATTTCAAGCTAAATCATGTGTTTCGCTTGGATTTGAAGCTAACTCGTTTGTTTCGCATGCAGTTGAAGCTAAATCATGTATATCACAATTATTTGAAGCTAAACCATTCGTTTCGCATGGATTTGAATCTAAGCCTCCTACTTCGCATGAATTTGAATCTAAATCATGTGTTTCGCTTGCATTTGAAGCTAATTCGTTTGTTTCGCACGCAGTTGAAGCTAAATTATGTATAAACAAGTATTTGAAGCTAAACCATTTGCATCGCAAGGATTTGAAGCTAAACCATGTGATTCGCAAGAATTTGAAGCTAAATCATGTGTTTCGCTTGGATTTGAAGCTAACTCGTTTGTTTCGCATGCAGTTGAAGCTAAATCATGTATATCACAAGTATTTGAAGCTAAACCGTTCGTTTCGCATGGATTTGAATCTAAGCCTCCTACGTCGCATGAATTTGAATCTAAATCATGTGTTTCGCTTGGATTTGAAGCTAACTCGTTTGTTTCGCATGCAGTTGAAGCTAAATCATGTATATCACAAGTATTTGAAGCTAAACCGTTCGTTTCGCATGGATTTGAATCTAAGCCTCCTACGTCGCATGAATTTGAATCTAAATCATGTGTTTCGCTTGGATTTGAAGCTAACTCGTTTGTTTCGCATGCAGTTGAAGCTAAATCATGTATATCACAAGTATTCGAAGCTAAACCATTTGTATCACATGGATTTGAAGCTAAGCCTTCTAATGCGCAATGATTCGAAGCTAAATCATGTGTTTTGCTTGGATTTGAAGCTAACTCGATTGTTTCGCATTCCTTCTACTTCGAATTGATTTGAAGTTTGGATTAGAAGCTAACTCGATTGTTTCGCAATGCACTTTATGCTAAATCATGTATAAAACATGTATTTGAAGCTAAACCATTTATTTTGCATGTATTTGAAGCTAAGACTTATACTTTGCATGAAATTGAAGCTAAATCATGTGTTTCGCTTGGATTTGAAGCTAACTCGTTAGTTTCGCATGCAGTTGAAGCTATATCGCTTATATTCGCAAGTATTTGAAGCCAAATCATATGCTTCGCATAAATTTGAAACTAAGGCAACTACTTCGCATTGATTTGAAGCTAAATCATGTATTTCGCTTGGATTTGAAGCTAACTCGTTTGTTTCGCATGCAGTTGAAGCTAAATCATGTATATCACAAGTATTTGAAGCTAAACCATTCGTTTCGCATGGATTTGAATCTAAGCCTCCTACTTCGCATGAATTTGAATCTAAATCATGTGTTTCGCTTGCATTTGAAGCTAATTCGTTTGTTTCGCATGCAGTTGAAGCTAAATTATGTATAAACAAGTATTTGAAGCTAAACCATTTGCATCGCAAGGATTTGAAGCTAAACCATGTGATTCGCAAGAATTTGAAGCTGAATCATGTGTTTCGCTTGGATTTGAAGCTAACTCGTTTGTTTCGCATGCAGTTGAAGCTAAATCATGTATATCACAAGTATTTGAAGCTAAACCGTTCGTTTCGCATGGATTTGAATCTAAGCCTCCTACGTCGCATGAATTTGAATCTAAATCATGTGTTTCGCTTGGATTTGAAGCTAACTCGTTTGATTCGCATGCAGTTGAAGCTAATTCATCTTTATCACAAGTATCTGGATCAAAGCCATCTGTTTCGCAAGAATATGAAGCTAAACCATGTGTTTCGCATGAATTTGAAACTAAATCATGTGTTTCGCATGGATTTGAAGCTCACTCGTTTGTTTCGCCTGCATTTGAAGCTATATCACTTATATCACAAGTATTTGAAGCTAAACCATTTGTTTCGCTTGGATTTGAAGCAAAGCTTTCTACTTCGAAATTGATTTGAAGCTAAATCATGTGTTACGCTTGGGTGTGAAGCTAACTCGTTTGTTTCGCATGCAGTTGAATCTAAATCATGTATATGACAAGTATTTGAAGCTAAACAATTCGATTCGCATGGATTTGACGCTAAGCCTTCTACTTCGCATGAATTTGAATCTAAACCATGTGTTTCGATTGGATTTGAAGCTAACTCATTTGTTTCTCATGCAGTTGAAGCTAAATCATGTATATCACAAGTATTTGAAGCTAAACCATTTGTTTCGCTTGGATTTGAAGCAAAGCTTTCTACTTCGAAATTTATTTGAAGCTAAATCATGTGTTACGCTTGGGTGTGAAGCTAACTCGTTTGTTTCGCATGCAGTTGAATCTAAATCATGTATATCACAAGTATTTGAAGCTAAACAATTCGATTCGCATGGATTTGACGCTAAGCCTTCTACTTCGCATGAATTTGAATCTAAACCATGTGTTTCGATTGGATTTGAAGCTAACTCATTTGTTTCTCATGCAGTTGAAGGTAAATCATGTATATCACAAGTATTTGAAGCTAAACCATTTGTTTCGCTTGGATTTGAAGCAAAGCTTTCTACTTCGAAATTGATTTGAAGCTAAATCATGTGTTACGCTTGGGTGTGAAGCTAAATCGTATGTTTCGCATGCAGCCGAATGTAAATCATGTATATCACAAGTATTTGAAGCTGAACCATTTGTTTCGCATGAATATTAACCTAAACCATGTGTTTCGAATGAATTTGAATCTAAATAATGTGTTTCGCATGGATTTGAAGCTAACTCATTTGATTCGCCTGCATTTGAAGGTACATCATTTATATCGCAAGCATTTGAAGCTAATTCATTTTTGTCGCATGGAATTGAAGCTAAGCTTTCTACTTCGCATTAATTTGATGTTAAATCATGTGTTTCTCTTGGATTTGAAGCTAACTCGTTTGTTTCACATGCAGTTGAATCTAAATCATGTATATCACAAGTATTTGAAGCTGAACCAATCGATTCGCATGGATTTTGAAGATAAGCCTTCTACTTCGCATTGATTTGATGCTAACTCGATTGTATCGCCAACATTTGAAGCTATATCACTTATATCGCACTTATCTGAAGATCAATCATTTGTATCTCATGTAGTTGAAGCTAAACCTCCTACGTCGCATTGATTTGAAGCTAAATCATGTGTTTCGCATGGATGTGAAGATAACTCGTTTTTTTCGTCTGCATTTGAATCTATTTCATTTATATCGCAAGTATTTGAATCTAAATCATGCGTTTCGCTTGGATTTGAAGCTAAGCCTTCTACTTCGTATTGATTTGTAGCTGAATCATGTCTTTCGCTTGGATTTGAAGCTAACTCGTTTGTTTCGCAAGCTGTTGAAGCTAAATCATGTATATCACAAGTATTTGAATCTAAACGATTTGTTTCGCATGGATTCGAAGTTGAGCTTTCTACTTCGCATTGAGTAGAAGCTAAATCATGTGTTATCATGGATTTGAAGCTAACTCGATTGTTTCGCGTGCATTTGAAGCTATATCACTTATATCCCAATATCTGAAGATAAATCATTTGTTTCTCATGTATTTGTAGCTACGCCTTCTACGTCGCATTGGTTTCAAGGTAAATCACGTGTTTCTCATGGATTTGAAGCAAACTCGTTTGATTCGCCTGCATTTGAAGCTATATCACTTATATCCCAATATCTGAAGATAAATCATTTGTTTCTCATGTATTTGTAGCTACGCCTTCTACGTCGCATTGATTTCAAGGTAAATCACGTGTTTCTCATGGATTTGAAGCAAACTCATTTGATTCGCCTGCATTTGAAGCTATATCACTTATATCGCGAGTATCTGTTGCTAAATCATTTGTTTCTCATGTATTTGAAGCAAATACTTCTACTTCGTATTGATGTGAAGCTAAATCATGCGTTTGTAATGGATTTGAATCTTACTCGTTTGCTTCGCCTGCATTTGATGCTATATTACTTATATTCGCAAGTATTTGAAGCTAAATCATTTGTTTCGCACGAATTTGAAGCTAAATCTTCTACATCGCATTAATTTGTGTGTCGTTCCATTTCTTTCAATTGTTTCTTCTCAGCTTTCGCCTGGTTTATCGTTTTAGCCACTGCAGCAGCGCCGCCTGACAATGCCCCCAAAGCTCCTAAAGCAGGAAACAGCAGCGGTAGAATACCACCTCGTTTGGCAATTGGTAGAATTCTTCCAGTATTGTAGCTACTGTAGTTCTTCTTCTTCTTCCCCTTGACCGCTCGTCGACCCTTCTTCCTTATTTGACCCATACCTAATCTTGAGGGAATGTCTTTTACCAGTCTATAGCGGTATACGGAGCTGTTTCTTACCAGTCTGTAGCGGTATACAGAGCTGTTTATACCAGTCTGTAGCAGCATACAGAGCTGTTTCTTACCTGTCTGTAGCGGTATACAGAGCTGTTTCTTACCAGTCTGTAGCGGTATACAGAGCTGTTTATACCAGTCTGTAGCGGTATACAGAGCTGTTTATACCAGTCTGTAGCAGTATACAGAGCTGTTTCTTACCAGTCTGTAGCGGTATACAAAGCTGTTTCTTTCCAATCTGTAGCGGTATATGAAGCTGTTATGTCAAAGGTTTTTTGATTGATAATGAACAAAAAAACTGTACGTGCGTTAGTTACACGGAGATGTGCTCTATCATTAGAATACGAGAAGACTGATATCTATGATGCTTGAGTTCTCGTATAAATACCTTATCGTTCGAAAAGAAAATGTAGCATAACAATAACAGTCGAGAGAAAGAGCATGCGTTTCGTACGACAGTCCTTGAATATCCAGGTTCCGACCTGCCACACGTTCGACGACCATGATGAGATAATTCGGAAGCATGGGTCATTGCTACCGAGTACTATACGATGCGTGATAAGCGACCCGTCAGGATGTGGTAAAACGAACGTCATGATTAGCCTGTTGGAAAGTCCGAATGGACTGCGATTCGCAAATGTGTACGTGTATTCGAAATCGTTACGTCAGCCAAAATATCAATACTTCAACAACTTGTTCTCGCACGTGGGCAAGGACGTAGGTTATTTTGCCTATTCGGACAACGCGGACGTGATTCCCCCGGCGGATGCTCGACCGAATTCGATATTTATCTTCGACGACGTTGCTTGTGACGAACAGGACGTTATGAGAGAATATTTCGCGATGGGCAGACATTCGCACGTCGATTGTTTCTATCTGTCGCAATCGTACGCGAGAATACCCAAACATTTGATTCGCGACAATGCCAATCTATTGATTCTATTCAATGAAGATGCCACGAATCTGCGACACGTTCATCAGGATCATGTGAATACCGATATGTCGTTCGAAAGTTTCAACGCAGTTTGTTCAAGGTGTTGGCGAAACAAGTATGAATTCCTTGTAATCGACAAAGATAGTTCTGAGAACCGAGGAAGTTACAGACGCGGATTTAACGAATTCGTCGTGCTGTGATCCGGCTCATTTGGACGGTAAGAGGTGTCGATGTCACATCGTGCTCCCCACTCGATATGCGTCCGTCAAAGAAAAACCTGCGAGCTGCCATCGTTAAGGAAATAGCTAAGACCAGTGACGTCATACGTAAAAAGAGTTTAGCCTTGAAAGTTGGGAAAATGGATGTACAGTCCAACATTGAGACGAATTTACTTCCGATTGTGGAACCGTTGAAACAGCTGGTTCAAAATACAGCTACGGATGCGAAAGATAATACATCAAGTGCTGATCGACCGTTGGATTTGCAAACACAGCAGCAGCAGCAGCCGCTGTTCTCTGTGAAGAAGAAGAAAGTGGGGTGATAATTTATTAAGAAAAAGAGGAAACACGATGAAGCGACATTAACCCCAAGGATGCATTTGAAAAAGAAGAAGAATAAAGTAAATTCCCCCATCGGTGTCAGCGATGACGTTGACTATGTTGACGTTGACGATGACGACGACGACCACGATGCGGACAGCAATATGGTGCTCGAACCAACACCTTCAATGCATCCGGAGAAGGAGGTAGCTTTCGAATCATCTCCAACGGCTGCAACATCGTTGGAATCATCAATGCGAAATATTTTGAGAAGTCCTGAAAAGCATCGCGACGAATACGAGCATTTGTTCAGTAATCTTAGACCTTTAGCGAGCGAATACTTGAGAAATTTCTTTAGCGGGCCGCCGAAAAGTCAGGACAATGTGTACGGAGTGTATTTTCATAATAACAAACTGATGCTTGGAAACGTTGCGTTCGACGTGGAAAGCAACGATGATATTGTTATTAATAAAATTAGGTACAGGGGAACTCCAGGTCTCTACGAATTGATATTCAAAAGAATACCCAACGAGAACCTGTACACCGAGAACGATAAAGAAATTTATAGAAACATTCTCATCGCCACGCATGCGCACCGACGTGGTAATCAGATAATGGGAAATAAGGGCTACAAGTACAAAACTATTATAGGACCAATGTTCTCAGCGTTACGTGGAAAAGGTATAAATATTCCAACGACGATGATGCGTGTAACCAACAATCCGGTCGATTATGTGCATCGGGATGACCCAAATGAGCTGGTAGAACTTCGCGAAGCTGGATTGATTATAAATTAAATTGTTCGAATATTTATTACGTTAGTGACGAATGAAATGCCTGTTGGTAAATTTATCAAATGGTTCGATAAAACGAGTATCCGTTGGAATTGCTGCGAAACCAATCAAACGTTATTCGTAGACGAAAGTTGGGAGGTCAGATTTAAAAATATTCAGTTCAGACTCGACGACATTTGTCGGCAAATACAACAGATCGGGCAACAGCAAGATCTACTCGAGTTGTTGGTGTTAAAGAAGAAGAAGAAGAAGAAAGGAGAAGAAAACAACTGAACCAACAAACGAAAAAAAATGTCTATTAATAAATTTGGTACGTTGTATAAACATAGTACGCCCGAGTCGAAAATATTGGCAGATATTTCAACTTTTTATTCGATATGTAAAAATTATGTACACGACAATGCCATATGCTCGATCGGCAATTTCTACGACGCGCGAGGCGCTAAGATCGCTCGTGTCGCAAATCCTACGACGAACGATGACGCGGCCACCAAACTGTACGTCGATCGCGTTCCAAAGATAGGCGATGATACTGTAACGTCATCGCTTCACGAGTACATGCAGAATAATGCGATGTGCTTCTCAACGGAATCGTACACGGCTCGAAATAAGAGGATCAAACATTTGGCGCAACCGCTTCGAAACGATGACGTGGCCACTAGATCGTACGTTGACGATGTATCGAAAAGAGGAGACGATGAGCTTCGTAGAAAAATAACAGCTAACGAAAAAGTGACGGAGGGTGTCGAACTGGCCGGTGTAAAATGCAAGTCCGAACTCGTGGGTAAAATAACGGCTAACTAAAAGTTGGCGAAGGATGCCAAACAGACTAGCGAGAAATGCAAGTCCGAACTCATGGGTAAAATAACGGCTAACGAAAAGCTGGCGAAGATGCCAAACAGACTAGCAAGAAATGCAAGTACGAACTCATGGATAAAATAACGGCTAACGAGAAACTAGCGAAAGATATGGAGCAGACTAATGAAAAATGGAGGAATAAAGTGCTGGCTAAAATATATAATTTTCAATACGACAGTGATCAGAAAATTAAATCAATCGATTCAGATAACGATGAAATTAATGTGAAAATTGATAACGTATTTTCGGTATTGGAGCAAAAGGTTGAAGCGTTAAAACAGAATATGAAAGATGAAACGGACAGCTCAATCGGTAACCAACTAAAAATCTTTGAGGAAAGTTTTCGTGGTAAAATGAAGAAATTAGTTGCCGAGGAATGCCTCAAGTTCTATAAATAACATGCTTTTGCGTCGATTGCATCATTTTTGCTGGTGATTGCGGTGGTAAAACATCGATTGTCGAAAGAAATTGGAGCAGCAGCTGCAACGATGCGTAACAGCAGCAGCAGCAGCAAGAAATCATCGTCTCGTGATTCGCTAAAGCAGACTATTCAAGACATCGTCGCGAATATAGACACGAAACATGAACATCACGAGGACAATTCAATCAACATGAAGTATTTCAATAGATTTATGTTCGATCTGATAAATACGATAAGAAAATACGTTCTACATGTATCGGACGAGAATGACGAGTTCGATGCATTGGGTCTGCCTATAGACAGTATAAAGTTCCTATTAACACGAAGAAGTATGTCAACAACGTTATCAACGAGAGGGCGGTAATTTTGATCAGTGACAACGAATTTTTCGATGCAAAATCTCGAATTATTCGATATTTGGCAACTCCGGTTTTCGCCAGCGACTCGGCTGTAACACTAACCCTTCGAGCCCCACTCTCAGTCCCTACAAGAGATAAGACGCGGGTATAAGTAGGGAGCTAATTATGCGCGCAGCATTGATTGATTGACATTACAATCGGTAATCCGGAGGTACATATTGTGCGCGGCGGACAAGGTCCCAGACCGGCGTGAATTAATTTGTGGAATATTGTAAAATAAAAGACACGCTGGAAAGCTATAGCTTTCCAGCTCCTTTTTAATAAAAACAAGTGCTTCAAACACTGCGTAACAATTTGGCGATCATGCCAGGATCCGTCTGCTACGATCACAAAACAGACAAAACAGGCAAAAGGACCACTACGCAGCAGAGCAAGGTAAAAAGCCTGGACTCATTATTTAAACGCTATCGCGAACCGCGGAGTTCCATACTACCTCTCACGAGCTTGAATACCGAAACCAACGTATAATGCTAAAAACACTCGCACTTCGTCGACAACACCAACAAACATACACTTATCACTTTGGATGTTCTTCTTCATCGTCTTCCATACCATATTCTCCGTGGAATATTTTTTTCTCTTTTTTTTGTCATCTTTTAAAGTTTCTTCCTGGATTCTACTTTTTATCAGCCTCTTCTTTGATCTTCAATTGCGCTATTCTTCTAGATTGTCTAACAGGTGTCTCGTTTTGGGTTGCTCCCGACTGTTCTTCGGCGATGTCTGTACCAACCTCGAGACCCAGTACCATTTTTCGTTTCTTTCGCTTTTTCTGAGGTATCGGCGTTAAATTCAAAGAATCGTTGACATTGTTTATTAAAAAACTCTGTTCATTGTACACTTTGCTCATTGTATACAAGGCTCGAGCATTCATATGGCCCATCCTCTCGTACCCATGTTTTAGTCTTTGTACTTGAGAATTAGTCGAAATCGCACTATTGCACTGTTCCGGAGGAATTTTCACTTCAAATAACATCCGAAATAGCTTGCCGTACCGTACACCAATTGAGGAGAGATTTCCATGCTTATCACGAATTTCGCATCTCTTCGCATATGCATGGAATGAGTACTGTTTATCAATTATCGCACCAATTGAAAAAAGATTTCGTTTCAACTCTGGCACATATAAAACATTTTCAACTCTTCATTCTTGATTTCGATTGTTCACATTCTCTAATACTACTACCGTTCCTCTTCCTGCTGCTTCTAACACTTTGTCATCTGCTAGTTTCACATAATGATTATTGGTCAACGATACAAGCGAGGTAAACAAGTCTTTGCAACACGACATATGCATATTCGCACCAGAATCCGCGATCCATATGTCTTTATCACTGCTAGTAGTTTGCGAAGAATACGCCGTGACTTCACTGATGTAAGTAGAATATATTAATTTCGACTCTGTTGCGTCTTCAGTTCGCTTCTTTTGTCCTCTCTTCGGGCACTCTCTCATCCAATGACCCTTTTCTTTGCAGCAATTACGTGTTGTTCTTTTCTTGAGGTCTTCTATTCTCATCTTTGCTTCGCTTTTGCTGAATTTACTGTTCCTTTTTGCATCTTTGTCGTCCGAATACTTCTTCAATTCGAGCGCTTGCACTCGAACTACAAGAGATGACCCGTTCTCTCCTTCGGCTTCAGAGAGTCATTTATCCTCGCGGATGAGCCTGGCAAACAGATTTTCTTTCTTTCGCTCCGCTTTTGCAGTACATTCCCATGCCATTCTAAATGCGGAAAACTTAGAAGTTAGGCAACTCAACAGCTTACATTCCACAGCGGCATCGGAGAGTTCTTCTTCTGCATCCGCTAATCTCTTACAGATGCTTTCAAATCGCTCAACTTGAAGAGCGATAGATTCACCATCTATAAATCGGAACGCATAGTATTCTTGCCATGCACTTTGTTTAGTGTCTTCACTTGAGTCACTATACAAATCCTTGAGTTTTGTCCAAATCTGTTTTGGATCAGCGCAGTTAATCAAATTTGGATGTAGTCTCTTATCTACAGATCCAAGGAGAATAACTGCAGCCTGTGCTTGAGATTTTTTCCATCTCTTCCAGTCGTCCACTCCTGTGCGGTTAGGCTCTGCTTCTGTGCCATTCACAAAGCCAGAAAGATCTTTTGCCTCCAACGGGAATGAAATACCGAATTTCCACATCGGGTAGTTCGTTCCGTCCAGCTTGATCAGATCAATTGAATCTTTATTGGCCATGATAAAGATGATGTGTCGCACGTTATTCTTTAAACACACGTCACACCACTATGCACTTGAATGTGTCCGAATAAATACACTAGTGGCGCAATGGAAGCGTGCTGGGGCCCATAACCTGTTGATTATTTATTGAACACACAAGATCTAATCTAGAGGCTTGCTCGTGAGAACTTAGAGACAACGAGTGTACTCTTAGGCTGTTCACCGACGACTAACTAAAAACGCGGAAGACCCGCATACTATGGGTCGAGAAATCTTTATTGGTCATAAATAACTAATCCGTGTAACGGACTTTCGAGTCAACGCACGTTTCGCGCTCACGTGCCCTGCAGATGAGCAGCAAGGGCCGTTTTACCTAAGAAAACGGACAAGGCCGTAAAATTTACAAATTACACATTTTCAACAGCATTGAAAATGCTTTTACATATACAGTAACCCGTATTCCCCATTATCTGGTTACCTCGTTGATGCGCGCGCGTAGCGATGAGAATGTTTCTGTAAATATTCTTATCGGTCTCGGTGTACAGGTTCTCGTCGGGTAGTCGGGTATTCTTTTGAATATCAATTCGTAGAGACCTGGTGTTCCCTTGTACCTAATTTTATTGATAACGATATCGTCGTTGCTTTAATCATCAAACGAGGTGTTTACATGCATCAGTTTGTCATTGTGAAAATACACTCCGTACACGTCGTCCAAATTTTTCGGTGGTCCGCTAAAAAAATCGCTAAAGGTCCAAAATTGTTGAACAAATGTTCGTATTCGGCGCGGTGCGTTTCAGGACTTTTCAAAATGTTTCGCACCGATGATTCCAACGAGGCCGTAGGAGACGATTCGAAAGCTTTCTCCTGTTGCGCCGAAAGTATCGTAGGTATCGGATCGAGCGCCTTATTGCCACCCGCCTCGTTATCGTCACTGTTGCCACCGTCGTTGCCATCGTCGTCGTCGCCGTCGTTATCGTCTTCGTCGTCGTACAACACATAGTCAATGTCATCGTTGGTAGGAACAGAGGAATATATTTTCTTTTTCTTCTTCAAATGCATACGATCGGCGTATTATCGTTCGCTTCCGTAGCTGTATTTTCAATCAGCTGTTTCAACGGCTCCACGAACGAACGCAAATCCGCCTCAATGTTCGACTCCGTATCCATTTTCCAAACCTTCGGGGCTAAACTCTTCTTACGTATGACGTCACTGGTCTTGGCTATTTCTTTGGTGATCGCGGCTCGCCGATTTTCCTTAGACCGACACATATCGAGCGGTACGATGCGACTCCGACGACTCTTGCAGTCCAAATGAGCCCCCGATCACAGCACGACGAATTCGTTAAATCCGCACCAGTAACGACCACGATTCGCAGGGCTGCCTTTGTCGATTACGAGGAATCCATACTTGTTTCGCCAACAGCTCCTACAAAGTGTGTTGAACGTTTCGAACGACATATTTGTATTCGCACGATCCTGATGAACGTGTCACAGATTCGTGACAACTTGATTGAATAGAATCACTAGATTCGCATTGTCACGAATCAAATGTTTGGGTATTCTAGCGTACGATTGCGACAGATAGAAACACACGTCGTGCGATTGTCTGCCCATCGCGAAATATTCTCTCATGACATCCTGTTCGTCGCAAACAACGTCGTCAAAGATAAATATTGAATTTGGTCGAGCATCTGCTGGGGGAATCACGTCCGCGTTGTCCGAGTAGGCAAAATAACCTACATCCCCCACGGACGAGAGCGAGTTGCTCAAGTATTGATACTATTGTCTGTACACCGTTACGGACTGGTAAAAACAGCTCCGTATGCCGTTTACAGACTGGTAAAAACAGCTCCATATACCATTACTGACTGGTAAAAAGAGCTCTGTATACCGTTACAGACGGGTAAAAACAGCTCCATATACCGTTACAGACTCGTAAAAAAAGCTCTGTTTACCGTTGCAGACTGGAAAAAACAGCTCCGTATACCGTTACAGATTGGTAAAAAACAGCTCTGTATACCGATACGGACTGATAAAAACAGCTCTGATGAGGTTAGGTATGGGTCTGAAGAAGAAGGAGGAGGACGAGGACCGACGAGCGGTCAAAGGAAAGAGAAAGAATGGTAGTAGAAACAGTGTCGATAGAATTCTACCGATCGCCAAACGAGGCGGTTTTCTACCGCTGTTGTTACCTGCTTTGGAAGCTTTGGAAGCGTTGACAGGTGGCGCTGCTGGGGTGATCAAAATGATAAACGATGCGAAAGCTGCGAAGAAACAATTGGAAGAAGCGCGACGACACAATTGCGCTATGGAGGGCCGTGGAGTGTATCATACCGTACAAACGTGGAAAAGGAATGAAGAAAAGAAAAAAAGACAAAAGAAAGGAAAAAGATAACTCGGCGACGGACGTTGAATTGAAAATTACCGCATTTTCGCGGAGTTTTCATGCGCGATGAATTCCCGAAACAAGTATGGGTAAACGAACGAGTAATAGTGAATCTGGATAGCGGTCATGGTTCAGGAACGCACTGGGTCCCATATATAAAGCATAGTTCGCAAATCAGTTACTTCGATAGTTTTGGAGATCTTCGACCACCGATCGAATTGATTCGTTATTTCGGACCGAACGCGGCGATCTCGCACAATCACAAGATTTATCAAAGTTACGACGAAAGCGTGTGCGGACAATTGTGTGTGAAATTTCTGCGAGGAACTATGATATAGTTCGTCGCAAGGATGTCATACACGTTCACGTTATCGGGAAGAAGTAGCGTGTTATCGTCCAAGTAATTCCCGCCTATATATTATATTTCCACAATACTGATTACGAACTGGGCCTGCTCGATTTGCAAACTTATTACACGATACCATACATCAGATCAAATATCGAAAACAATAAATCCTATTTCGGTGACGAGGGTGAGGAGATAATCATCCCGGACGGTTCGCACGAACTGGAGGTGATCAACGCTTACTTGAGGCGTGAGATAAGCGCGCGGTATCCTTCTCCAACCAAAGATAACAACGATGTAAAATATCCACTAATCCTACGAGCGAACAACAACACTATGAAAAGCGAAATTAAAAGTGCATATAAGATAGATTTTACGAAACCTGACACCGTGGGTCCTATCCTAGGATTCTCTAGGAAGCGCATTCTATCACTGAACTCGTGGCATGTATCGGACACTTCCGTGAATATCATTAACACATCTAATATTCGAATAGAATGCAACGAAACCACCGGTTCGTACGATAACGGGAAACTGTTTCACATGATACATGAATTCGTGCCCAACGTGTCGCCGGGGTATAAAATATCGGAAACGCCAGCACGAGTCATTTACATTCCAATCGTTACACGATCAATGGATGATTTAACGATTCGCATCGTGGACCAGTCTGGACAATTGATTGATTTTCGAAACGAAGAAATCACGGTACGGATGCACGTTCGTCGAACCGTCTCATAACCTTGACATAACCGTTATGATAGTTCATAATAATAATACGATATCGAATACGTCGAACATAAAAAACGGTGCGCCGTTTCGAAATAACAACAACAACAGTAAGGAGAAGAAGACAAGAAAACTAACCGCGCGAAAAGTGGAATATCTACGATCTTTGGGATTCATCGTTACCAAGTAATCGAACTCGCTTCACCACCATGTCCGACGACATTTTGAACATCTCCGAGGCACCAATCATCGATAATCGAATAACTAAAATCGACCTTCACACCTACAATCCGTGCGTCAGCACAACGTTTGGAAATAGCGATGAGATAAGAATACCCTTTCAACATCAAGACTGGTACACTCTTCCGTGTAAAAGCTTCCTATACGTGCAGGGAAGACTCAGCCTACCAGGAGGATCGACCAACGATATGGTGGCTCTAGACAACAATGCGGTAGCGTTTATGTTCGACGAGATACGTTACGAGTGGAAATCGATCGGTCCAGAAATCCCGATACAACGACGACCTTGAAGAATTACGTCAGTCTGAACATTACGAAGAGCAACGCGCTGTCCAACGCGGGCTGGATGTACAGAAACGACGATCAACGGAGGGAAACTCTCATCGCAACGCTTACAAATTTGCTAAATTTCAACTTTTGCGTGCCTATGGACACATTGCTAGGCTTCTGCGAAGATTACAAACGCGTTGTAATAAATGCTCGGCACGAATTGATTTTGATTCGCGTGCGCAACGAAACCTGTCCTGGATTTGCATAAAATTTAATGCAGAATGCCGCGCTTCGCTTTGGAAGAAATACACAAGTTGTCGATGCTGCGTATTCTTGAGAGCGAAAGATCGTTCAGCATGAGTTTCTGTTCGTGGAAACTGTATGAATATTCGATGCTGCAAACAACCACGAAGCACACGTGGGCGATAAAAACGGCTCCGCAAATGGAAAAACCGCGATACGTGATATTCGCGTTACAAACCGAAAGGAAAAATGATTTAAAGAAAAACGCTACCCAATTCGATTCGTGCTTCTTATCCAATAGTCGACTTTTCTTGAACTCGGAAATGTATCCCTACGACGATTTAAACATCGATTTCGAAAAGGATAAATACGCGTAGCTCTACGACATGTACGCCAAATTTCAAGAGTCCTATTATGGAAACGGCGAGATGTTACTGAATACAATCGACTTTCTAATTTACGGACCGTTTGTCGTCATCGATTGCTCGCGACAAAACGAAGCGCTCAAAAATTCAACCATCGACGTGCGAATCGAATTTGAATGTCAAAAGGATGTCCTGCCTTCGATGGCCGCATACTGCCTGATGATACACGACTGCATCGTCGAGTACAACCCGTTGATATGCTATCACTTTTCCTACTAAATTTCCATAAAAATTCTTTTTTTCTAAGTAAAATTGTTTAAACTGGCGTAACGTAATGTATTTCATTTGTGTATGTTCATAACAGTAATTTACAAATCTGTATAGTATTAGAATCTTGATTATTACCTTAAATAAATCTAAATTACGTTAATTTTAAAGTGTGCTATCTATTCGTCCGGCACTGTAGCCCGTTGAGTTTCTTCTTCTTTGAGCTTCTTCACATGTCGCGAAGTAAAGATATTTTTCTACCAGAAAGTATCAGTGCACATTTCATTTTACATCCACTTCCAATTCATACATTTTTTATGCAAAGCACATTTATTCGTGGCGTCGAATAAAATTTTCATATTTTATCTGTATCTTTATTTGAAGGCTACGAATAGATTTGCGGATGACTTTTGCCAGAATGTAGAAGATTCAATCTTTTACATACTTGAATATACCTTCATAAAGTAGGGATTGAAAACAATTATGACATCGGTTTCAGTTCGTGAAAGAATTATGGAGAACCCAAAAATTCTCATCAAACAGTTTCCATTGTTTAAAACCGATATTATATGGATTCCATGACTGTTAATTTCCAGTTCAGTGTGATAGCCAGATAGGTTAAGTGTGTTAATTACTGTGCCCATTAAAGTGGCGTCCGAAGTTTTCGACAAATTATATGGTTTTCTTTATCTATGGTGCCCTTCGTAAAAAACATTTAAAATATATGTAGATGTCTTTTACATAAATACGAATTTTATTAGAATTAAAATATATAAGGAACACAAAATATTTAACAAAATATAAATAGTAGTTTTCGATCGAGTTACTGTGCCTTGTAAGAATGAAAAGTTAACTACTGAAATATTGAACGTCAAAATAATCTTTATAATATTTATAATATGTGTTTCGTATAAACTTTAATTTCTGTATATATAATTCTCAATAGTATTTGATATGTATTCCTTATCTATTTTGATGTTTTTTATTTTATTTTATTTTTTACCACATTCATGCTTTTATTAGATCTTTCATACTTGCACACTTATGTGTATGTATAGTTGGTATTCGTACATCTACTGTATACATATATACATAAATGTGTAGTAGATACATATATATATATACCAATGTCATATTTACGAGACAAGGAATTAATTGTTTAATTAATTTTTTCTCAAGCGTCTATTAATTACAAATTTTTCGTCAATACGAAGCACTTACATTTTCTTTTTCGTTTGATTTATGAGAAGTCATACTGAAAATATAGTTTCTGGATGAATCAAACAGATACGAGTAACTTAATTAAATCGTTACTTATCTCACATTCTTCGCAGGAAGACTATGCTAGAATTTTTAAGTAAGAAGCAAAAACAGTGCGTCGTATAATCGGTATGTCGCGTAGACTAGAGTCAGGTAAGAGGGGCATCGTTCCTGACATCTACTTGTCGGTAAACATGTTACTATGTCGGATAAACAGAGTCCAAATAAACGGAGGTCTACTGTAATAGCAAAATTGTATCAAAGTAATTTAGTTATTGTCTAGTATATTAGTCTTTCTATCATCTAGAAAAAATTCAAATCATTTGATCCAGTTTTAAAGAAGTTGTAGTAGTTTATCTCATCCTCGCATAATTTTAGTGTGTCATCACTGACGCCGTGATATTGCTATGGCCTTGTATTTTATCAATTTTCTCGCTACGCGAATACTAAGGTTCGACGGAGTCTGCGAATACGTGTGTTGCGGCACGCGCCGCGCCTCCTTTGACTCGAATTCCCGGAAGACAACTCATAATACAATGACATAACATTTTTTTAATTTTAACATTTTAATACTTATTTTTTAAATATATTCCTGATACTTATCTGATTAAAATGACACCAAATATGATATAGTTTGGACAAATATTTCTGTTTATAATAAAATCAAAGACGACATAATTTCGATTACATTTATTTATCAAATACTTAACGTGTAATTCATTTTATTTTATTATCGTTGTAGTTATCTAAGTAAAATACATTGTTATTTTTAAAAACAGTACTTGAAAAGCTGCATTGATATCATGCATAATTAGAAGCGTACAAAATTATATTCTACGTTAAATTGTTTTGTTGCATATCGTCCTTGAATTGTCAAGTGTCGTGGCGAAAGGTGATGGTTTTCCTCCATTCTTTAATAACACATAATATAACAGAAAATTAATTTGTAAATAATTCATATTCAAATTGGCTGCGAATTTTTATCATTGTATGATTACGTATGTACTTACTTATCTGATGCTCCCTTGCTGAAGAGATATGATTTTAATGCCTGCACGAGATATTTTATGTAAGATGGTGTAGCTGCTGTTTCAAATGTTAGTCTCTCGATTAGAATACGTAATTTCTGTTCACAATTTCCTTTCCTTCTTCCTCCTGAGAGCCTAATAAAAATTGTGTGACATGTGTTGGGGTGCATCGTTCTCCTGTAATCGTACTTATAATGTCTAGTTAATCATGTTCACGCTTTCTCGTGTCTGATTGAATGGGATGAGCATTTTTATATAAAGATCCTTCCATTCCGAAAAGCGATGAAACGTCTAATAGAGCCTTAGAAATAGTAAGGAATTTAAAATTAGTTAATGACCATGTAGAACGAGGCTTGAAGTTTATCACCGAATGTACTAACTTATTAAAGAAAAATGAATATAATAAACAATTCATTTTACAAGTATTGGAAGATTATCGGTGACGTTATCCAAATGCCAGCAAATCAATCTGATAAAAAGCTGTATATTGACCAGTATATAACATTTTATAAGATATTTCAATTAATTTTATTATAACGTATAATTTTAAATTAAGTCTCGATAATATTATATAGATGTAAGATTATATTTTCATAAAAAAATATTTAGTACTGCCTCTAAAACAGTGGAACACATTTATATTAAAATTAACGTAATTAATAGAAATTTCAAATCTTTGATCCCGATGCGACACTGGTTACCGTTATCCAGTCACTTTGAAATTTTGCGCACATTATTTCTTCACCCTCAAAAATCATTTTTTACACATGTAATTAAGGAACACCCTTGCGTTTACTTTTTCTTGTACCTCTGTCCTGTTTGGCGGGGGACATGGTCATCGTCTTACCATATTTTTCTAATACTAATTTTGGGGATTTTACGAGGTCACGCTGACCGTGCGGCCGCTCAGCCCCGTGGCGGTACGCGGTAGGCGTTGTTTTTATCAGCGAAATCCGCCGTGTACGTGAAAGTAGTGAAAGAGCAAAATCATTTCCGGACATGCGAACACTAACCTCTTCCCGTGCCATTTAGCTCGACGAAACTCGAGTAACCAAGCGGCAGCCATCAAAGCGCGCTAAACAGACCAGACCAGACTGATGCTCGAGGACAGTCGCAATACGAGCCGAAATGTAAATACTAGTAGTAGTATTGATGTAAATACTAGAAGTAAACGCTAAGACAAAATGATGTAGTCCGACGACGTGTCGCTCGCCGAGGTATTTCGGACTCCACAGTCCACGTAAACTTGTATAAAATGTGTTGCGCACGGCGCAAAAGAATTGTTAATAATTACGATTGTTGGAGCACGGCTCCGTTCAGCGTAGAAAAGTGAAGCACGGCTTAGGATGGGCGCAAGGGCGCAGAATTAAACACGTGACGTTAACGACCGAAATCTTGACAATCCAAATTGTATTGCGTTGCACTGTATTGTATCGAATTGTAACGGTTATCGAAATGTGCGGCAGTATATATAGACACCTGGCCGATGTTCAAGGGGAAGCATCGTCAGGTGTCGATGGCCGGGTCATTGCCTTCTAAGGCAAAAACGCCGCGTATACATACGGCCGAGGCGAGCGTTTGACGGTCGGGCCAACACACGTTGATTGTGTTATTGTCTTGCGGCCTCGCCGTTTATTCGACAAAAAAGGTGCCAAACCAGCGTGGCGCACGCGCGGCGCTTAAGAGCGGTAACACGGCGACGAGTTCGCGCCACGTCTGGTTGAGCTCGTCCGGCAGCGGAGCATCCCAATCCGCACCCCCCAACCATAGCTCCTGCAGCAATATTTTTGCTTTGATTACTGCCGGTGCCGCCCAGCCCAGCGGGTCGTACAAGCGCGCGATCACCGATATCACCGCTCTCTTCGTGACCGACGGAGCGGAGTCTGGGACGACGGTGAACCCGAAGGAGTCGGAGTCCGGACTCCAATCCACCCCCAACAAGAGATGGTACTGTTGGGCAGCCCCCGTGAGGTCCACCGCCGCCGACTTCTGGCTATTTGCCAACACCAGAAGGGTGTTGGCTGCCCATTTCCCTAGCTTGAAGCCCCCACGCCCTAGGAGGCGTGTGAGCTCGTCACGGCAGGCTATAGTTTCCTCTACCCCGTCAGCGCCGAAGAGAGCGTCATCAACGTAGAAATTCGAGCGCATTATCGCTCGCGCACGAGGGAAGTGCGCTCCCTCGTCTTCGGCGAGCCGCAGTAGGACGCGCTGAGCTAGGTATGGGGCGCAGGCCGTCCCGTATGTGACGGTGGTGGGCCGGAATTCGCGAGGCTCTTGGTCGGGCCCACACCGCCATAAAATCCGCTGCAGATCCGCGTCCTCCTCGTGCACGCGGATCTGCCGAAACATCTTGTCGATGTCAGCCTTGAGGGAGAATCGCGGGACTTGCCAGCGCAACAGTACCGAGAAGATGTCTCGCTGCAACTTCGGCCCCGTCAGTAAGTAATCGTTGAGGGACAGTCCGCTGGAAGTGGGGCTAGAGGCGTTGAAAACAACGCGGAAGCGCGGTGTTCCGTCCACGTTCCGCTTGACCACTGGGTGGTGCGGAAGGAACACCGCGCCATCCTGCAGTCCCTGAGGGGCCTCCTCCATATGCTCGAGGGCCTCATATTCGGGCAGAGTCTCGGTACGCGGTCTCAGACTGACTGTCGCCCCTTAGTCGCCGCTCGACTCCACGGAGCATGACTATGACACGGCCCTTTGACGAGCCGAGAGCGAGGGGTGGTTCGGTGCGCAGGGGTAACCGAACCACGTATCGTCCGTCCGCCCACCGTGAGACGGTGTTGACGAAATGTTCCTCGCACCTCGATTCGTCAGGGGAGAGAACAGATTTGGGACTCGTCTCCTCGAGCTCTCAGAACAATCGGAATTGCTGCTCCAACTTCTCCTCCGAGCGACAGTGCAAGGACGCCACGGAGGGATCGGGATCGTTCACGGGTGTCGATGCGGCGCCCGAGACGACCCAACTGAATACCTTTTCCAGCGCGATGGGCTAGCCTGTTGTTCCGCGGCGCAGGCCGGGACCGATCACATCACCGTAACGATCGGCCCCGATTAAGAGATCTACTGGGAGATCTAAAGTTGGATCAGGATCCGCTAAAACGAGGTCCTGCAGATGCGGGTAAACGCGAATATCGACGGTCGTCTTGGGCGCGTACCCGGTTAGTCTCCGGAGGACGAACGCGGAAAGCGGCACAGAAGCGTTCCCGCGCCCGGTCAACCGTAAGACCAGGTCGACCCGCGAAGTCGCGCGACCCACCGGCGCGTCCCCCGCACCCGTCACGGTGATAGCCGCGGGCCGCTTAGGAATGCGGAGGGCCTGGAAGAGGGATTCGGAGACGAAAGTCGCCTCCGATCCCTGGTCCAACAAGGCCCTCACCGGTCTTACCCCCCACCCCGTCGCGTGTCTCTACCCATACTAGAGTGGTCGCGAGCAGTACGGCCCTGCTTCCGCTCCAGCGTGCGACGCAGTTGTGGACCGCGCTGTGCCTCCCGCCCGGGTTCTACCGCGGTTGATTCTGGCCCGCCACCAACCCCGGAATCCTGGTAAATCAGGATGTGGTGGGAGCCGTTACAAACGGAACAGCTCGACGCGGAGGGACACGATGTCGCGGGGTGTCCCGAACGGAGGCAGTTGAAGCAGCAACCGCGCGCCCTAACGAAATCCCGGCGGGTGGTTCTCGCCGTACTTTCGGCAACGGCTCGCCGTCGTCGTCGCCATCGCGTGGGAGCGTACCGGTGGTGGAGGTCGGGCCGGCCTACGCTCCGCGGTGGTAGCCGAAGGCTCTGGAGCCATCCTGAGCTCCGCGAAGAACCCGACCCGATGCTCCAGGAACTCGTCGAGTCTGGCGTACGTGGGTGGATCAACGGCAGCGCGGATTTCGTAGATCCACGCCTCTCTCGACTTTGGATCGAGTTTTTCCACCGTTAGGTGGACCAGCAGGTCGTCCCAGTGGTCCACCGGCCGCCCCAAATTTCGCAGCTGGGCCAACGCATCGTTAGTGCGACGACGCAGCAAGGCGAGACCGCTGCCGTCGCGATCGCGGGTGAGCGGCGCAAGGGCCAGGAAGCTCGACAGGAGCGCACTGACGACCAGCCGCTTCCGGTCATACCTCCTCACCAAGGCCGCCCACGCGATGCCAAAGTTCGCCGCTGTCACGGAGTAGTGAGCAATCTCGGACGCTGCTTCTTCCTCTAAAGCACCTTTGAGGTACTGTAGTCGCTGGACGTTGTGAAGGGTCCGGTTCTTTACGACCAGCGACTCAAACTGATCCGAGAAGCTCGGCTACTCCGTGTAGCAGCCGGCGAACCTTGGCAATGGGAGTCGCGGTAGCTGCGGCGCGCTACAGGACTCTGACTCCCTAATCTGGCTCGCGTCAGCCAGCGGAGCAGAACGGAGCAGAACAGAGCAGAGCAGAGCAGAGCAGTTCCCGCAACGTTATAATACTCGTCCAGAATTTTCTCCTGTAAAGAAACAAAGATATCTTCATTTAGATTCGTCCACACCGACATGCATCTTGTGGCACTCGGAAAAAACCCGACGAACATCTCGCTGTTCCTCTCGCAGAACAATATAAATACTAATCAAATAATCTAAATACGCGACGTCGAACAAATATCGGATAAATTGCTTCGCTTTCGTCTTCCGCCGGCCCTCTTTTATCATCCACGTTCTTCCTTTTCCATCGGTAAGATTGATGGGATAACGTTGTTGTTTTCTTAACCCTCTACGCTCGAAGCCGTTTCAACTGTGAACCTAAAATAATTGTTCCGTCTTACAGTGTTCCCATTTTACATGACAGGGTGCAAATCTAGACTTTCTTGATATAAGAATTATTTCGATGATACAAAAATTCTAGCGGTGCCTCGGAGTGCACCACTCGAGGATTAACTCGCAAAGGGTTAATACATACTTCCAATAACAGTTTTATCTCCGAATCTATGTTCCTCTTTGAATGTTGTTTCACTCGTTTACAAAAAGGTTTGTAAAGTTTATACGATTTTTCTCGCCGAGTCTTTGCCCGAACTGCGTCTCGAACGTGCTCGATAATTTTTCGCTCGCGTGCACACGATTCTCATGGTCGATACCAGAAGGGTTGAATTCGCTGGCGCGACGAGCGTTGCCAGTACACTCGCCTGATACTCCGGATTGCGGCCTAACGCATAAATGATCCAGGACACGCTGGTGGCCGTGGTATCGTGACCGGCGAACATGAACGTGTTCACCTCGTTCCGAATGTCCTCGTCGGTGAGTGCGTCGCCGTTCTGCGACAGATCTAACAGCAAGTCCAGCAAAGTCTGATACTTGGTAACCCGTTCGTCCGCGTTTCTCTTCTCCTTCGCTTGCCACTGGCCCTTCCTCCCCGCGATGATCTGCGAACAAGATCATTGTACGTGACACACGTGGCCCTCGACGCCATTCACTCTTTACGCACCTCGTTCGGGTTAGACGGTGGGATGAGAATATTTACTTTGTCGACGAAGCCGTGAACGACGCCCCATCTCGTTAATTTGAAGATCGGATCGAAAGACATCCAGACGTTTAGGAATCTTCTTTGGGAGATCGAGGCCAATCTGAGAAGACGACGGAATATTTATGTTGAAGAGTAACTTGCATATTTTTCGACTGAATATATTTTATACAAGTTTTTTAATTAGCTTCTCCTTGGCCAGGCTCGCGCAGAGTTACGATCGAATTGCTCGAGGAATTTTAATGAATAAAGGTTACATCGCAATTCAATCGCGTTGTAATTCTGTCACATCGTGATTCAATTACATTGTAATTCGATCGCATTGCAATTCAATTACATTGTCATTCGATCACGTTGTAATCTGTGATTCGGATCTCTATTCAATTCGCTTCAATTACAATGCAATTCGTAATTGCAATCACAGCACAATTGCAAAATACTGGACAATTAAATTGCATGAATCGCAAATGATGATGCAACCGAATTGAAAATCGCGAATTAAAAAATAATAAATTAATAAGTAAGACTTCGAAAACATTGAGACATTAAAGTCGCGTTCGTTCCAGTATCGAAGAAGTTAATTGCGTTTTGAAAGATGTTCGAATCCTTTTCGCCAGCGGTTGAGAAAAATGTATTAAGAAATAATATACAGTATTAATAATAACAATATTAGGTGAAATTATAATATATTCTTTGGAAGACGAGAAAATTTACTTACGTATCGACAGTCTGTACGTATTCGTTTTTTAAATCCGTTTGCGCGTTGATGTGGCATCCCATGGAGCTATCTGTAAAAATAGTGTATGTGACCGTTAATTGCAATTACGCGATTATATATCTGTTAATAAATATGTAATTTTACATATAGCGCTGTCGCACGTGAACGTACGTAATTTTATATTTCCTATCTTCTCAATCATTTAATCCTTCGCGTTCGACCGGTGACTCGCCACTCAAAATTATATTAATATATTAATTGTTATTATAATAATCATAGTAATTATAATAACAATATTATAATACTATGATCATATTATAATATAATACGTTACAACATAATTTTAACGTTATAATAATCGCAATAATGATATAATAATATCTGAATAACGGTCCGAAAAGATGATTGCACAACGAAATATTTGATTTCGCGCAGAACGACACAATAACAGGGTGACGTAACGGGGGTTAGTTTCTTATTCTGCGAATTGCGCGGCGTTTCGGTTTTGACTTGTTTTAAAGGAGAATAGTAACAGTTGTATTTTTTGTGCCGACTCGCGGTCGTCTGTATACTCTAATAAATCGGGGCGCGGCTGTAATACGTCACGAGGATGTCGAAAACAATACGTCAAAGTCTATGTTAATTACGAGTCGCAATATTCATTTTCATACGCATCTATAAAACGCACTTAAATTATACAAAATGAAAATCCTACAAATCGGAGAAATTATTGAAACATTCATTCTATATTATATTCACAGTTAAAATGTCTTCCGATATGAAACCGGTTGATATATTACATGAAAAACGATTGCACAACGCAATGTTCGACTTCGCGTGGAACGACGCAGCAACAGGGTAGTGGGGATACAACGGGGTCTGTTTTCTCATTCCACGGGTACGCAAGCAAATTGCGCAGTGTTTCTGGTTTCGACCTGTTTCAAGGGAGAATAGTAACAGTTGTATTTTTTGTGCCGACTCGCGGTCGCCTGTATACCCTAATAAATCGGGGCGCGGCTGTAAATACGTCGCGAGGAATTCGAAAACGTAATAGTAATAGTAAACGAGTTAGCTTTAAATCCATGCGATAGAAAGGAGTTAGCTTCAAATCCATGAGAAACACATGATTTAGTTTCAAATCAATGCGAAATAGAAGGCTGATTTTCGAATCCATGCAAAACAAATGGATATTCTTCAAATACTTGTTATATACATGATTTAGCTTCAACTGCATGCGAAACAAACGAGTTAGCTTCAAATCCAAGCGAAACACATGATTTAGCTTCAAATCAATGCGAAATAGGAGGCTGATTTTCGAATCCATGCGAAACAAATGGTTTAGCTTCAAATACTTGTGATATACATGATTATGCTTCAACTGCATGCGAAACAAATGAGTAAGCTTCAAATCTATGCGAAACAAACGAGTTAGATTCAAATCCATGCGAAACTCACGATTTAGCTTCAAATCAATGCGAAATAGAAGTCTGATTTTCGAATCCATGCGAAACAAATGGTTTAGCTTCAAATAAATTTGATATAGTAGATTTAGCTTCAACAGCATGCGAAACAAACGAGTTAGCTTCAAATCCATCCGAAACTCGTGATTTAGCTTCAAATCAATGCGAAATAAAAGGCTGATTTTCGAATCCATGCGAAACAATTGGTTTAGCTTCAAATACTTGTGATATACTAGATTTAGCTTCAACAGCATGCGAAACAAACGAGTTAGCTTTAAATCCATGCGATAGAAAGGAGTTAGCTTCAAATCCATGAGAAACACATGATTTAGTTTCAAATCAATGCGAAATAGAAGGCTGATTTTCGAATCAATGCAAAACAAATGGATATTCTTCAAATACTTGTTATATACATGATTTAGCTTCAACTGCATGCGAAACAAACGAGTTAGCATCAAATCCAAGCGTAACACTTGATTTAGCTTCAACTCAATGCGAAGTGGAAGGCTGATCTTCGAATAGATGCGAAACAAATGGTTTAGTTTCAAATACTTGTGATGTACATGATTTTGATTCAACTGCATGCGAAACAAACGAGTTAGCTTCAAATCCATGCGAAACAAACGAGTTAGCATCAAATCTATGCGAAACTCGTGATTTAGCTTCAAATCAATGCGAAATAGAAGGCTGATTTTCGAATCCATGCGAAACAAATGGTTTAGCTTCAAATACTTGTGATATACTAGATGTAGCTTCAACAGCATGCGAAACGAACGTGTTAGCTTTAAATCCATGCGAAACACATGATTTCGCTCGAAATCAATGCGAAGTAGAAGGCTTAGCTCCAAATCCATGAGGATCAAATGGTTTAGCTTCAAATACTTGTGATATACATGATTTAGCTTCAACTGCATGCGAAACAACCGAATTAGATTTAAATCCATGCGATAGAAACGAGTTAGCTTCAAATCCATGAGAAACACATGATTTAGCTTCAAATCATTGCGAAATAGAAGGCTGATTTTCGAATCCATGCGAAACAAATGGTTTAGCTTCAAATACTTGTGATATACATCATTTAGCTTCAACTGCATGCGAAACAAACGTGTTAGCTATAAATCCATGCGAAACATGATTTTGCGCCAAATCAACGCGAAGTAGAATGCTTAGCTCCAAATCCATGAGAACAAAATGGTTTTGCTTCAAATACTTGTGATATACATGATTTAGCTTCAACTGCATGCGAAACAAATGAGTTAGCTTCAAATCCATGCGAAACAAACGAGTTAGCTTCAAATCCATGCGAAACTCATGATTTAGCTTCAAATCAATGCGAAATAGAAGGATGATTTTCGAATCCATGCGAAACAAATGGTTTAGCTTCAAATACTTGTGATATACTAGATTTAGCTTCAACAGCATGCGAAACATACGAACTAGCTTTAAATCCATGCGATAGAAACGAGTTAGCTTCAAATCCATGAGAAACACATGATTTACCTTCAAATCATTGCGAAATAGAAGACTGATTTGCGAATACATGCGAAACAAATGGTTTAGCATCAAATACTTGTGATATACATGATTTAGCTTCAACTGCATGCGAAACAAACGTGTTAGCTATAAATCCATGCGAAACACATGATTTTGCTCCGAATCAATGCGAAGTAGAATGCTTAGATCCAAATCCATGCGAATCAAATGGTTTATCTTCAATTACTTGTGATATACATGATTTTGCTTCAACTGCATGCGAAACAAATTTGTTAGCTTCAAATCCATGCGAAACAAACGAGTTAGCTTCTAATCCATGCGAAACTCGTGATTTAGCTTCAAATCAATGCGAAACAGAAGGCTGATTTTCGAATCCATGCGAAACAAATGGTTTAGCTTCAAATACTTGTGATATACTAGACTTAGCTTCAACATCATGCGAAACAAACGAGTTGGCTTTAAATCCATGCGATAGAAACGAGTTAGCTTCAAATCCATGAGAAACACATGATTCAACTCCAAATCAATGCGAAGTAGAAGGCTTAGTTTCAAATCCATGCGAATCAAATGGTTTAGCTTCAAATACTTGTGATATACATGATTTTGATTCAACTGCATGCGAAACAAATGAGTTAGCTTTAAATCCATGCGATAGAAACGAGTTAGCTTCAAATCCATGAGAAACACATGATTTACCTTCAAATCATTGCGAAATAGAAGGCTGATTTTCGAATCCATGCGAAACAAATGGTTTAGCGTCAAATACTTGTGGTATACATGATTTAGCTTCAACTGCATGCGAAACAAATGAGTAAGCTTCAAATCCATGCGAAACAAACGAGTTAGATTCAAATCCATGCGAAACTCACGATTTAGCTTCAAATCAATGCGAAATAGAAGTCTGATTTTCGAATCCATGCGAAACAAATGGTTTAGCTTCAAATACTTGTGATATACTAGATTTAGCTTCAACAGCATGCGAAACAAACGAGTTAGCTTTAAATCCATGCGATAGAAACGATAGCTTCAAATCCATGAGAAACACATGATTTAGATTCAAATCATTGCGAAATGGAAGGCTGATTTTCGAATCCAGGCGAAACAAGTGGTTTAGCATCAAATACTTGTGATATACATGATTATGCTTCAACTGCATGCGAAACAAATGAGTAAGCTTCAAATCTATGCGAAACAAACGAGTTGGATTCAAATCCATGCGAAACTCACGATTTAGCTTCAAATCAATGCGAAATAGAAGTCTGATTTTCGAATCCATGCGAAACAAATGGTTTAGCTTCAAATAAATTTGATATAGTAGATTTAGCTTCAACAGCATGCGAAACAAACGTGTTAGCTATAAATCCATGCGAAACACATTATTTTGCTCCGAATCAATGCGAAGTAGAATGCTTAGATCCAAATCCATGCGAATCAAATGGTTTATCTTCAATTACTTGTGATATACATGATTTTGCTTCAACTGCATGCGAAACAAATTAGTTAGCTTCAAATCCATGCGAAACAAACGAGTTAGCTTCAAATCCATGCGAAACTCATGATTTAGCTTCAAATCAATGCGAAATAGAAGGATGATTTTCGAATCCATGCGAAACAAATGGTTTAGTTTCAAATACTTGTGATATACTAGATTTAGCTTCAACAGCATGCGAAACATACGAACTAGCTTTAAATCCATGCGATAGAAACGAGTTAGCTTCAAATCCATGAGAAACACATGATTTACCTTCAAATCATTGCGAAATAGAAGACTGATTTGCGAATCCATGCGAAACAAATGGTTTAGCATCAAATACTTGTGATATACATGATTTAGCTTCAACTGCATGCGAAACAAACGTGTTAGCTATAAATCCATGCGAAACACATGATTTTGCTCCGAATCAATGCGAAGTAGAATGCTTAGATCCAAATCCATGCGAATCAAATGGTTTATCTTCAATTACTTGTGATATACATGATTTTGCTTCAACTGCATGCGAAACAAATTTGTTAGCTTCAAATCCATGCGAAACAAACGAGTTAGCTTCTAATCCATGCGAAACTCGTGATTTAGCTTCAAATCAATGCGAAGTAGAATGCTTAGATCCAAATCCATGCGAATCAAATGGTTTATCTTCAATTACTTGTGATATACATGATTTTGCTTCAACTGCATGCGAAACAAATTAGTTAGCTTCAAATCCATGCGAAACAAACGAGTTAGCTTCAAATCCATGCGAAACTCATGAATTAGCTTCAAATCAATGCGAAATAGAAGGATGATTTTCGAATCCATGCGAAACAAATGGTTTAGCTTCAAATACTTGTGATATACTAGATTTAGCTTCAACAGCATGCGAAACAAACGAGTTAGCATCAAATCCAAGCGTAACACTTGATTTAGCTTCAACTCAATGCGAAGTGGAAGGCTGATCTTCGAATAGATGCGAAACAAATGGTTTAGTTTCAAATACTTGTGATGTACATGATTTTGATTCAACTGCATGCGAAACAAACGAGTTAGCTTCAAATCCATGAGAAACACATGATTTACCTTCAAATCATTGCGAAATAGAAGGCTGATTTTCGAATCCATGCGAAACAAATGGTTTAGCGTCAAATACTTGTGGTATACTAGATTTAGCTTCAACTGCATGCGAAACAAATGAGTTAGCTTTAAATCCATGCGATAGAAACGAGTTAGCTTCAAATCCATGAGAAACACATGATTTAACTTCAAATCAATGCGAAGTAGAAGGCTTAGTTTCAAATCCATGCGAATCAAATGGTTTAGCTTCAAATACTTGTGATATACATGATTTTGATTCAACTGCATGCGAAACAAATGAGTTAGCTTTAAATCCATGCGATAGAAACGAGTTAGCTTCAAATCCATGAGAAACACATGATTTAACTTCAAATCAATGCGAAGTAGAAGGCTGATTTTCGAATCCATGCGAAACAAATGGTTTAGCGTCAAATACTTGTGGTATACATGATTTAGCTTCAACTGCATGCGAAACAAATGAGTAAGCTTCAAATCCATGCGAAACAAACGAGTTAGATTCAAATCCATGCGAAACTCACGATTTAGCTTCAAATCAATGCGAAATAGAAGTCTGATTTTCGAATCCATGCAAAACAAATGGATATTCTTCAAATACTTGTTATATACATGATTTAGCTTCAACTGCATGCGAAACAAACGAGTTAGCATCAAATCCAAGCGTAACACTTGATTTAGCTTCAACTCAATGCGAAGTGGAAGGCTGATCTTCGAATAGATGCGAAACAAATGGTTTAGCTTCAAATACTTGTGATATACTAGATTTAGCTTCAACAGCATGCGAAACAAACGTGTTAGCTATAAATCCATGCGAAACACATGATTTAGCTTCAAATGAATGCGAAATAGGAGGCTGATTTTCGAATCAATGCGAAACAAATGGTTTAGCTTCAAATACTTATGATATACATGATTTAGCTTCAACTGCATGTGAAACTAACGAGTTAACTTCAAATCCAAGCGTAACACTTGATTTAGCTTCAACTCAATGCGAAGTCGAAGGCTGATCTTCGAATAGATGCGAAACAAATGGTTTAGTTTCAAATACTTGTGATGTACATGATTTTGATTCAACTGCATGCGAAACAAAGGAGTTAGCTTCAAATCCATGCGAAACAAACGAGTTAGCATCAAATCTATGTGAAACTCATGGTTTAGCTTCAAATCAATGCGAAACAGAAGGCTGATTTTCGAATCCATGCGAAACAAATGGTTTAGCTTCAAATACTTGTGATATACTAGACTTAGCTTCAACATCATGCGAAACAAACGAGTTAGCTTTAAATCCATGCGATAGAAACGAGTTAGCTTCAAATCCATGAGAAACACATGATTTAACTTCAAATCAATGCGAAGTAGAAGGCTTAGTTTCAAATCCATGCGAATCAAATGGTTTAGCTTCAAATACTTGTGATATACATGATTTTGATTCAACTGCATGCGAAACAAATGAGTTAGCTTTAAATCCATGCGATAGAAACGAGTTAGCTTCAAATCCATGAGAAACACATGATTTAACTTCAAATCAATGCGAAGTAGAAGGCTGATTTTCGAATCCATGCGAAACAAATGGTTTAGCGTCAAATACTTGTGGTATACATGATTTAGCTTCAACTGCATGCGAAACAAATGAGTAAGCTTCAAATCCATGCGAAACAAACGAGTTAGATTCAAATCCATGCGAAACTCACGATTTAGCTTCAAATCAATGCGAAATAGAAGTCTGATTTTCGAATCCATGCAAAACAAATGGATATTCTTCAAATACTTGTTATATACATGATTTAGCTTCAACTGCATGCGAAACAAACGAGTTAGCATCAAATCCAAGCGTAACACTTGATTTAGCTTCAACTCAATGCGAAGTGGAAGGCTGATCTTCGAATAGATGCGAAACAAATGGTTTAGTTTCAAATACTTGTGATGTACATGATTTTGATTCAACTGCATGCGAAACAAACGAGTTAGCTTCAAATCCATGAGAAACACATGATTTACCTTCAAATCATTGCGAAATAGAAGGCTGATTTTTGAATCCATGCGAAACAAATGGTTTAGCGACAAATACTTGTGGTATACATGATTTAGCTTCAACTGCATGCGAAACAAATGTGTAAGCTTCAAATCCATGCGAAACAAACGAGTTAGATTCAAATCCATGCGAAACTCGTGATTTAGCTTCAAATCAATGCGAAACATAAGGCTGATTTTCGAATCCATGCGAAACAAATGGTTTAGCTTCAAATACTTGTGATATACTAGACTTAGCTTCAACATCATGCGAAACAAACGAGTTAGCTTTAAATCCATGCGATAGAAACGAGTTAGCTTCAAATCCATGAGAAACACATGAGTTAACTTCAAATCAATGCGAAGTAGAAGGCTTAGTTTCAAATCCATGCGAATCAAATGGTTTAGCTTCAAATACTTGTGATATACATGATTTTGATTCAACTGCATGCGAAACAAATGAGTTAGCTTTAAATCCATGCGATAGAAACGAGTTAGCTTCAAATCCATGAGAAACACATGATTTAACTTCAAATCAATGCGAAGTAGAAGGCTGATTTTCGAATCCATGCGAAACAAATGGTTTAGCGTCAAATACTTGTGGTATACATGATTTAGCTTCAACTGCATGCGAAACAAATGAGTAAGCTTCAAATCCATGCGAAACAAACGAGTTAGATTCAAATCCATGCGAAACTCACGATTTAGCTTCAAATCAATGCGAAATAGAAGTCTGATTTTCGAATCCATGCAAAACAAATGGATATTCTTCAAATACTTGTTATATACATGATTTAGCTTCAACTGCATGCGAAACAAACGAGTTAGCATCAAATCCAAGCGTAACACTGGATTTAGCTTCAACTCAATGCGAAGTGGAAGGCTGATCTTCGAATAGATGCGAAACAAATGGTTTAGTTTCAAATACTTGTGATGTACATGATTTTGATTCAACTGCATGCGAAACAAACGAGTTAGCTTCAAATCCATGAGAAACACATGATTTACCTTCAAATCTTTGCGAAATAGAAGGCTGATTTTCGAATCCATGCGAAACAAATGGTTTAGCGACAAATACTTGTGGTATACATGATTTAGCTTCAACTGCATGCGAAACAAATGTGTAAGCTTCAAATCCATGCGAAACAAACGAGTTAGATTCAAATCCATGCGAAACTCGTGATTTAGCTTCAAATCAATGCGAAACATAAGGCTGATTTCGAATCCATGCGAAACAAATGGTTTAGCTTCAAATACTTGTGATATACTAGACTTAGCTTCAACATCATGCGAAACAAACGAGTTAGCTTTAAATCCATGCGATAGAAACGAGTTAGCTTCAAATCCATGAGAAACACATGATTTAACTTCAAATCAATGCGAAGTAGAAGGCTTAGTTTCAAATCCATGCGAATCAAATGGTTTAGCTTCAAATACTTGTGATATACATGATTTTGATTCAACTGCATGCGAAACAAATGAGTTAGCTTTAAATCCATGCGATAGAAACGAGTTAGCTTCAAATCCATGAGAAACACATGATTTAACTTCAAATCAATGCGAAGTAGAAGGCTTAGTTTCAAATCCATGCGAATCAAATGGTTTAGCTTCAAATACTTGTGATATACATGATTTTGATTCAACTGCATGCGAAACAAATGAGTTAGCTTTAAATCCATGCGATAGAAACGAGTTAGCTTCAAATCCATGAGACACACATGATTTAACTTCAAATCAATGCGAAGTAGAAGGCTGATTTTCGAATCCATGCGAAACAAATGGTTTAGCGTCAAATACTTGTGGTATACATGATTTAGCTTCAACTGCATGCGAAACAAATGAGTAAGCTTCAAATCCATGCGAAACAAACGAGTTAGATTCAAATCCATGCGAAACTCACGATTTAGCTTCAAATCAATGCGAAATAGAAGTCTGATTTTCGAATCCATGCAAAACAAATGGATATTCTTCAAATACTTGTTATATACATGATTTAGCTTCAACTGCATGCGAAACAAACGAGTTAGCATCAAATCCAAGCGTAACACTTGATTTAGCTTCAACTCAATGCGAAGTGGAAGGCTGATCTTCGAATAGATGCGAAACAAATGGTTTAGCTTCAAATACTTGTGATATACTAGATTTAGCTTCAACAGCATGCGAAACAAACGTGTTAGCTATAAATCCATGCGAAACACATGATTTAGCTTCAAATCAATGCGAAATAGGAGGCTGATTTTCGAATCAATGCGAAACAAATGGTTTAGCTTCAAATACTTATGATATACATGATTTAGCTTCAACTGCATGTGAAACTAACGAGTTAACTTCAAATCCAAGCGTAACACTTGATTTAGCTTCAACTCAATGCGAAGTGGAAGGCTGATCTTCGAATAGATGCGAAACAAATGGTTTAGTTTCAAATACTTGTGATGTACATGATTTTGATTCAACTGCATGCGAAACAAACGAGTTAGCTTCAAATCCATGCGAAACAAACGAGTTAGCATCAAATCTATGTGAAACTCATGGTTTAGCTTCAAATCAATGCGAAATAGAAGGCTGATTTTCGAATCTATGCGAAACAAATGGTTTAGCTTCAAATACTTGTGATATACTAGATGTAGCTTCAACAGCATGCGAAACGAACGTGTTAGCTTTAAATCCATGCGAAACACATGATTTTGCTCCGAATCAATGCGAAGTAGTATGCTTAGATCCAAATCCATGCGAATCAATTGGTTTATCTTCAATTACTTGTGATATACATGATTTTGCTTCAACTGCATGCGAAACAAATTAGTTAGCTTCAAATCCATGCGAAACAAACGAGTTAGCTTCTAATCTATGCGAAACTCGTGATTTAGCTTCAAATCAATGCGAAATAGAAGGCTGATTTTCGAATCCATGCGAAACAAATGGTTTAGCTTCAAATACTTGTGATATACTAGACTTAGCTTCAACATCATGCGAAACAAACGAGTTAGCTTTAAATCCATGCGATAGAAACGAGTTAGCTTCAAATCCATGAGAAACACATGATTTAACTTCAAATCAATGCGAAGTAGAAGGCTTAGTTTCAAATCCATGCGAATCAAATGGTTTAGCTTCAAATACTTGTGATATACATGATTTTGATTCAACTGCATGCGAAACAAATGAGTTAGCTTTAAATCCATGCGATAGAAACGAGTTAGCTTCAAATCCATGAGAAACACATGATTTAACTTCAAATCAATGCGAAGTAGAAGGCTGATTTTCGAATCCATGCGAAACAAATGGTTTAGCGTCAAATACTTGTGGTATACATGATTTAGCTTCAACTGCATGCGAAACAAATGAGTAAGCTTCAAATCCATGCGAAACAAACGAGTTAGATTCAAATCCATGCGAAACTCGCGATTTAGCTTCAAATCAATGCGAAATAGAAGTCTGATTTTCGAATCCATGCAAAACAAATGGATATTCTTCAAATACTTGTTATATACATGATTTAGCTTCAACTGCATGCGAAACAAACGAGTTAGCATCAAATCCAAGCGTAACACTTGATTTAGCTTCAACTCAATGCGAAGTGGAAGGCTGATCTTCGAATAGATGCGAAACAAATGGTTTAGTTTCAAATACTTGTGATGTACATGATTTTGATTCAATTGCATGCGAAACAAACGAGTTAGCTTCAAATCCATGAGAAACACATGATTTACCTTCAAATCATTGCGAAATAGAAGGCTGATTTTTGAATCCATGCGAAACAAATGGTTTAGCGACAAATACTTGTGGTATACATGATTTAGCTTCAACTGCATGCGAAACAAATGTGTAAGCTTCAAATCCATGCGAAACAAACGAGTTAGATTCAAATCCATGCGAAACTCGTGATTTAGCTTCAAATCAATGCGAAACATAAGGCTGATTTTCGAATCCATGCGAAACAAATGGTTTAGCTTCAAATACTTGTGATATACTAGACTTAGCTTCAACATCATGCGAAACAAACGAGTTAGCTTTAAATCCATGCGATAGAAACGAGTTAGCTTCAAATCCATGAGAAACACATGATTTAACTTCAAATCAATGCGAAGAAGAAGGCTTAGTTTCAAATCCATGCGAATCAAATGGTTTAGCTTCAAATACTTGTGATATACATGATTTTGATTCAACTGCATGCGAAACAAATGAGTTAGCTTTAAATCCATGCGATAGAAACGAGTTAGCTTCAAATCCATGAGAAACACATGATTTAACTTCAAATCAATGCGAAGTAGAAGGCTGATTTTCGAATCCATGCGAAACAAATGGTTTAGCGTCAAATACTTGTGGTATACATGATTTAGCTTCAACTGCATGCGAAACAAATGAGTAAGCTTCAAATCCATGCGAAACAAACGAGTTAGATTCAAATCCATGCGAAACTCACGATTTAGCTTCAAATCAATGCGAAATAGAAGTCTGATTTTCGAATCCATGCAAAACAAATGGATATTCTTCAAATACTTGTTATATACATGATTTAGCTTCAACTGCATGCGAAACAAACGAGTTAGCATCAAATCCAAGCGTAACACTTGATTTAGCTTCAACTCAATGCGAAGTGGAAGGCTGATCTTCGAATAGATGCGAAACAAATGGTTTAGCTTCAAATACTTGTGATATACTAGATTTAGCTTCAACAGCATGCGAAACAAACGTGTTAGCTATAAATCCATGCGAAACACATGATTTAGCTTCAAATGAATGCGAAATAGGAGGCTGATTTTCGAATCAATGCGAAACAAATGGTTTAGCTTCAAATACTTATGATATACATGATTTAGCTTCAACTGCATGTGAAACTAACGAGTTAACTTCAAATCCAAGCGTAACACTTGATTTAGCTTCAACTCAATGCGAAGTCGAAGGCTGATCTTCGAATAGATGCGAAACAAATGGTTTAGTTTCAAATACTTGTGATGTACATGATTTTGATTCAACTGCATGCGAAACAAACGAGTTAGCTTCAAATCCATGCGAAACAAACGAGTTAGCATCAAATCTATGTGAAACTCATGGTTTAGCTTCAAATCAATGCGAAATAGAAGGCTGATTTTCGAATCTATGCGAAACAAATGGTTTAGCTTCAAATACTTGTGATATACTAGATGTAGCTTCAACAGCATGCGAAACGAACGTGTTAGCTTTAAATCCATGCGAAACACATGATTTTGCTCCGAATCAATGCGAAGTAGTATAGCTTAGATCCAAATCCATGCGAATCAAATGGTTTATCTTCAAATACTTGTGATATACATGATTTTGTTTCAACTGCATGCGAAACAAATGAGTTAGCTTCAAATCCATGCGAAACAAACGAGTTAGCTTCAAATCCATGCGAAAATCATGATTTAGCTTCAAATCAGTGCGAAATAGAAGGTTGATTTTTGGATCCATGCGAAACAAATGGTTTAGCTTCAAATACTTGTGATATACATGATTTAGGTTCAACTGTATGCGAAACAAACGAGTTTTCTTCAAATCCAAACGAAACACTTGATTTAGCATCAAATCAATGCGAAGTAGAAGCCCTAGTTTCAAATTCATGCGAATCGAATGATTTGGTTTCAAATACTTGCGAATATAAGCGATATAGCTTCAACTGCATGCGAAACAAACGAGTTAGCTTCAAATCCAAGCGAAACACTTGATTTAGCTTCAAATCAATGCGAAGTAGAAGGCTTAGTTTCAAATCCATGCGAATCAAATGGTTTAGCTTCAAATACTTGTGATATACATGATTTTGATTCAACTGCATGCGAAACAAATGAGTTAGCTTCAAATCCATGCGAAACAAACGAGTTAGCTTCAAATCCATGCGAAACTCATGATTTAGCTTCAAATCATTGCGAAATAGAAGGCTGATTTTCGAATCCATGCGAAACAAATGGTTTAGCATCAAATACTTGTGATATACATGATTTAGCTTCAACTGCATGCGAAACAAACGTGTTAGCTATAAATCCATGTGAAACACATGATTTTGCTCCGAATCAATGCGAAGTAGTATGCTTAGATCCAAATCCATGCGAATCAAATGGTTTATCTTCAATTACTTGTGATATACATGATTTTGCTTCAACTGCATGCGAAACAAATTAGTTAGCTTCAAATCCATGCGAAACAAACGAGTTAGCTTCTAATCCATGGGAAACTCGTGATTTAGCTTCAAACCAATGCGAAATAGAAGGCTGATTTTCGAATCCATGCGAAACAAATGGTTTAGCATCAAATACTTGTGATATACATGATTTAGCTTCAACAGCATGCGAAACTAACGAGTTAGCTATAAATCCATGCGAAACACATGATTTTGCTCCGAATCAATGCGAAGTAGTATGCTTAGATCCAAATCCATGCGAATCAAATGGTTTATCTTCAATTACTTGTGATATACATGATTTTGCTTCAACTGCATGCGAAACAAATTAGTTAGCTTCAAATCCATGCGAAACAAACGAGTTAGCTTCTAATCCATGCGAAACTCGTGATTTAGCTTCAAACCAATGCGAAATAGAAGGCTGATTTTCGAATCCATGCGAAACAAAAGGTTTAGCTTCAAATACTTGTGATATACTAGATTTAGCTTCAACAGCATGCGAAACAAACGAGTTAGCTTTAAATCCATGCGATAGAATTGAGTTAGCTTCAAATCCATGAGAAACACATGATTTAGCTTCAAATCATTGCGAAATAGAAGGCTGATTTTCGAATCCATGCGAAACAAATGGTTTAGCTTTAAATACTTGTGATATACATGATTTAGCTTCAAATGCAGGCGAAACAAACGAGTTAGCCTCACATCCATGCGAATCACATGATTTATCTCCAAATTCATGCGAAACACATGGTTTAGCTTAATATTCATGCGAAACAGATTGTTTAGATTCAGATACTTGTGATAAACATAATTCAGCTTCAACTGCATGCGAAACAAACGAGTTAGTTTCAAATCAATGCGAAACAAATGGTTTAGCTTCAAATACTTGTGACATACACGATTTAGCTTCAGATGCATGCGAAACAAACGAGTTAGCTTCAAATCCAAGCGAAACACTTGATTTAGCTTCAAATCAATGCGAAGTAGAAGGCTTAGTTTCAAATCCATGCGAATCAAATGGTTTAGCTTCAAATACTTGTGATATACATGATTTTGATTCAACTGCATGCGAAACAAATGAGTTAGCTTCAAATCCATGCGAAACAAACGAGTTAGCTTCAAATCCATGCGAAACTCATGATTTAGCTTCAAATCATTGCGAAATAGAAGGCTGATTTTCGAATCCATGCGAAACAAATGGTTTAGCATCAAATACTTGTGATATACATGATTTAGCTTCAACTGCATGCGAAACAAACGTGTTAGCTATAAATCCATGTGAAACACATGATTTTGCTCCGAATCAATGCGAAGTAGTATGCTTAGATCCAAATCCATGCGAATCAAATGGTTTATCTTCAATTACTTGTGATATACATGATTTTGCTTCAACTGCATGCGAAACAAATTCAATAGCTTCAAATCCATGCGAAACAAACGAGTTAGCTTCTAATCCATGGGAAACTCGTGATTTAGCTTCAAACCAATGCGAAATAGAAGGCTGATTTTCGAATCCATGCGAAACAAATGGTTTAGCATCAAATACTTGTGATATACATGATTTAGCTTCAACAGCATGCGAAACTAACGAGTTAGCTATAAATCCATGCGATAGAATTGAGTTAGCTTCAAATCCATGAGAAACACATGATTTAGCTTCAAATCATTGCGAAATAGAAGGCTGATTTTCGAATCCATGCGAAACAAATGGTTTAGCTTCAAATACTTGTGATATACATGATTTAGCTTCAAATGCAGGCGAAACAAACGAGTTAGCCTCACATCCTTGCGAATCACATGATTTATCTTCAAATTCATGCGAAACACATGGTTTAGCTTAATATTCATGCGAAACAGATTGTTTAGATTCAGATACTTGTGATAAACATAATTCAGCTTCAACTGCATGCGAAACAAACGAGTTAGTTTCAAATCAATACGAAACAAATGGTTTAGCTTCAAATACTTGTGACATACACGATTTAGCTTCAGATGCATGCGAAACAAACGAGTTAGCTTCATATCCAAGCGAAACACATGATTTAGCTTCAAATCCATGCGAAACACATGCTTTAGCATCAAATCAATGCGAAGCAGAAGGGTTATCTTCAAATTCCGGCGAAACAAATGGTTTAGCTTCAAATAATTGTGATATACATGAGTTAGCTTCAACTGCATGCGAAACAAACGAGTTAGCTTCAAATCCAAGCGAAACACATGATTTGGCTTCAAATCAATGCGCAGTAGAAGGCTTAGCTTCAAATCCATGCGAAACAAATGGTTCAGCTTCAAATAATTGTGATATACATGATTTAGCTTCAACTGCAGGCGAAACAAACGAGTTGCCTTCATATCCAAGCGAATACATGATTTAGCTTCAAATCAATACGCAGTAGGAGGCTTAGCTTCAAATCCATGCGAAACGAATGGTGCAGCTTCAAATAATTGTGATATACATGATTTAGCTTCAACTGCAGGCGAAACAAACGAGTTGGATCCAAATCCAAGCGAAACACTTGATTTAGCTTCAAATCAATGCGAAGTAGAAGCCCTAGTTTCAAATTCATGCGAATCGAATGATTTGGTTTCAAATACTTGCGAATATAAGCGATATAGCTTCAACTGCATGCGAAACAAACGAGTTAGCTTCAAATCCAAGCGAAACACTTGATTTAGCTTCAAATCAATGCGAAGTAGAAGGCTTAGTTTCAAATCCATGCGAATCAAATGGTTTAGCATCAAATACTTGTGATATACATGATTTAGGTTCAACTGCTTGCGAAACAAACGAGTTTTCTTCAAATCCAAACGAAATACTTGATTTAGCTTCAAATCAATGCGAAGTAGAAGGCTTAGCTTCAAATCCATGCGAATCAAATGGTTTAGCTTCAATTACTTATGATATACATGATTTTGTTTCAACTGCATGCGAAACAAGTTAGTTAGCTTCAAATCCATGCGAAACAAACGAGTTAGCTTCAAATCCATGCGAAACTCATGATTTAGCTTCAAATCAGTGCGAAATAGAAGGCTGATTTTTGGATCCATGCGAAACAAATGGTTTAGCTTCAAATAAATTTGATATAGTAGATTTAGCTTCAACAGCATGCGAAACAAACGAGTTAGCTTTAAATCCATGCGCTAGAATTGAGTTAGCTTCAAATCCATGAGAAACACATGATTTAGCTTCAAATCATTGCGAAATAGAAGGCTGATTTTCGAATCCATGCGAAACAAATGGATTAGCTTCAAATACTTGTGATATACATGATTTAGGTTCAACTATATGCGAAACAAACGAGTTTTCTTCAAATCCAAACGAAACACTTGATTTAGCATCAAATCAATGCGAAGTAGAAGCCCTAGTTTCAAATTCATGCGAATCGAATGATTTGGTTTCAAATACTTGCGAATATAAGCGATATAGCTTCAACTGCATGCGAAACAAACGAGTTAGCTTCAAATCCAAACGAAATACTTGATTTAGCTTCAAATCAATGCGAAGTAGAAGGCTTAGCTTCAAATCCATGCGAATCAAATGGTTTAGCTTCAATTACTTATGATATACATGATTTTGTTTCAACTGCATGCGAAACAAGTTAGTTAGCTTCAAATCCATGCGAAACAAACGAGTTAGCTTTAAATCCATGCGAAACTCATGATTTAGCTTCAAATCAATGCGAAATAGAAGGCTGATTTTCGAATCCATGCGAAACAAATGGTTTAGCTTCAAATACTTGTGATATACATGATTTTGATTCAACTGCATGCGAAACAAATGAGTTAGCTTCAAATCCATGCGAAACAAACGAGTTAGCTTCAAATCCATGCGAAACTCATGATTTAGCTTCAAATCAATGCGAAATAGAAGGCTAATTTTCAAATCCATGCGAAACAAGTGGTTTAGAATCAAATACTTGTGATATACATGATTTAGGTTCAACTGCATGCGAAACAAACGAGTTTTCTTCAAATCCAAACGAAATACTTGATTTAGCTTCAAATCAATGCGAAGTAGAAGGCTTAGCTTCAAATCCATGCGAATCAAATGGTTTAGCTTCAATTACTTATGATATACATGATTTGTTTTCAACTGCACGCGAAACAAATTAGTTAGCTTCAAATCCATGCGAAACAAACGAGTTAGCTTCAAATCCATGCGAAACTCATGATTTAGCTTCAAATCAGTGCGGAATAGAAGGCTGATTTTTGGATCCATGCGAAACAAATGGTTTAGCTTCAAATAAATTTGATATAGTAGATTTAGCTTCAACAGCATGCGAAACAAACGAGTTAGCTTTAAATCCATGCGCTAGAATTGAGTTAGCTTCAAATCCATGAGAAACACATGATTTAGCTTCAAATCATTGCGAAATAGAAGGCTGATTTTCGAATCCATGCGAAACAAATGGATTAGCTTCAAATACTTGTGATATACATGATTTAGGTTCAACTATATGCGAAACAAACGAGTTTTCTTCAAATCCAAACGAAACACTTGATTTAGCATCAAATCAATGCGAAGTAGAAGCCCTAGTTTCAAATTCATGCGAATCGAATGATTTGGTTTCAAATACTTGCGAATATAAGCGATATAGCTTCAACTGCATGCGAAACAAACGAGTTAGCTTCAAATCCAAGCGAAACACTTGATTTAGCTTCAAATCAATGCGAAGTAGAAGGCTTAGTTTCAAATCCATGCGAATCAAATGGTTTAGCTTCAAATACTTGTGATATACATGATTTTGATTCAACTGCGTGCGAAACAAATGAGTTAGCTTTAAATCCATGCGATAGAAACGAGTTAACCTCAAATCCATGAGGAACACATGATTTACCTTCAAATCATTGCGAAATAGATGTCTGATTTTCGAATCCATGCGAAACAAATGGTTTAGCGTCAAATACTTGTGATATACTAGATTTAGCTTCAACAGCATGCGAAACAAACGAGTTAGCTTTAAATCCATGCGATAGAAACGAGTTAGCTTCAAATCCATGAGAAACACATGATTTAGATTCAAATCATTGCGAAATGGAAGGCTGATTTTCGAATCCATGCGAAACAAATGGTTTAGCTTCAAATACTTGTGATATACATGATTTAGCTTCAACTGCATGCGAAACAAACGAGTTAGCTTCAAATCCATGCGAAACTCATGATTTAGCTTCAAATCAATGCGAAATAGAAGGCTGATTTTCGAACCCATGCGAAACAAATGGTTTAGCTTCAAATACTTGTGATATACATGATTATGCATCAACTGCACGCGAAACAAATGAGTAAGCTTCTAATCCATGCGAAACAAACGAGTTAGATTCAAATCCATGCGAAACTCATGATTTAGCTTCAAATCAATGCGAAATAGAAGGCTGATTTTCGAATCCATGCGAAACAAATGGTTTAGCTTCAAATACTTGTGATATACATGATTTTGATTCAACTGCATGCGAAACAAATGAGTTAGCTTCAAATCCATGCGAAACAAACGAGTTAGCTTCAAATCCATGCGAAACTCATGATTTAGCTTCAAATCAGTGCGAAATAGAAGGTTGATTTTTGGATCCATGCGAAACAAATGGTTTAGCATCAAATACTTGTGATATACATGATTTAGGTTCAACTGCATGCGAAACAAACGAGTTTTCTTCAAATCCAAACGAAATACTTGATTTAGCTTCAAATCAATGCGAAGTAGAAGGCTTAGCTTCAAATCCATGCGAATCAAATGGTTTAGCTTCAATTACTTATGATATACATGATTTTGTTTCAACTGCATGCGAAACAAATTTGTTAGCTTCAAATCCAAGCGATACACATGATTTGGCTTCAAATCAATGCGCAGTAGAAGGCTTAGCTTCAAATCCATGCGAAACAAATGGTTCAGCTTCAAATAATTGTGATATACATGATTTAGCTTCAACTGCAGGCGAAACAAACGAGTTGCCTTCATATCCAAGCGAATACATGCTTTAGCTTCAAATCAATACGCAGTAGGAGGCTTAGCTTCAAATCCATGCGAAACGAATGGTGCAGCTTCAAATAATTGTGATATACATGATTTAGCTTCAACTGCAGGCGAAACAAACGAGTTGGATCCAAATCCAAGCGAATACATGATTTAGCTTCAAATCAATACGCAGTAGGAGGCTTAGCTTCAAATCCACGCGAAACGAATGGTGCAGCTTCAAATAATTGTGATATACATGATTTAGCTTCAACTGCAGGCGAAACAAACGAGTTGGATCCAAATCCAAGCGAATACATGATTTAGCTTCAAATCAATACGAAGTCGGAGGCTTAGCTTCAAATCCATGCGAAACGAATGATTTATCTTCAAATACTGGCGAATATAAGTGATATTGGTTCAAATGCAGGAGAAACAAACGAGTTAGCTTCAAATCCAAGCGAAACACATGATTTAGCTTCAAATCAATGCGAAGTAGAAGGCTCAGCTTAAAATCCATGCGAAACAAATTGTTCAGCTTCAAATAATTGTGATATACATGATTTAGCTTCAACTGCAGGCGAAACAAACGAGTTAGCTTCAAATACATGCGAAACACATGATTTAGCTTCAAATCAATGCGAAGTAGAAGGCTTAGCTTCAAATCCGTGCGAAACGAATGGTTAGCTTCAGAAACTTGTGATATACATGATTTTGCTGCAACTGCATGCGAAACAAACGAGTTAGCTTCAAATCCATGCGAAACAAACGAATTAGCTTTAAATCCATGCGAAACACATGATTTTGCTCCAAATCAATGCAAAGTAGAAGGCTTAGCATCCAATCCATGCGGCACAAATTATTTAGCTTCAAATACTTGCGATATAAATGATATAGCTTCAAATGCTGGTAAAACAAACGAGTGAGCTTCATATCCAAGCGTAACACATGATTTAGCTTCATATCAATGCGAAGTAGAAGGCTTAGCATCAAATCCATGCAACACAAATGATTTAGCTTCAAATACTTGCGATATAAGTGATATAGCTTCAAATGCAGGAGAAACAAAGGAGTTAGCTTCAAATCCAAACGAAACTCTTGATTTAGCTACAAATCAATGCGAAGTAGAAGGCTTAGCTTCAAATCCATGCGAATCAAATGGTTTAGCTTCAATTACTTATGATATACATGATTTTGTTTCAACTGCACGCGAAACAAATTAGTTAGCTTCAAATCCATGCGAAACAAACGAGTTAGCTTCAAATCCATGCGAAACTCATGATTTAGCTTCAAATCAGTGCGGAATAGAAGGCTGATTTTTGGATCCATGCGAAACAAATGGTTTAGCTTCAAATAAATTTGATATAGTAGATTTAGCTTCAACAGCATGCGAAACAAACGAGTTAGCTTTAAATCCATGCGCTAGAATTGAGTTAGCTTCAAATCCATGAGAAACACATGATTTAGCTTCAAATCATTGCGAAATAGAAGGCTGATTTTCGAATCCATGCGAAACAAATGGATTAGCTTCAAATACTTGTGATATACATGATTTAGGTTCAACTATATGCGAAACAAACGAGTTTTCTTCAAATCCAAACGAAACACTTGATTTAGCATCAAATCAATGCGAAGTAGAAGCCCTAGTTTCAAATTCATGCGAATCGAATGATTTGGTTTCAAATACTTGCGAATATAAGCGATATAGCTTCAACTGCATGCGAAACAAACGAGTTAGCTTCAAATCCAAGCGAAACACTTGATTTAGCTTCAAATCAATGCGAAGTAGAAGGCTTAGCTTCAAATCCATGCGAATCAAATGGTTTAGTTTCAATTACTTATGATATACATGATTTTGTTTCAACTGCACGCGAAACAAATTAGTTAGCTTCAAATCCATGCGAAACAAACGAGTTAGCTTCAAATCCATGCGAAACTCATGATTTAGCTTCAAATCAGTGCGGAATAGAAGGCTGATTTTTGGATCCATGCGAAACAAATGGTTTAGCTTCAAATAAATTTGATATAGTAGATTTAGCTTCAACAGCATGCGAAACAAACGAGTTAGCTTTAAATCCATGCGCTAGAATTGAGTTAGCTTCAAACCCATGAGAAACACATGATTTAGCTTCAAATCATTGCGAAATAGAAGGCTGATTTTCGAATCCATGCGAAACAAATGGATTAGCTTCAAATACTTGTGATATACATGATTTAGGTTCAACTATATGTGAAACAAACGAGTTTTCTTCAAATCCAAACGAAACACTTGATTTAGCATCAAATCAATGCGAAGTAGAAGCCCTAGTTTCAAATTCATGCGAATCGAATGATTTGGTTTCAAATACTTGCGAATATAAGCGATATAGCTTCAACTGCATGCGAAACAAACGAGTTAGCTTCAAATCCAAGCGAAACACTTGATTTAGCTTCAAATCAATGCGAAGTAGAAGGCTTAGTTTCAAATCCATGCGAATCAAATGGTTTAGCTTCAAATACTTGTGATATACATGATTTTGATTCAACTGCATGCGAAACAAATGAGTTAGCTTTAAATCCATGCGATAGAAACGAGTTAGCTTCAAATCCATGAGGAACACATGATTTACCTTCAAATCATTGCGAAATAGAAGTCTGATTTTCGAATCCATGCGAAACAAATGGTTTAGCGTCAAATACTTGTGATATACTAGATTTAGCTTCAACAGCATGCGAAACAAACGAGTTAGCTTTAAATCCATGCGATAGAAACGAGTTAGCTTCAAATCCATGAGAAACACATGATTTAGATTCAAATCATTGCGAAATGGAAGGCTGATCTTCGAATCCATGCGAAACAAATGGTTTAGCTTCAAATACTTGTGATATACATGATTTAGCTTCAACTGCATGCGAAACAAACGAGTTAGCTTCAAATCCATGCGAAACTCATGATTTAGCTTCAAATCAATGCGAAATAGAAGGCTGATTTTCGAACCCATGCGAAACAAATGGTTTAGCTTCAAATACTTGTGATATACATGATTATGCATCAACTGCATGCGAAACAAATGAGTAAGCTTCTAATCCATGCGAAACAAACGAGTTAGATTCAAATCCATGCGAAACTCATGATTTAGCTTCAAATCAATGCGAAATAGAAGGCTGATTTTCGAATCCATGCGAAACAAATGGTTTAGCTTCAAATACTTGTGATATACATGATTTTGATTCAACTGCATGCGAAACAAATGAGTTAGCTTCAAATCCATGCGAAACAAACGAGTTAGCTTCAAATCCATGCGAAACTCATGATTTAGCTTCAAATCAGTGCGAAATAGAAGGTTGATTTTTGGATCCATGCGAAACAAATGGTTTAGCATCAAATACTTGTGATATACATGATTTAGGTTCAACTGCATGCGAAACAAACGAGTTTTCTTCAAATCCAAACGAAATACTTGATTTAGCTTCAAATCAATGCGAAGTAGAAGGCTTAGCTTCAAATCCATGCGAATCAAATGGTTTAGCTTCAATTACTTATGATATACATGATTTTGTTTCAACTGCATGCGAAACAAATTTGTTAGCTTCAAATCCATGCGAAACAAACGAGTTAGCTTCAAATCCATGCGAAACTCATGATTTAGCTTCAAATCAGTGCGAAATAGAAGTTTGATTTTTGGATCCATGCGAAACAAATGATTTAGCTTCAAAGAAATTTGATATAGTAGATTTAGCTTCAACAGCATGCGAAACAAACGAGTTAGCTTTAAATCCATGCGATAGAATTGAGTCAGCTTCAAATCCATGAGAAACACATGATTTAGCTTCAAATCATTGCGAAATAGAAGGCTGATTTTCGAATCCATGCGAAACAAATGGATTAGCTTCAAATACTTGTGATATACATGATTTAGGTTCAACTATATGCGAAACAAACGAGTTTTCTTCAAATCCAAACGAAACACTTGATTTAGCATCAAATCAATGCGAAGTAGAAGCCCTAGTTTCAAATTCATGCGAATCGAATGATTTGGTTTCAAATACTTGCGAATATAAGCGATATAGCTTCAACTGCATGCGAAACAAACGAGTTAGCTTCAAATCCAAGCGAAACACTTGATTTAGCTTCAAATCAATGCGAAGTAGAAGGCTTAGCTTCAAATCCATGCGAATCAAATGGTTTAGTTTCAATTACTTATGATATACATGATTTTGTTTCAACTGCACGCGAAACAAATTAGTTAGCTTCAAATCCATGCGAAACAAACGAGTTAGCTTCAAATCCATGCGAAACTCATGATTTAGCTTCAAATCAGTGCGGAATAGAAGGCTGATTTTTGGATCCATGCGAAACAAATGGTTTAGCTTCAAATAAATTTGATATAGTAGATTTAGCTTCAACAGCATGCGAAACAAACGAGTTAGCTTTAAATCCATGCGCTAGAATTGAGTTAGCTTCAAATCCATGAGAAACACATGATTTAGCTTCAAATCATTGCGAAATAGAAGGCTGATTTTCGAATCCATGCGAAACAAATGGATTAGCTTCAAATACTTGTGATATACATGATTTAGGTTCAACTATATGCGAAACAAACGAGTTTTCTTCAAATCCAAACGAAACACTTGATTTAGCATCAAATCAATGCGAAGTAGAAGCCCTAGTTTCAAATTCATGCGAATCGAATGATTTGGTTTCAAATACTTGCGAATATAAGCGATATAGCTTCAACTGCATGCGAAACAAACGAGTTAGCTTCAAATCCAAGCGAAACACTTGATTTAGCTTCAAATCAATGCGAAGTAGAAGGCTTAGTTTCAAATCCATGCGAATCAAATGGTTTAGCTTCAAATACTTGTGATATACATGATTTTGATTCAACTGCATGCGAAACAAATGAGTTAGCTTTAAATCCATGCGATAGAAACGAGTTAGCTTCAAATCCATGAGGAACACATGATTTACCTTCAAATCATTGCGAAATAGAAGTCTGATTTTCGAATCCATGCGAAACAAATGGTTTAGCGTCAAATACTTGTGATATACTAGATTTAGCTTCAACAGCATGCGAAACAAACGAGTTAGCTTTAAATCCATGCGATAGAAACGAGTTAGCTTCAAATCCATGAGAAACACATGATTTAGATTCAAATCATTGCGAAATGGAAGGCTGATTTTCGAATCCATGCGAAACAAATGGTTTAGCTTCAAATACTTGTGATATACATGATTTAGCTTCAACTGCATGCGAAACAAACGAGTTAGCTTCAAATCCATGCGAAACTCATGATTTAGCTTCAAATCAATGCGAAATAGAAGGCTGATTTTCGAACCCATGCGAAACAAATGGTTTAGCTTCAAATACTTGTGATATACATGATTATGCATCAACTGCATGCGAAACAAATGAGTAAGCTTCTAATCCATGCGAAACAAACGAGTTAGATTCAAATCCATGCGAAACTCATGATTTAGCTTCAAATCAATGCGAAATAGAAGGCTGATTTTCGAATCCATGCGAAACAAATGGTTTAGCTTCAAATACTTGTGATATACATGATTTTGATTCAACTGCATGCGAAACAAATGAGTTAGCTTCAAATCCATGCGAAACAAACGAGTTAGCTTCAAATCCATGCGAAACTCATGATTTAGCTTCAAATCAGTGCGAAATAGAAGGTTGATTTTTGGATCCATGCGAAACAAATGGTTTAGCATCAAATACTTGTGATATACATGATTTAGGTTCAACTGCATGCGAAACAAACGAGTTTTCTTCAAATCCAAACGAAATACTTGATTTAGCTTCAAATCAATGCGAAGTAGAAGGCTTAGCTTCAAATCCATGCGAATCAAATGGTTTAGCTTCAATTACTTATGATATACATGATTTTGTTTCAACTGCATGCGAAACAAATTTGTTAGCTTCAAATCCATGCGAAACAAACGAGTTAGCTTCAAATCCATGCGAAACTCATGATTTAGCTTCAAATCAGTGCGAAATAGAAGTTTGATTTTTGGATCCATGCGAAACAAATGATTTAGCTTCAAAGAAATTTGATATAGTAGATTTAGCTTCAACAGCATGCGAAACAAACGAGTTAGCTTTAAATCCATGCGATAGAATTGAGTTAGCTTCAAATCCATGAGAAACACATGATTTAGCTTCAATTCAATGCGAAATAGAAGGCTGATTTTCGAATCCATGCGAAACAAATGGATTAGCTTCAAATACTTGTGATATACATGATTTAGGTTCAACTGTATGCGAAACAAACGAGTTTTCTTCAAATCCAAACGAAACACTTGATTTAGCATCAAATCAATGCGAAGTAGAAGCCCTAGTTTCAAATTCATGCGAATCGAATGATTTGGTTTCAAATACTTGCGAATATAAGCGATATAGCTTCAACTGCATGCGAAACAAACGAGTTAGCTTCAAATCCAAGCGAAACACTTGATTTAGCTTCAAATCAATGCGAAGTAGAAGGCTTAGCTTCAAATCCATGCGAATCAAATGGTTTAGCTTCAAATACTTGTGATATACATGATTTTGATTCAACTGCATGCGAAACAAATGAGTTAGCTTCAAATCCATGCGAAACAAACGAGTTAGCTTCAAATCCATGCGAAACTCATGATTTAGCTTCAAATCATTGCGAAATAGAAGGCTGATTTTCGAATCCATGCGAAACAAATGGTTTAGCATCAAATACTTGTGATATACATGATTTAGCTTCAACTGCATGCGAAACAAACGTGTTAGCTATAAATCCATGTGAAACACATGATTTTGCTCCGAATCAATGCGAAGTAGTATGCTTAGATCCAAATCCATGCGAATCAAATGGTTTATCTTCAATTACTTGTGATATACATGATTTTGCTTCAACTGCATGCGAAACAAATTCAATAGCTTCAAATCCATGCGAAACAAACGAGTTAGCTTCTAATCCATGCGAAACTCGTGATTTAGCTTCAAACCAATGCGAAATAGAAGGCTGATTTTCGAATCCATGCGAAACAAATGGTTTAGCATCAAATACTTGTGATATACATGATTTAGCTTCAACAGCATGCGAAACTAACGAGTTAGCTATAAATCCATGCGAAACACATGATTTTGCTCCGAATCAATGCGAAGTAGTATGCTTAGATCCAAATCCATGCGAATCAAATGGTTTATCTTCAATTACTTGTGATATACATGATTTTGCTTCAACTGCATGCGAAACAAATTAGTTAGCTTCAAATCCATGCGAAACAAACGAGTTAGCTTCTAATCCATGCGAAACTCGTGATTTAGCTTCAAACCAATGCGAAATAGAAGGCTGATTTTCGAATCCATGCGAAACAAAAGGTTTAGCTTCAAATACTTGTGATATACTAGATTTAGCTTCAACAGCATGCGAAACTAACGAGTTAGCTTTAAATCCATGCGATAGAATTGAGTTAGCTTCAAATCCATGAGAAACACATGATTTAGCTTCAAATCATTGCGAAATAGAAGGCTGATTTTCGAATCCATGCGAAACAAATGGTTTAGCTTCAAATACTTGTGATATACATGATTTAGCTTCAAATGCAGGCGAAACAAACGAGTTAGCCTCACATCCATGCGAATCACATGATTTATCTTCAAATTCATGCGAAACACATGGTTTAGCTTAATATTCATGCGAAACAGATTGTTTAGATTCAGATACTTGTGATAAACATAATTCAGCTTCAACTGCATGCGAAACAAACGAGTTAGTTTCAAATCCATGCGAAACAAATGGTTTAGCTTCAAATACTTGTGACATACACGATTTAGCTTCAGATGCATGCGAAACAAACGAGTTAGCTTCATATCCAAGCGAAACACATGATTTAGCTTCAAATCCATGCGAAACACATGCTTTAGCATCAAATCAATGCGAAGCAGACGGGTTATCTTCAAATTCCGGCGAAACAAATGGTTTAGCTTCAAATAATTGTGATATACATGAGTTAGCTTCAACTGCATGCGAAACAAACGAGTTAGCTTCAAATCCAAGCGAAACACATGATTTGGCTTCAAATCAATGCGCAGTAGAAGGCTTAGCTTCAAATCCATGCGAAACAAATGGTTCAGCTTCAAATAATTGTGATATACATGATTTAGCTTCAACTGCAGGCGAAACAAACGAGTTGCCTTCATATCCAAGCGAATACATGATTTAGCTTCAAATCAATACGCAGTAGGAGGCTTAGCTTCAAATCCATGCGAAACGAATGGTGCAGCTTCAAATAATTGTGATATACATGATTTAGCTTCAACTGCAGGCGAAACAAACGAGTTGGATCCAAATCCAAGCGAATACATGATTTAGCTTCAAATCAATACGCAGTAGGAGGCTTAGCTTCAAATCCACGCGAAACGAATGGTGCAGCTTCAAATAATTGTGATATACATGATTTAGCTTCAACTGCAGGCGAAACAAACGAGTTGGATCCAAATCCAAGCGAATACATGATTTAGCTTCAAATCAATACGAAGTCGGAGGCTTAGCTTCAAATCCATGCGAAACGAATGATTTATCTTCAAATACTGGCGAATATAAGTGATATTGGTTCAAATGCAGGAGAAACAAACGAGTTAGCTTCAAATCCAAGCGAAACACATGATTTAGCTTCAAATCAATGCGAAGTAGAAGGCTCAGCTTAAAATCCATGCGAAACAAATTGTTCAGCTTCAAATAATTGTGATATACATGATTTAGCTTCAACTGCAGGCGAAACAAACGAGTTAGCTTCAAATACATGCGAAACACATGATTTAGCTTCAAATCAATGCGAAGTAGAAGGCTTAGCTTCAAATCCGTGCGAAACGAATGGTTAGCTTCAGAAACTTGTGATATACATGATTTTGCTGCAACTGCATGCGAAACAAACGAGTTAGCTTCAAATCCATGCGAAACAAACGAATTAGCTTTAAATCCATGCGAAACACATGATTTTGCTCCAAATCAATGCAAAGTAGAAGGCTTAGCATCCAATCCATGCGACACAAATTATTTAGCTTCAAATACTTGCGATATAAATGATATAGCTTCAAATGCTGGTAAAACAAACGAGTGAGCTTCATATCCAAGCGTAACACATGATTTAGCTTCATATCAATGCGAAGTAGAAGGCTTAGCATCAAATCCATGCAACACAAATGATTTAGCTTCAAATACTTGCGATATAAGTGATATAGCTTCAAATGCAGGAGAAACAAAGGAGTTAGCTTCAAATCCAAGCGAAATATTGATTTTACTTTAAATCAATGCGAAGTAGAAATCTTATCTTCAAATCCATGCGAATCAAATGGTTTAGCTTCAAATTCTTGTGATATACATGATTTAGCTTCACATGCAGGCGAAACAAACGAGTTAGCTTCAAATCCAAACGAAACTCTTGATTTAGCTACAAATCAATGCGAAGTAGAAGGCTTAGCATCAAAACCAATGCGAAACGAATGGTTTAGATTCAAATACTTATGATATACCTGATTGAGCTTCAACTGCATGCGAAACAAACGTGTTAGCTTGAAATCCAAGCGAAACACATGATTTATCTTCAAATGAATGCGAAGTGGAAGATTTAGCTTCAACTCCATGCGAAACGATTGATTTAGCTCCAAATACTTGCGTGCATAAGTGATATAGCTGCAACTGCATGCGAAACAAACGATTTTTCTTCAAATCCAAACGAAACACTTGATTTAGCTCCAAATCAATGCGAAGTAGTAGACTTAGCTCCAAATCCATGGGAATCAAATGGTTTAGCTTCAAATACTTGTGATATACATGATTTTGCTTCAACTGCATGCGAAACAAACGTGTTAGCTTTAAGTCCATGCGAAACACTTGATTTAGCTTCAGATCAATGCGAAGTAGAAGGCTGATCTTCGAATCCATGCGAAACAAATGGTTTAGCTTCAAATACTTGTGATATACATGATTGAGCTTCAACTGCATGCGAAACAAACGTGTTAGCTTTAAATCCATAAGAAACGCATGATTTGACTTCAAATCAATGCGAAATAGAAGGCTGATTTTCGAATCCATGCAAAACAAATGGATTATCTTCATATACTTGTGACATACATGATTTAGCTTCAACTGCATGCGACACAAACGAGTTAGCTTCAAATCCATGCGAAATTCATGATTTAGCTTCAAATCAATGCGAAATAGAAGGCTGATTTTCGAATCCATGCAAAAAAATGGATTAGCTTTAAATATTAGCGATATACAGGATTGAGCTTCAAATGCAGGCGAAACAAACGAGTTAGCTTCAAATCCATGCGAAACTCATGATTTAGCTTCAAATCAGTGCGAAATAGAAGGTTGATTTTTGGATCCATGCGAAACAAATGGTTTAGCATCAAATACTTGTGATATACATGATTTAGGTTCAACTGCATGCGAAACAAACGAGTTTTCTTCAAATCCAAACGAAATACTTGATTTAGCTTCAAATCAATGCGAAGTAGAAGGCTTAGCTTCAAATCCATGCGAATCAAATGGTTTAGCTTCAATTACTTATGATATACATGACTTTGTTTCAACTGCATGCGAAACAAATTGGTTAGCTTCAAATCCATGCGAAACAAACGAGTTAGCTTCAAATCCATGCGAAACTCATGATTTAGCTTCAAATCAGTGCGAAATAGAAGGTTGATTTTTGGATCCATGCGAAACAAATGATTTAGCTTCAAAGAAATTTGATATAGTAGATTTAGCTTCAACAGCATGCGAAACAAACGAGTTAGCTTTAAATCCATGCGATAGAATTGAGTTAGCTTCAAATCCATGAGAAACACATGATTTAGCTTCAAATCATTGCGAAATAGAAGGCTGATTTTCGAATCCATGCGAAACAAATGGATTAGCTTCAAATACTTGTGATATACATGATTTAGGTTCAACTGTATGCGAAACAAACGAGATTTCTTCAAATCCAAACGAAACACTTGATTTAGCATCAAATCAATGCGAAGTAGAAGCCCTAGTTTCAAATTCATGCGAATCGAATGATTTGGTTTCAAATACTTGCGAATATAAGCGATATAGCTTCAACTGCATGCGAAACAAACGAGTTAGCTTCAAATCCAAGCGAAACACTTGATTTAGCTTCAAATCAATGCGAAGTAGAAGGCTTAGTTTCAAATCCATGCGAATCAAATGGTTTAGCTTCAAATACTTGTGATATACATGATTTTGATTCAACTGCATGCGAAACAAATGAGTTAGCTTCAAATCCATGCGAAACAAACGAGTTAGCTTCTAATCCATGCGAAACTCGTGATTTAGCTTCAAACCAATGCGAAATAGAAGGCTGATTTTCGAATCCATGCGAAACAAATGGTTTAGCATCAAATACTTGTGATATACATGATTTAGCTTCAACAGCATGCGAAACTAACGAGTTAGCTATAAATCCATGCGAAACACATGATTTTGCTCCGAATCAATGCGAAGTAGTATGCTTAGATCCAAATCCATGCGAATCAAATGGTTTATCTTCAATTACTTGTGATATACATGATTTTGCTTCAACTGCATGCGAAACAAATTAGTTAGCTTCAAATCCATGCGAAACAAACGAGTTAGCTTCTAATCCATGCGAAACTCGTGATTTAGCTTCAAACCAATGCGAAATAGAAGGCTGATTTTCGAATCCATGCGAAACAAAAGGTTTAGCTTCAAATACTTGTGATATACTAGATTTAGCTTCAACAGCATGCGAAACTAACGAGTTAGCTTTAAATCCATGCGATAGAATTGAGTTAGCTTCAAATCCATGAGAAACACATGATTTAGCTTCAAATCATTGCGAAATAGAAGGCTGATTTTCGAATCCATGCGAAACAAATGGTTTAGCTTCAAATACTTGTGATATACATGATTTAGCTTCAAATGCAGGCGAAACAAACGAGTTAGCCTCACATCCATGCGAATCACATGATTTATCTTCAAATTCATGCGAAACACATGGTTTAGCTTAATATTCATGCGAAACAGATTGTTTAGATTCAGATACTTGTGATAAACATAATTCAGCTTCAACTGCATGCGAAACAAACGAGTTAGTTTCAAATCCATGCGAAACAAATGGTTTAGCTTCAAATACTTGTGACATACACGATTTAGCTTCAGATGCATGCGAAACAAACGAGTTAGCTTCATATCCAACCGAAACACATGATTTAGCTTCAAATCCACGCGAAACACATGCTTTAGCATCAAATCAATGCGAAGCAGAAGGGTTATCTTCAAATTCCGGCGAAACAAATGGTTTAGCTTCAAATAATTGTGATATACATGAGTTAGCTTCAACTGCATGCGAAACAAACGAGTTAGCTTCAAATCCAAGCGAAACACATGATTTGGCTTCAAATCAATGCGCAGTAGAAGGCTTAGCTTCAAATCCATGCGAAACAAATGGTTCAGCTTCAAATAATTGTGATATACATGATTTAGCTTCAACTGCAGGCGAAACAAACGAGTTGCCTTCATATCCAAGCGAATACATGATTTAGCTTCAAATCAATACGCAGTAGGAGGCTTAGCTTCAAATCCATGCGAAACGAATGGTGCAGCTTCAAATAATTGTGATATACATGATTTAGCTTCAACTGCAGGCGAAACAAACGAGTTGGATCCAAATCCAAGCGAAACACTCTTTTAGCTTCAAATCAATGCGAAGTAGAAGCCCTAGTTTCAAATTCATGCTAATCGAATGATTTGGTTTCAAATACTTGCGAATATAAGCGATATAGCTTCAACTGCATGCGAAACAAACGAGTTAGCTTCAAATCCAAGCGAAACACTTGATTTAGCTTCAAATCAATGCGAAGTAGAAGGCTTAGTTTCAAATCCATGCGAATCAAATGGTTTAGCATCAAATACTTGTGATATACATGATTTAGGTTCAACTGCTTGCGAAACAAACGAGTTTTCTTCAAATCCAAACGAAATACTTGATTTAGCTTCAAATCAATGCGAAGTAGAAGGCTTAGCTTCAAATCCATGCGAATCAAATGGTTTAGCTTCAATTACTTGTGATATACATGATTTTGCTTCAACTGCATGCGAAACAAATTAGTTAGCTTCAAATCCATGCGAAACAAACGAGTTAGCTTTAAATCCATGCGAAACTCATGATTTAGCTTCAAATCAATGCGAAATAGAAGGCTGATTTTCGAATCCATGCGAAACAAATGGTTTAGCTTCAAATACTTGTGATATACATGATTTTGATTCAACTGCATGCGAAACAAATGAGTTAGCTTCAAATCCATGCGAAACAAACGAGTTAGCTTCAAATCCATGCGAAACTCATGATTTAGCTTCAAATCAATGCGAAATAGAAGGCTAATTTTCAAATCCATGCGAAACAAGTGGTTTAGAATCAAATACTTGTGATATACATGATTTAGGTTCAACTGCATGCGAAACAAACGAGTTTTCTTCAAATCCAAACGAAACACTTGATTTAGCATCAAATCAATGCGAAGTAGAAGCCCTAGTTTCAAATTCATGCGAATCGAATGATTTGGTTTCAAATACTTGCGAATATAAGCGATATAGCTTCAACAGCATGCGAAACAAACGAGTTAGCTTCAAATCCAAGCGAAACACTTGATTTAGCTTCAAATCAATGCGAAGTAGAAGGCTTAGCTTCAAATCCATGCGAATCAAATGGTTTAGCTTCAATTACTTATGATATACATGATTTTGTTTCAACTGCACGCGAAACAAATTAGTTAGCTTCAAATCCATGCGAAACAAACGAGTTAGCTTCAAATCCATACGAAACTCATGATTTAGCTTCAAATCAGTGCGGAATAGAAGGCTGATTTTTGGATCCATGCGAAACAAATGGTTTAGCTTCAAATAAATTTGATATAGTAGATTTAGCTTCAACAGCATGCGAAACAAACGAGTTAGCTTTAAATCCATGCGCTAGAATTGAGTTAGCTTCAAATCCAAGAGAAACACTTGATTTAGCTTCAAATCATTGCGAAATAGAAGGCTGATTTTCGAATCCATGCGAAACAAATGGATTAGCTTCAAATACTTGTGATATACATGATTTAGGTTCAACTATATGCGAAACAAACGAGTTTTCTTCAAATCCAAACGAAACACTTGATTTAGCATCAAATCAATGCGAAGTAGATGCCCTAGTTTCAAATTCATGCGAATCGAATGATTTGGTTTCAAATACTTGCGAATATAAGCGATATAGCTTCAACTGCATGCGAAACAAACGAGTTAGCTTCAAATCCAAGCGAAACACTTGATTTAGCTTCAAATCAATGCGAAGTAGAAGGCTTAGTTTCAAATCCATGCGAATCAAATGGTTTAGCTTCAAATACTTGTGATATACATGATTTTGATTCAACTGCATGCGAAACAAATGAGTTAGCTTTAAATCCATGCGATAGAAACGAGTTAGCTTCAAATCCATGAGGAACACATGATTTACCTTCAAATCATTGCGAAATAGAAGGCTGATTTTCGAATCCATGCGAAACAAATGGTTTAGCATCAAATACTTGTGATATACATGATTTAGCTTCAACTGCATGCGAAACAAACGTGTTAGCTTTAAATCCATGTGAAACACATGATTTTGCTCCGAATCAATGCGAAGTAGTATGCTTAGATCCAAATCCATGCGAATCAAATGGTTTATCTTCAATTACTTGTGATATACATGATTTTGCTTCAACTGCATGCGAAACAAATTAGTTAGCTTCAAATCCATGCGAAACAAACGAGTTAGCTTCTAATCCATGCGAAACTCGTGATTTAGCTTCAAACCAATGCGAAATAGAAGGCTGATTTTCGAATCCATGCGAAACAAATGGTTTAGCATCAAATACTTGTGATATACATGATTTAGCTTCAACAGCATGCGAAACTAACGAGTTAGCTATAAATCCATGCGAAACACATGATTTTGCTCCGAATCAATGCGAAGTAGTATGCTTAGATCCAAATCCATGCGAATCAAATGGTTTATCTTCAATTACTTGTGATATACATGATTTTGCTTCAACTGCATGCGAAACAAATTAGTTAGCTTCAAATCCATGCGAAACAAACCAGTTAGCTTCTAATCCATGCGAAACTCGTGATTTAGCTTCAAACCAATGCGAAATAGAAGGCTGATTTTCGAATCCATGCGAAACAAAAGGTTTAGCTTCAAATACTTGTGATATACTAGATTTAGCTTCAACAGCATGCGAAACTAACGAGTTAGCTTTAAATCCATGCGATAGAATTGAGTTAGCTTCAAATCCATGAGAAACACATGATTTAGCTTCAAATCATTGCGAAATAGAAGGCTGATTTTCGAATCCATGCGAAACAAATGGTTTAGCTTCAAATACTTGTGATATACATGATTTAGCTTCAAATGCAGGCGAAACAAACGAGTTAGCCTCACATCCATGCGAATCACATGATTTATCTTCAAATTCATGCGAAACACATGGTTTAGCTTAATATTCATGCGAAACAGATTGTTTAGATTCAGATACTTGTGATAAACATAATTCAGCTTCAACTGCATGCGAAACAAACGAGTTAGTTTCAAATCCATGCGAAACAAATGGTTTAGCTTCAAATACTTGTGACATACACGATTTAGCTTCAGATGCATGCGAAACAAACGAGTTAGCTTCATATCCAAGCGAAACACATGATTTAGCTTCAAATCCATGCGAAACACATGCTTTAGCATCAAATCAATGCGAAGCAGAAGGGTTATCTTCAAATTCCGGCGAAACAAATGGTTTAGCTTCAAATAATTGTGATATACATGAGTTAGCTTCAACTGCATGCGAAACAAACGAGTTAGCTTCAAATCCAAGCGAAACACATGATTTGGCTTCAAATCAATGCGCAGTAGAAGGCTTAGCTTCAAATCCATGCGAAACAAATGGTTCAGCTTCAAATAATTGTGATATACATGATTTAGCTTCAACTGCAGGCGAAACAAACGAGTTGCCTTCATATCCAAGCGAATACATGATTTAGCTTCAAATCAATACGCAGTAGGAGGCTTAGCTTCAAATCCATGCGAAACGAATGGTGCAGCTTCAAATAATTGTGATATACATGATTTAGCTTCAACTGCAGGCGAAACAAACGAGTTGGATCCAAATCCAAGCGAATACATGACTTAGCTTCAAATCAATACGCAGTAGGAGGCTTAGCTTCAAATCCACGCGAAACGAATGGTGCAGCTTCAAATACTGGCGAATATAAGTGATATTGGTTCAAATGCAGGAGAAACAAACGAGTAAGCTTCAAATCCAAGCGAAACACATGATTTAGCTTCAAATCAATGCGAAGTAGAAGGCTCAGCTTAAAATCCATGCGAAACAAATTGTTCAGCTTCAAATAATTGTGATATACATGATTTAGCTTCAACTGCAGGCGAAACAAACGAGTTAGCTTCAAATACATGCGAAACACATGATTTAGCTTCAAATCAATGCGAAGTAGAAGGCTTAGCTTCAAATCCGTGCAAAACGAATGGTTAGCTTCAGAAACTTGTGATATACATGATTTTGCTGCAACTGCATGCGAAACAAACGAGTTAGCTTCAAATCCATGCGAAACAAACGAATTAGCTTTAAATCCATGCGAAACACATGATTTTGCTCCAAATCAATGCAAAGTAGAAGGCTTAGCATCCAATCCATGCGACACAAATTATTTAGCTTCAAATACTTGCGATATAAATGATATAGCTTCAAATGCTGGTAAAACAAACGAGTGAGCTTCATATCCAAGCGTAACACATGATTTAGCTTCATATCAATGCGAAGTAGAAGGCTTAGCATCAAATCCATGCAACACAAATGATTTAGCTTCAAATACTTGCGATATAAGTGATATAGCTTCAAATGCAGGAGAAACAAAGGAGTTAGCTTCAAATCCAAGCGAAATATTGATTTTACTTTAAATCAATGCGAAGTAGAAATCTTATCTTCAAATCCATGCGAATCAAATGGTTTAGCTTCAAATTCTTGTGATATACATGATTTAGCTTCACATGCAGGCGAAACAAACGAGTTAGCTTCAAATCCAAACGAAACTCTTGATTTAGCTACAAATCAATGCGAAGTAGAAGGCTTAGCATCAAAACCAATGCGAAACGAATGGTTTAGATTCAAATACTTATGATATACCTGATTGAGCTTCAACTGCATGCGAAACAAACGTGTTAGCTTGAAATCCAAGCGAAACACATGATTTATCTTCAAATGAATGCGAAGTGGAAGATTTAGCTTCAACTCCATGCGAAACGATTGATTTAGCTCCAAATACTTGCGTGCATAAGTGATATAGCTGCAACTGCATGCGAAACAAACGATTTTTCTTCAAATCCAAACGAAACACTTGATTTAGCTCCAAATCAATGCGAAGTAGTAGACTTAGCTCCAAATCCATGGGAATCAAATGGTTTAGCTTCAAATACTTGTGATATACATGATTTTGCTTCAACTGCATGCGAAACAAACGTGTTAGCTTTAAGTCCATGCGAAACACTTGATTTAGCTTCAGATCAATGCGAAGTAGAAGGCTGATCTTCGAATCCATGCGAAACAAATGGTTTAGCTTCAAATACTTGTGATATACATGATTGAGCTTCAACTGCATGCGAAACAAACGTGTTAGCTTTAAATCCATAAGAAACGCATGATTTGACTTCAAATCAATGCGAAATAGAAGGCTGATTTTCGAATCCATGCAAAACAAATGGATTATCTTCATATACTTGTGACATACATGATTTAGCTTCAACTGCATGCGACACAAACGAGTTAGCTTCAAATCCATGCGAAATTCATGATTTAGCTTCAAATCAATGCGAAATAGAAGGCTGATTTTCGAATCCATGCAAAAAAATGGATTAGCTTTAAATATTAGCGATATACAGGATTGAGCTTCAAATGCAGGCGAAACAAACGAGTTAGCTTCAAATCCATGCGAAACAAACGAGATAGTTTCAACTCCATGCGAAACTCTCGATTTAGCTTCAAATCAATACGAAATAGAAGTCTGATTTTCGAATCCATGCGAAACAAATGGTTTCGCTTCAAATACTTGTGATATACTAGATTTAGCTTCAACAGCATGCGAAACAAACGAGTTAGCTTTAAATCCATGCGATAGAAACGAGTTAGCTTCAAATCCATGAGAAACACATGATTTAGATTCAAATCATTGCGAAATGGAAGGCTGATTTTCGAATCCATGCAAAACAAATGGATTATCTTCAAATACTTTTGATATACATGATTTGGCTTCAACTGTATGCGAAACAAACGAGTTAGCTTGAAATCCAAGCGAAACACATGATTTATCTTCAAATCAATGCGAAGTGGAAGATTTAGCTTCAACTCCGTGCGAAACGAATGATTTAGCTTCAAATACTTGCGAACATAAGTGATATAGCTTCAACTGTATGAGAAACAAGTGTGTTTGTTTCAAATACAAACGAAACACTTGATTTAGCTTCAAATCAATGCGAAGTAGAAGGCTTAGCTCCAAATACATGCGAATCAAATGGTTTAGCTTCAAATACTTATGATATACCTGATTGAGCTTCAACTGCATGCGAAACAAACGTGTTAGCTTGAAATCCAAGCGAAACACATGATTTATCTTCAAATGAATGCGAAGTAGAAGATTTAGCTTCAACTCCATGCAAAACGAATGATTTAGCTTCAAATACTTGCGTGCTTAAGTGATATAGCTGCAACTGCATGCGAAACGAACGAGTTTTCTTCAAATCCAAACGAAACACTTGATTTAGCTCCAAATCAATGCGAAGTAGTAGACTTAGCTCCATATCCATGGGAATCAAATGGTTTAGCTTCAAATACTTGTGATATACATGATTTAGATTCAACTGCATGCGAAACAAACGAGTTATCTTTAAATCCATGCGAAACACATGATTTAACTTAAAATCAATACCAAGTAGAAGGTTTATCTTCGAATCCATGCAAACAAATGGATTAGCTTCAAATATTAGCGATATACATGATTGAGCTTCAAATGCAGGCGAAATAAACGAGGGAGCTTCAAATCCATGCGAAACACACGATTTAGCTCCAAATCAAAGCGATAGAAACGAGTTAGCTTCAAATCCATGAGAAACACATGATTTAGATTCAAATCATTGCGAAATGGAAGGCTAATTTTCGAATCCATGCGAAACAAATGGTTTAGCTTCAAATACTTGTGATATACATGATTTAGCTTCAACTGCATGCGAAACAAACGAGTTAGCTTCAAATCCAAGCGATAGAAACGAGTTAGCTTCAAATCCATGAGAAACACTTGATTTAGCTTCAAATCAATGCGAAGTAGAAGACTGATCTTCGAATCCATGCGAAACAAATGGTTTAGCTTCAAATACTTGTTATATACATGATTTAGCTTGAACTGCATGCGAAACAAACGAGTTAGTTTCAAATCCAAACGAAACACTTGATTTAGCTTCAAATCAATGCGAAGTAGAAGGCTTAGCATCAAATCCATGCGAATCAAATGGTTTAGCTTCAAATACTTGTGATATACATGATTTTGATTCAACTGCATGCGAAACAAATTGGTTAGCTTCAAATCCATGCGATAGAAACGAGTTAGCTTCAAATCCATGAGAAACACATGATTTAGATTCAAATCATTGCGAAATGGAAGGCTGATTTTCGAATCCATGCGAAACAAATGGTTTAGCTTCTAATACTTGTGATATACATGATTTAGCTTCAACTGCATGCGAAACAAACGAGTTAGCTTCAAATCCATGCGAAACTCATGATTTAGCTTCAAATCAATGCGAAATAGAAGGCTGATTTTTGAATCCATGCGAAACAAATTGTTTAGCTTCAAATACTTGTGATATACATGATTATGTTTCAACTGCATGCAAAACAAATGAGTAAGCTTCAAATACTTGTGATATACTAGATTTAGCTTCAACAGCATGCGAAACAAACGAGTTAGCTTTAAATCCATGCGATAGAAACGAGTTAGCTTCAAATCCATTAGAAACACATGATTTTGCTTCAAATCATTGCGAAATGGAAGGCTGATTTTCGAATCCATGCGAAACAAATTGTTTAGATTCTAATACTTGTGATATACATGATTTAGCTTCAACTGCATGCGAAACAAATGTGTTAGCTTCACATCCAAGCGAAACACTTGATTTAGCTTCAAATCAATGCGAAGTAGAACGCTGATCTTCAAATCCATGCGAAGGAGAAGGCTTAGCTTCAAATCCATGCGAAACAAATGGTTTAGCTTCAAAAACTTGTCAGATACATGATTGAGCTTCAACTGCATGCGAAACAAACGAGTTAGCTTCAAATCCAAGCGCAATACTTGATTTTACTTCAAATCAATGCGAAGTAGAAAGATTATCTTCAAATCCATGCGAATCAATTGGTTTAGCTTAAAATTCTTGTGATATACATGATTTAGCTTCACATGCAGGCGAAACAAACGAGTTAGCTTCAAATCCATGCGAAACAAACGAATTAGCTTTAAATCCATGCGAAACACATGATTTTGCTCCAAATCAATGCAAAGTAGAAGGCTTAGCATCAAATCCATGCAACACAAATAATTTAGCTTCAAATACTTGCGATATAAGTGATATAGCTTCAAATGCAGGAGAAACAAAGGAGTTAGCTTCAAATCCAAGCGAAAAATTGATTTTACTTTAAATCAATGCGAAGTAGAAATCTTATCTTCAAATCCATGCGAATCAAATGGTTTAGCTTCAAATTCTTGTGATATACACGATTTAGCTTCACATGCAGGCGAAACAAACGAGTTAGTTTCAAATCCAAACGAAACTCTTGATTTAGCTACAAATCAATGCGAAGTAGAAGGCTTAGCATCAAAACCAATGCGAAACGAATGGTTTAGATTCAAATACTTATGATATACCTGATTGAGCTTCAACTGCATGCGAAACAAACGTGTTAGCTTGAAATCCAAGCGAAACACATGATTTATCTTCAAATGAATGCGAAGTGGAAGATTTAGCTTCAACTCCATGCGAAACGAATGATTTAGCTTCAAATACTTGCGTGCATAAGTGATATAGCTGCAACTGCATGCGAAACAAACGAGTTTTCTTCAAATCCAAACGAAACACTTGATTTAGCTCCAAATCAATGCGAAGTAGTAGACTTAGCTCCAAATCCATGGGAATCAAATGGTTTAGCTTCAAATACTTGTGATATACATGATTTAGATTCAACTGCATGCGAAACAAACGAGTTATCTTTAAATCCATGCGAAACACATGATTTAACTTAAAATCAATACCAAGTAGAAGGTTTATCTTCGAATCCATGCAAACAAATGGATTAGCTTCAAATATTAGCGATATACATGATTGAGCTTCAAATGCAGGCGAAGCAAACGTGGGAGCTTCAAATCCATGCGAAACACACGATTTAGCTCCAAATCAAAGCGAAGTAGAAGGCTTAGCTCCAAATCCATGGGAATCAAATGGTTTAGCTTCAAATACTTGTGATATACATGATTTTGCTTCAACTGCATGCGAAACAAACGTGTTAGCTTTAAGTCCATGCGAAACACTTGATTTAGCTTCAGATCAATGCGAAGTAGAAGGCTGATCTTCGAATCCATGCGAAACAAATGGTTTAGCTTCAAATACTTGTGATATACATGATTGAGCTTCAACTGCATGCGAAACAAACGTGTTAGCTTTAAATCCATAAGAAACGCATGATTTGACTTCAAATCAATGCGAAATAGAAGGCTGATTTTCGAATCCATGCAAAACAAATGGATTATCTTCATATACTTGTGACATACATGATTTAGCTTCAACTGCATGCGACACAAACGAGTTAGCTTCAAATCCATGCGAAATTCATGATTTAGCTTCAAATCAATGCGAAATAGAAGGCTGATTTTCGAATCCATGCAAAAAAATGGATTAGCTTTAAATATTAGCGATATACAGGATTGAGCTTCAAATGCAGGCGAAACAAACGAGTTAGCTTCAAATCCATGCGAAACAAACGAGATAGTTTCAACTCCATGCGAAACTCTCGATTTAGCTTCAAATCAATACGAAATAGAAGTCTGATTTTCGAATCCATGCGAAACAAATGGTTTCGCTTCAAATACTTGTGATATACTAGATTTAGCTTCAACAGCATGCGAAACAAACGAGTTAGCTTTAAATCCATGCGATAGAAACGAGTTAGCTTCAAATCCATGAGAAACACATGATTTAGATTCAAATCATTGCGAAATGGAAGGCTGATTTTCGAATCCATGCAAAACAAATGGATTATCTTCAAATACTTTTGATATACATGATTTGGCTTCAACTGTATGCGAAACAAACGAGTTAGCTTGAAATCCAAGCGAAACACATGATTTATCTTCAAATCAATGCGAAGTGGAAGATTTAGCTTCAACTCCGTGCGAAACGAATGATTTAGCTTCAAATACTTGCGAACATAAGTGATATAGCTTCAACTGTATGAGAAACAAGTGTGTTTGTTTCAAATACAAACGAAACACTTGATTTAGCTTCAAATCAATGCGAAGTAGAAGGCTTAGCTCCAAATACATGCGAATCAAATGGTTTAGCTTCAAATACTTATGATATACCTGATTGAGCTTCAACTGCATGCGAAACAAACGTGTTAGCTTGAAATCCAAGCGAAACACATGATTTATCTTCAAATGAATGCGAAGTAGAAGATTTAGCTTCAACTCCATGCAAAACGAATGATTTAGCTTCAAATACTTGCGTGCTTAAGTGATATAGCTGCAACTGCATGCGAAACAAACGAGTTTTCTTCAAATCCAAACGAAACACTTGATTTAGCTCCAAATCAATGCGAAGTAGTAGACTTAGCTCCATATCCATGGGAATCAAATGGTTTAGCTTCAAATACTTGTGATATACATGATTTAGATTCAACTGCATGCGAAACAAACGAGTTATCTTTAAATCCATGCGAAACACATGATTTAACTTAAAATCAATACCAAGTAGAAGGTTTATCTTCGAATCCATGCAAACAAATGGATTAGCTTCAAATATTAGCGATATACATGATTGAGCTTCAAATGCAGGCGAAATAAACGAGGGAGCTTCAAATCCATGCGAAACACACGATTTAGCTCCAAATCAAAGCGATAGAAACGAGTTAGCTTCAAATCCATGAGAAACACATGATTTAGATTCAAATCATTGCGAAATGGAAGGCTAATTTTCGAATCCATGCGAAACAAATGGTTTAGCTTCAAATACTTGTGATATACATGATTTAGCTTCAACTGCATGCGAAACAAACGAGTTAGCTTCAAATCCAAGCGATAGAAACGAGTTAGCTTCAAATCCATGAGAAACACTTGATTTAGCTTCAAATCAATGCGAAGTACAAGACTGATCTTCGAATCCATGCGAAACAAATGGTTTAGCTTCAAATACTTGTTATATACATGATTTAGCTTGAACTGCATGCGAAACAAACGAGTTAGTTTCAAATCCAAACGAAACACTTGATTTAGCTTCAAATCAATGCGAAGTAGAAGGCTTAGCATCAAATCCATGCGAATCAAATGGTTTAGCTTCAAATACTTGTGATATACATGATTTTGATTCAACTGCATGCGAAACAAATTGGTTAGCTTCAAATCCATGCGATAGAAACGAGTTAGCTTCAAATCCATGAGAAACACATGATTTAGATTCAAATCATTGCGAAATGGAAGGCTGATTTTCGAATCCATGCGAAACAAATGGTTTAGCTTCTAATACTTGTGATATACATGATTTAGCTTCAACTGCATGCGAAACAAACGAGTTAGCTTCAAATCCATGCGAAACTCATGATTTAGCTTCAAATCAATGCGAAATAGAAGGCTGATTTTTGAATCCATGCGAAACAAATTGTTTAGCTTCAAATACTTGTGATATACATGATTATGTTTCAACTGCATGCAAAACAAATGGTTTCGCTTCAAATACTTGTGATATACTAGATTTAGCTTCAACAGCATGCGAAACAAACGAGTTAGCTTTAAATCCATGCGATAGAAACGAGTTAGCTTCAAATCCATTAGAAACACATGATTTTGCTTCAAATCATTGCGAAATGGAAGGCTGATTTTCGAATCCATGCGAAACAAATTGTTTAGATTCTAATACTTGTGATATACATGATTTAGCTTCAACTGCATGCGAAACAAATGTGTTAGCTTCACATCCAAGCGAAACACTTGATTTAGCTTCAAATCAATGCGAAGTAGAACGCTGATCTTCAAATCCATGCGAAGGAGAAGGCTTAGCTTCAAATCCATGCGAAACAAATGGTTTAGCTTCAAAAACTTGTCAGATACATGATTGAGCTTCAACTGCATGCGAAACAAACGAGTTAGCTTCAAATCCAAGCGCAATACTTGATTTTACTTCAAATCAATGCGAAGTAGAAAGATTATCTTCAAATCCATGCGAATCAATTGGTTTAGCTTAAAATTCTTGTGATATACATGATTTAGCTTCACATGCAGGCGAAACAAACGAGTTAGCTTCAAATCCATGCGAAACAAACGAATTAGCTTTAAATCCATGCGAAACACATGATTTTGCTCCAAATCAATGCAAAGTAGAAGGCTTAGCATCAAATCCATGCAACACAAATAATTTAGCTTCAAATACTTGCGATATAAGTGATATAGCTTCAAATGCAGGAGAAACAAAGGAGTTAGCTTCAAATCCAAGCGAAAAATTGATTTTACTTTAAATCAATGCGAAGTAGAAATCTTATCTTCAAATCCATGCGAATCAAATGGTTTAGCTTCAAATTCTTGTGATATACACGATTTAGCTTCACATGCAGGCGAAACAAACGAGTTAGTTTCAAATCCAAACGAAACTCTTGATTTAGCTACAAATCAATGCGAAGTAGAAGGCTTAGCATCAAAACCAATGCGAAACGAATGGTTTAGATTCAAATACTTATGATATACCTGATTGAGCTTCAACTGCATGCGAAACAAACGTGTTAGCTTGAAATCCAAGCGAAACACATGATTTATCTTCAAATGAATGCGAAGTGGAAGATTTAGCTTCAACTCCATGCGAAACGAATGATTTAGCTTCAAATACTTGCGTGCATAAGTGATATAGCTGCAACTGCATGCGAAACAAACGAGTTTTCTTCAAATCCAAACGAAACACTTGATTTAGCTCCAAATCAATGCGAAGTAGTAGACTTAGCTCCAAATCCATGGGAATCAAATGGTTTAGCTTCAAATACTTGTGATATACATGATTTAGATTCAACTGCATGCGAAACAAACGAGTTATCTTTAAATCCATGCGAAACACATGATTTAACTTAAAATCAATACCAAGTAGAAGGTTTATCTTCGAATCCATGCAAACAAATGGATTAGCTTCAAATATTAGCGATATACATGATTGAGCTTCAAATGCAGGCGAAGCAAACGTGGGAGCTTCAAATCCATGCGAAACACACGATTTAGCTCCAAATCAAAGCGAAGTAGAAGGCTTAGCTCCAAATCCATGGGAATCAAATGGTTTAGCTTCAAATACTTGTGATATACATGATTTTGCTTCAACTGCATGCGAAACAAACGTGTTAGCTTTAAGTCCATGCGAAACACTTGATTTAGCTTCAGATCAATGCGAAGTAGAAGGCTGATCTTCGAATCCATGCGAAACAAATGGTTTAGCTTCAAATACTTGTGATATACATGATTGAGCTTCAACTGCATGCGAAACAAACGTGTTAGCTTTAAATCCATAAGAAACGCATGATTTGACTTCAAATCAATGCGAAATAGAAGGCTGATTTTCGAATCCATGCAAAACAAATGGATTATCTTCATATACTTGTGACATACATGATTTAGCTTCAACTGCATGCGACACAAACGAGTTAGCTTCAAATCCATGCGAAATTCATGATTTAGCTTCAAATCAATGCGAAATAGAAGGCTGATTTTCGAATCCATGCGAAACAAATGGTTTAGCTTCTAATACTTGTGATATACATGATTTAGCTTCAACTGCATGCGAAACAAACGAGTTAGCTTCAAATCCTAGCGAAACACTTGATTTAGCTTCAAATCAATGCGAAGTGGAAGGCTTATCTACAAATCCATGGGAATCAAATGGATTAGCTTCAAATTCTTGTGATATACATGATTTAGCTTCACATGCAGGCGAAACAAACGAGTTAGCTTCAAATACATGCGAGACACATGATTTAGCTTCAAATCAATGCGAAATAGAAGTCTGATTTTCGAATCCATGCGACACAAATGATTTTGCTTCAAATACTTGCGATATAACTAATATAGCTTCAAATGCTGGAAAAACAAACGAGTGAGCTTCATATCCAAGCGTAACACATGATTTAGCTTCAAATCAATGCGAAGTAGAAGGCTTAGCTTCAAAACCAATGCGAAACAAATGGTTTAGCTTCAAATACTTGTGATGTACATAATTTAGCTTCAAATGCATGCGAAACAAGCGCTTTACCTCCAAATCCAAGCGAAACACATTATTTAGGTGCAAATCAATGGGAAGTGGAAGGCTTAGCTTCAAATTGATGAGAAACAAATGATTTATCTTCAGATATTTGCGATATAAGTAATATAGCTTCAAATGCATGCGAAACAAACGAGTTAGCTTCAAAACCAAGCGAAACACATGATTTAGCATCAAATCAATGCGAAGTAGAAGGCTTAGCTTCAAATCAATCCGAAACAAATGGTTTAGCTTGAAATACTCGTGATATACATGATTTAGCTTCAACTGCATGCGATTCAAACGAGTTAGCTTCAAATCCATGCGATTCACATGATTTAGCTTCGAATCAATGCGAAGTAGAAGGCTTAGCTTCAAACACATGAGAAACAAATGATTTATCTACAGATAATTGCGATATAAGTGATACAGCTTCAAATCCATGCGAAACACATGATTTAGCTTCACATTCAAGCGAATCACATGGATTAGCTTCATAGCTTCATATTCTTGCGAAACGGATGGATTAGATCCAGATACTTGTGATGTACATGTTTTAGCTTCAACTGCATGCGAAACAAACGTGTTAGCTTTAAATCCATGCGAAAGACATGATTTTGCTCCAAATCAATGCGAAGTAGAAGGCTTAGCATCAAATCCATGCGACACAAATTATTTAGCTTCAAATACTTGCGATATAAGTGATATAGCTTCAAATGCTGGCAAACAAACGAGTGAGCTTCATATCCAAGCGTAACACATGATTTAGCTTCAAATCAATGCGAAGTAGAAGGCTTAGCATCAAATCCATGCAACACAAATGATTTAGCTTCAAATACTTGCGATATAAGTGATATAGCTTCAAATGCAGGAGAAACAAAGGAGTTAGCTTCAAATCCAAGCGAAATATTGATTTTACTTTAAATCAATGCGAAGTAGAAAGCTTATTTTCAAATCCATGCGAATCAAATGGTTTAGCTTCAAATTCTTGTGATATACATGATTTAGCTTCACATGCCGGCGAAACAAACGAGTTAGCTTCAAATCCAAACGAAACTCTTGATTTAGCTACAAATAAATGCGAAGTAGAAAGCTTATCTTCAAATCCATGCGAATCAGATGGTTTAGCTTCAAATTCTTGTGATATACATGATTTAGCTTCACATGCAGGCGAAACAAACGAGTTACCTTCAAATACATGCGAAACAAACGAGATAGTTTCAACTCCATGCGAAACTCTCGATTTAGCTTCAAATCAATACGAAATAGAAGTCTGATTTTCGAATCCATGCGAAACAAATGGTTTCGCTTCAAATACTTGTGATATACTAGATTTAGCTTCAACAGCATGCGAAACAAACGAGTTAGCTTTAAATCCATGCGATAGAAACGAGTTAGCTTCAAATCCATGAGAAACACATGATTTAGATTCAAATCATTGCGAAATGGAAGGCTGATTTTCGAATCCATGCAAAACAAATGGATTATCTTCAAATACTTTTGATATACATGATTTGGCTTCAACTGTATGCGAAACAAACGAGTTAGCTTGAAATCCAAGCGAAACACATGATTTATCTTCAAATCAATGCGAAGTGGAAGATTTAGCTTCAACTCCGTGCGAAACGAATGATTTAGCTTCAAATACTTGCGAACATAAGTGATATAGCTTCAACTGTATGAGAAACAAGTGTGTTTGTTTCAAATACAAACGAAACACTTGATTTAGCTTCAAATCAATGCGAAGTAGAAGGCTTAGCTCCAAATACATGCGAATCAAATGGTTTAGCTTCAAATACTTATGATATACCTGATTGAGCTTCAACTGCATGCGAAACAAACGTGTTAGCTTGAAATCCAAGCGAAACACATGATTTATCTTCAAATGAATGCGAAGTAGAAGATTTAGCTTCAACTCCATGCAAAACGAATGATTTAGCTTCAAATACTTGCGTGCTTAAGTGATATAGCTGCAACTGCATGCGAAACAAACGAGTTTTCTTCAAATCCAAACGAAACACTTGATTTAGCTCCAAATCAATGCGAAGTAGTAGACTTAGCTCCATATCCATGGGAATCAAATGGTTTAGCTTCAAATACTTGTGATATACATGATTTAGATTCAACTGCATGCGAAACAAACGAGTTATCTTTAAATCCATGCGAAACACATGATTTAACTTAAAATCAATACCAAGTAGAAGGTTTATCTTCGAATCCATGCAAACAAATGGATTAGCTTCAAATATTAGCGATATACATGATTGAGCTTCAAATGCAGGCGAAATAAACGAGGGAGCTTCAAATCCATGCGAAACACACGATTTAGCTCCAAATCAAAGCGATAGAAACGAGTTAGCTTCAAATCCATGAGAAACACATGATTTAGATTCAAATCATTGCGAAATGGAAGGCTAATTTTCGAATCCATGCGAAACAAATGGTTTAGCTTCAAATACTTGTGATATACATGATTTAGCTTCAACTGCATGCGAAACAAACGAGTTAGCTTCAAATCCAAGCGATAGAAACGAGTTAGCTTCAAATCCATGAGAAACACTTGATTTAGCTTCAAATCAATGCGAAGTAGAAGACTGATCTTCGAATCCATGCGAAACAAATGGTTTAGCTTCAAATACTTGTTATATACATGATTTAGCTTGAACTGCATGCGAAACAAACGAGTTAGTTTCAAATCCAAACGAAACACTTGATTTAGCTTCAAATCAATGCGAAGTAGAAGGCTTAGCATCAAATCCATGCGAATCAAATGGTTTAGCTTCAAATACTTGTGATATACATGATTTTGATTCAACTGCATGCGAAACAAATTGGTTAGCTTCAAATCCATGCGATAGAAACGAGTTAGCTTCAAATCCATGAGAAACACATGATTTAGATTCAAATCATTGCGAAATGGAAGGCTGATTTTCGAATCCATGCGAAACAAATGGTTTAGCTTCTAATACTTGTGATATACATGATTTAGCTTCAACTGCATGCGAAACAAACGAGTTAGCTTCAAATCCATGCGAAACTCATGATTTAGCTTCAAATCAATGCGAAATAGAAGGCTGATTTTTGAATCCATGCGAAACAAATTGTTTAGCTTCAAATACTTGTGATATACATGATTATGTTTCAACTGCATGCAAAACAAATGAGTAAGCTTCAAATACTTGTGATATACTAGATTTAGCTTCAACAGCATGCGAAACAAACGAGTTAGCTTTAAATCCATGCGATAGAAACGAGTTAGCTTCAAATCCATTAGAAACACATGATTTTGCTTCAAATCATTGCGAAATGGAAGGCTGATTTTCGAATCCATGCGAAACAAATTGTTTAGATTCTAATACTTGTGATATACATGATTTAGCTTCAACTGCATGCGAAACAAATGTGTTAGCTTCACATCCAAGCGAAACACTTGATTTAGCTTCAAATCAATGCGAAGTAGAACGCTGATCTTCAAATCCATGCGAAGGAGAAGGCTTAGCTTCAAATCCATGCGAAACAAATGGTTTAGCTTCAAAAACTTGTCAGATACATGATTGAGCTTCAACTGCATGCGAAACAAACGAGTTAGCTTCAAATCCAAGCGCAATACTTGATTTTACTTCAAATCAATGCGAAGTAGAAAGATTATCTTCAAATCCATGCGAATCAATTGGTTTAGCTTAAAATTCTTGTGATATACATGATTTAGCTTCACATGCAGGCGAAACAAACGAGTTAGCTTCAAATCCATGCGAAACAAACGAATTAGCTTTAAATCCATGCGAAACACATGATTTTGCTCCAAATCAATGCAAAGTAGAAGGCTTAGCATCAAATCCATGCAACACAAATAATTTAGCTTCAAATACTTGCGATATAAGTGATATAGCTTCAAATGCAGGAGAAACAAAGGAGTTAGCTTCAAATCCAAGCGAAAAATTGATTTTACTTTAAATCAATGCGAAGTAGAAATCTTATCTTCAAATCCATGCGAATCAAATGGTTTAGCTTCAAATTCTTGTGATATACACGATTTAGCTTCACATGCAGGCGAAACAAACGAGTTAGTTTCAAATCCAAACGAAACTCTTGATTTAGCTACAAATCAATGCGAAGTAGAAGGCTTAGCATCAAAACCAATGCGAAACGAATGGTTTAGATTCAAATACTTATGATATACCTGATTGAGCTTCAACTGCATGCGAAACAAACGTGTTAGCTTGAAATCCAAGCGAAACACATGATTTATCTTCAAATGAATGCGAAGTGGAAGATTTAGCTTCAACTCCATGCGAAACGAATGATTTAGCTTCAAATACTTGCGTGCATAAGTGATATAGCTGCAACTGCATGCGAAACAAACGAGTTTTCTTCAAATCCAAACGAAACACTTGATTTAGCTCCAAATCAATGCGAAGTAGTAGACTTAGCTCCAAATCCATGGGAATCAAATGGTTTAGCTTCAAATACTTGTGATATACATGATTTAGATTCAACTGCATGCGAAACAAACGAGTTATCTTTAAATCCATGCGAAACACATGATTTAACTTAAAATCAATACCAAGTAGAAGGTTTATCTTCGAATCCATGCAAACAAATGGATTAGCTTCAAATATTAGCGATATACATGATTGAGCTTCAAATGCAGGCGAAGCAAACGTGGGAGCTTCAAATCCATGCGAAACACACGATTTAGCTCCAAATCAAAGCGAAGTAGAAGGCTTAGCTCCAAATCCATGGGAATCAAATGGTTTAGCTTCAAATACTTGTGATATACATGATTTTGCTTCAACTGCATGCGAAACAAACGTGTTAGCTTTAAGTCCATGCGAAACACTTGATTAGCTTCAGATCAATGCGAAGTAGAAGCTGATCTTCGAATCCATGCGAAACAAATGGTTTTAGCTTCAAATACTTGTGATATACATGATTGAGCTTCAACTGCATGCGAAACAAACGTGTTAGCTTTAAATCCATAAGAAACGCATGATTTGACTTCAAATCAATGCGAAATAGAAGGCTGATTTTCGAATCCATGCAAAACAAATGGATTATCTTCATATACTTGTGACATACATGATTTAGCTTCAACTGCATGCGACACAAACGAGTTAGCTTCAAATCCATGCGAAATTCATGATTTAGCTTCAAATCAATGCGAAATAGAAGGCTGATTTTCGAATCCATGCAAAAAAATGGATTAGCTTTAAATATTAGCGATATACAGGATTGAGCTTCAAATGCAGGCGAAACAAACGAGTTAGCTTCAAATCCATGCGAAACAAACGAGATAGTTTCAACTCCATGCGAAACTCTCGATTTAGCTTCAAATCAATACGAAATAGAAGTCTGATTTTCGAATCCATGCGAAACAAATGGTTTCGCTTCAAATACTTGTGATATACTAGATTTAGCTTCAACAGCATGCGAAACAAACGAGTTAGCTTTAAATCCATGCGATAGAAACGAGTTAGCTTCAAATCCATGAGAAACACATGATTTAGATTCAAATCATTGCGAAATGGAAGGCTGATTTTCGAATCCATGCAAAACAAATGGATTATCTTCAAATACTTTTGATATACATGATTTGGCTTCAACTGTATGCGAAACAAACGAGTTAGCTTGAAATCCAAGCGAAACACATGATTTATCTTCAAATCAATGCGAAGTGGAAGATTTAGCTTCAACTCCGTGCGAAACGAATGATTTAGCTTCAAATACTTGCGAACATAAGTGATATAGCTTCAACTGTATGAGAAACAAGTGTGTTTGTTTCAAATACAAACGAAACACTTGATTTAGCTTCAAATCAATGCGAAGTAGAAGGCTTAGCTCCAAATACATGCGAATCAAATGGTTTAGCTTCAAATACTTATGATATACCTGATTGAGCTTCAACTGCATGCGAAACAAACGTGTTAGCTTGAAATCCAAGCGAAACACATGATTTATCTTCAAATGAATGCGAAGTAGAAGATTTAGCTTCAACTCCATGCAAAACGAATGATTTAGCTTCAAATACTTGCGTGCTTAAGTGATATAGCTGCAACTGCATGCGAAACAAACGAGTTTTCTTCAAATCCAAACGAAACACTTGATTTAGCTCCAAATCAATGCGAAGTAGTAGACTTAGCTCCATATCCATGGGAATCAAATGGTTTAGCTTCAAATACTTGTGATATACATGATTTAGATTCAACTGCATGCGAAACAAACGAGTTATCTTTAAATCCATGCGAAACACATGATTTAACTTAAAATCAATACCAAGTAGAAGGTTTATCTTCGAATCCATGCAAACAAATGGATTAGCTTCAAATATTAGCGATATACATGATTGAGCTTCAAATGCAGGCGAAATAAACGAGGGAGCTTCAAATCCATGCGAAACACACGATTTAGCTCCAAATCAAAGCGATAGAAACGAGTTAGCTTCAAATCCATGAGAAACACATGATTTAGATTCAAATCATTGCGAAATGGAAGGCTAATTTTCGAATCCATGCGAAACAAATGGTTTAGCTTCAAATACTTGTGATATACATGATTTAGCTTCAACTGCATGCGAAACAAACGAGTTAGCTTCAAATCCAAGCGATAGAAACGAGTTAGCTTCAAATCCATGAGAAACACTTGATTTAGCTTCAAATCAATGCGAAGTACAAGACTGATCTTCGAATCCATGCGAAACAAATGGTTTAGCTTCAAATACTTGTTATATACATGATTTAGCTTGAACTGCATGCGAAACAAACGAGTTAGTTTCAAATCCAAACGAAACACTTGATTTAGCTTCAAATCAATGCGAAGTAGAAGGCTTAGCATCAAATCCATGCGAATCAAATGGTTTAGCTTCAAATACTTGTGATATACATGATTTTGATTCAACTGCATGCGAAACAAATTGGTTAGCTTCAAATCCATGCGATAGAAACGAGTTAGCTTCAAATCCATGAGAAACACATGATTTAGATTCAAATCATTGCGAAATGGAAGGCTGATTTTCGAATCCATGCGAAACAAATGGTTTAGCTTCTAATACTTGTGATATACATGATTTAGCTTCAACTGCATGCGAAACAAACGAGTTAGCTTCAAATCCATGCGAAACTCATGATTTAGCTTCAAATCAATGCGAAATAGAAGGCTGATTTTTGAATCCATGCGAAACAAATTGTTTAGCTTCAAATACTTGTGATATACATGATTATGTTTCAACTGCATGCAAAACAAATGGTTTCGCTTCAAATACTTGTGATATACTAGATTTAGCTTCAACAGCATGCGAAACAAACGAGTTAGCTTTAAATCCATGCGATAGAAACGAGTTAGCTTCAAATCCATTAGAAACACATGATTTTGCTTCAAATCATTGCGAAATGGAAGGCTGATTTTCGAATCCATGCGAAACAAATTGTTTAGATTCTAATACTTGTGATATACATGATTTAGCTTCAACTGCATGCGAAACAAATGTGTTAGCTTCACATCCAAGCGAAACACTTGATTTAGCTTCAAATCAATGCGAAGTAGAACGCTGATCTTCAAATCCATGCGAAGGAGAAGGCTTAGCTTCAAATCCATGCGAAACAAATGGTTTAGCTTCAAAAACTTGTCAGATACATGATTGAGCTTCAACTGCATGCGAAACAAACGAGTTAGCTTCAAATCCAAGCGCAATACTTGATTTTACTTCAAATCAATGCGAAGTAGAAAGATTATCTTCAAATCCATGCGAATCAATTGGTTTAGCTTAAAATTCTTGTGATATACATGATTTAGCTTCACATGCAGGCGAAACAAACGAGTTAGCTTCAAATCCATGCGAAACAAACGAATTAGCTTTAAATCCATGCGAAACACATGATTTTGCTCCAAATCAATGCAAAGTAGAAGGCTTAGCATCAAATCCATGCAACACAAATAATTTAGCTTCAAATACTTGCGATATAAGTGATATAGCTTCAAATGCAGGAGAAACAAAGGAGTTAGCTTCAAATCCAAGCGAAAAATTGATTTTACTTTAAATCAATGCGAAGTAGAAATCTTATCTTCAAATCCATGCGAATCAAATGGTTTAGCTTCAAATTCTTGTGATATACACGATTTAGCTTCACATGCAGGCGAAACAAACGAGTTAGTTTCAAATCCAAACGAAACTCTTGATTTAGCTACAAATCAATGCGAAGTAGAAGGCTTAGCATCAAAACCAATGCGAAACGAATGGTTTAGATTCAAATACTTATGATATACCTGATTGAGCTTCAACTGCATGCGAAACAAACGTGTTAGCTTGAAATCCAAGCGAAACACATGATTTATCTTCAAATGAATGCGAAGTGGAAGATTTAGCTTCAACTCCATGCGAAACGAATGATTTAGCTTCAAATACTTGCGTGCATAAGTGATATAGCTGCAACTGCATGCGAAACAAACGAGTTTTCTTCAAATCCAAACGAAACACTTGATTTAGCTCCAAATCAATGCGAAGTAGTAGACTTAGCTCCAAATCCATGGGAATCAAATGGTTTAGCTTCAAATACTTGTGATATACATGATTTAGATTCAACTGCATGCGAAACAAACGAGTTATCTTTAAATCCATGCGAAACACATGATTTAACTTAAAATCAATACCAAGTAGAAGGTTTATCTTCGAATCCATGCAAACAAATGGATTAGCTTCAAATATTAGCGATATACATGATTGAGCTTCAAATGCAGGCGAAGCAAACGTGGGAGCTTCAAATCCATGCGAAACACACGATTTAGCTCCAAATCAAAGCGAAGTAGAAGGCTTAGCTCCAAATCCATGGGAATCAAATGGTTTAGCTTCAAATACTTGTGATATACATGATTTTGCTTCAACTGCATGCGAAACAAACGTGTTAGCTTTAAGTCCATGCGAAACACTTGATTTAGCTTCAGATCAATGCGAAGTAGAAGGCTGATCTTCGAATCCATGCGAAACAAATGGTTTAGCTTCAAATACTTGTGATATACATGATTGAGCTTCAACTGCATGCGAAACAAACGTGTTAGCTTTAAATCCATAAGAAACGCATGATTTGACTTCAAATCAATGCGAAATAGAAGGCTGATTTTCGAATCCATGCAAAACAAATGGATTATCTTCATATACTTGTGACATACATGATTTAGCTTCAACTGCATGCGACACAAACGAGTTAGCTTCAAATCCATGCGAAATTCATGATTTAGCTTCAAATCAATGCGAAATAGAAGGCTGATTTTCGAATCCATGCGAAACAAATGGTTTAGCTTCTAATACTTGTGATATACATGATTTAGCTTCAACTGCATGCGAAACAAACGAGTTAGCTTCAAATCCTAGCGAAACACTTGATTTAGCTTCAAATCAATGCGAAGTGGAAGGCTTATCTACAAATCCATGGGAATCAAATGGATTAGCTTCAAATTCTTGTGATATACATGATTTAGCTTCACATGCAGGCGAAACAAACGAGTTAGCTTCAAATACATGCGAGACACATGATTTAGCTTCAAATCAATGCGAAATAGAAGTCTGATTTTCGAATCCATGCGACACAAATGATTTTGCTTCAAATACTTGCGATATAACTAATATAGCTTCAAATGCTGGAAAAACAAACGAGTGAGCTTCATATCCAAGCGTAACACATGATTTAGCTTCAAATCAATGCGAAGTAGAAGGCTTAGCTTCAAAACCAATGCGAAACAAATGGTTTAGCTTCAAATACTTGTGATGTACATAATTTAGCTTCAAATGCATGCGAAACAAGCGCTTTACCTCCAAATCCAAGCGAAACACATTATTTAGGTGCAAATCAATGGGAAGTGGAAGGCTTAGCTTCAAATTGATGAGAAACAAATGATTTATCTTCAGATATTTGCGATATAAGTAATATAGCTTCAAATGCATGCGAAACAAACGAGTTAGCTTCAAAACCAAGCGAAACACATGATTTAGCATCAAATCAATGCGAAGTAGAAGGCTTAGCTTCAAATCAATCCGAAACAAATGGTTTAGCTTGAAATACTCGTGATATACATGATTTAGCTTCAACTGCATGCGATTCAAACGAGTTAGCTTCAAATCCATGCGATTCACATGATTTAGCTTCGAATCAATGCGAAGTAGAAGGCTTAGCTTCAAACACATGAGAAACAAATGATTTATCTACAGATAATTGCGATATAAGTGATACAGCTTCAAATCCATGCGAAACACATGATTTAGCTTCACATTCAAGCGAATCACATGGATTAGCTTCATAGCTTCATATTCTTGCGAAACGGATGGATTAGATCCAGATACTTGTGATGTACATGTTTTAGCTTCAACTGCATGCGAAACAAACGTGTTAGCTTTAAATCCATGCGAAAGACATGATTTTGCTCCAAATCAATGCGAAGTAGAAGGCTTAGCATCAAATCCATGCGACACAAATTATTTAGCTTCAAATACTTGCGATATAAGTGATATAGCTTCAAATGCTGGCAAACAAACGAGTGAGCTTCATATCCAAGCGTAACACATGATTTAGCTTCAAATCAATGCGAAGTAGAAGGCTTAGCATCAAATCCATGCAACACAAATGATTTAGCTTCAAATACTTGCGATATAAGTGATATAGCTTCAAATGCAGGAGAAACAAAGGAGTTAGCTTCAAATCCAAGCGAAATATTGATTTTACTTTAAATCAATGCGAAGTAGAAAGCTTATTTTCAAATCCATGCGAATCAAATGGTTTAGCTTCAAATTCTTGTGATATACATGATTTAGCTTCACATGCCGGCGAAACAAACGAGTTAGCTTCAAATCCAAACGAAACTCTTGATTTAGCTACAAATAAATGCGAAGTAGAAAGCTTATCTTCAAATCCATGCGAATCAGATGGTTTAGCTTCAAATTCTTGTGATATACATGATTTAGCTTCACATGCAGGCGAAACAAACGAGTTACCTTCAAATACATGCGAAACACATGATTTAGCTTCAAATCAATGCGAAATAGAAGTCTGATTTTCGAATCCATGCGACACAAATGATTTAGCTTCAAATACTTGCGATATAACTAATATAGCTTCAAATGCTGGAAAAACAAACGAGTGAGCTTCACATCCAAGCGTAAAACATGATTTAGCTTCAAATCAATGCGAAGTAGAAGGCTTAGCTTCAAAACCAATGCGAAACAAATGGTTTAGCTTCAAATACTTGTGATATACATGATTCAGCTTCAACTGCATGCGAAACAAACGTGTTAGCTTTAAATCCATGAGAAACACATGATTTAGCTTCAAATCAATGCGAAGTAGAAGGCTTGGCTCCAAATACATGCGAATCAAATGGTTTAGCTTCAAATACTTATGATATACATGATTTAGCTTCAACTGCATGCGAAACAATCGTGTTATCTTTCAATCCATGCGAAACACATGATTTAACTTAAAATCGATACCAAGTAGAAGGTTTATCTTCGAATCCATGCAAACCAATGGATTAGCTTCAAATATTAGCGATATACAGGATTGAGCTTCAAATGCAGGCGAAACAAAGGAGTTAGCTTCAAATCCATGCGAAACAAACGGGTTAGCTTCAAATCCATGAGAAACACATGATTTAGCTTCAAATCATTGCGAAATGGAAGGCTGATTTTCGAATCCATGCGAAACAAATGGTTTAGCTTCCAATACTTGTGATATACATGATTTTGATTCAACTGCATGCGAAACAAACGAGTTAGCTTCAAATCCTAGCGAAACACTTGATTTAGCTTCAAATCAATGCGAAGTGGAAGGCTTATCTACAAATCCATGGGAGTCAAATGGATTAGCTTCAAATACTTGTGATATACATGATTTAGCTTCACATGCAGGCGAAACAAACGAGTTAGCTTCAAATACATGCGAGACACATGATTTAGCTTCAAATCAATGCGAAATAGAAGTCTGATTTTCGAATCCATGCGACACAAATGATTTTGCTTCAAATACTTGCGATATAACTAATATAGCTTCAAATGCTGGAAAAACAAACGAGTGAGCTTCATATCCAAGCGTAACACATGATTTAGCTTCAAATCAATGCGAAGTAGAAGGCTTAGCTTCAAAACCAATGCGAAACAAATGGTTTAGCTTCAAATACTTGTGATGTACATAATTTAGCTTCAAATGCATGCGAAACAAGCGCTTTACCTCCAAATCCAAGCGAAACACATTATTTAGGTGCAAATCAATGGGAAGTGGAAGGCTTAGCTTCAAATTGATGAGAAACAAATGATTTATCTTCAGATATTTGCGATATAAGTAATATAGCTTCAAATGCATGCGAAACAAACGAGTTAGCTTCAAAACCAAGCGAAACATATGATTTAGCATCAAATCAATGCGAAGTAGAAGGCTTAGCTTCAAATCAATCCGAAACAAATGGTTTAGCTTGAAATACTCGTGATATACATGATTTAGCTTCAACTGCATGCGATTCAAAAGAGTTAGCTTCAAATCCATGCGATTCACATGATTTAGCTTCGAATCAATGCGAAGTAGAAGGCTTAGCTTCAAACACATGAGAAACATATGATTTATCTACAGATAATTGCGATATAAGTGATACAGCTTCAAATCCATGCGAAACATATGATTTAGCTTCACATTCAAGCGAATCACATGGATTAGCTTCATAGCTTCATATTCTTGTGAAACGGATGGATTAGATCCAGATACTTGTGATGTACATGTTTTAGCTTCACTGCATGCGAAACAAACGTGATAGCTTTAAATCCATGCGAAAGACATGATTTTGCTCCAAATCAATGCGAAGTAGAAGGTTAGCATCAAATCCATGCGACACAAATTATTTAGCTTCAAATACTTGCGATATAAGTGATATAGCTTCAAATGCTGGCAAACAAACGAGTGAGCTTCATATCCAAGCGTAACACAGGATTGAGCTTCAAATGCAGGCGAAACAAAGGAGTTAGCTTCAAATCCATGCGAAACAAACGGGTTAGCTTCAAATCCATGAGAAACACATGATTTAGCTTCAAATCATTGCGAAATGGAAGGCTGATTTTCGAATCCATGCGAAACAAATGGTTTAGCTTCTAATACTTGTCATATACATGATTTAGCTTCAACTGCATGCGAAACAAACGAGTTAGCTTCAAATCCATGCGAAACAAACGAGTTAGCTTCAAATCCATGCGAAACTCATGATTTAGCTTCAAATCAATGCGAAGTAGAAGGCTTAGCTTCAAATCCATGCGAAACGAATGGTTAGCTTCAGAAACTTGTGATATACATGATTTTGCTTCAACTGCATGCGAAACAAACGAGTTAGCTTCAAATCCATGCGAAACTCATGATTTAGCTTCAAATCAATGCGAAATAGAAGGCTTAGCTTCAAAACCAATGCGAAACAAATGGTTTAGCTTCAAATACTTGTGATATACATGATTGAGCTTCAACTGCATGCGAAACAAACGAGTTAGCTTCAAATCCAAGCGAAACACATGATTTATAATTCAAATCAATGCGAAGTAGAAGGCTTAACTTCAAATCCATGCGAAACGAATGATTTAGCTTCAAATACTTGCGAACATAAGTGATCTAGCTTCAACTGTATACGAAACAAACGAGTTTGCTTCAAATCCAAACGAAACACTTGATTTAATTCAAATCAATGCGAAGTAGAAGGCTTAGCTTCAAATCCATGCGAATCAAATGGTTTAGCTTCAAATACTTGTGATATACATGATTTTGCTTCAACTGCATGCGAAACAAATAAGTTAGCTTCATATCCATGCGAAACAAACGAGTTAGCTTCAAATCCATGCGAAACAGAAGGCTGATTTTCGAATCCATGCGAAACAAATGGTTTAGCTTCAAATACTTGTGATATACATGATTATGTTTCAACTGCATGCAAAACAAATGAGTAAGCTTCAAATACTTGTGATATACTAGATTTAGCTTCAACAGCATGCGAAACAATCGAGTTAGCTTTAAATCCATGCGATAGAAACGAGTTAGCTTCAAATCCATTAGAAACACATGATTTAGCTTCAAATCATTGCGAAATGGAAGGCTGATTTTCGAATCCATGCGAAACAAATGGTTTAGATTCTAATACTTGTGATATACATGATTTAGCTTCAACTGCATGCGAAACAAATGTGTCAGCTTCACATCCAAGCGAAACACTTGATTTAGCTTCAAATCAATGCGAAGTAGAACGCTGATCTTCAAATCCATGCGAAGGAGAAGGCTTAGCTTCAAATCCATGCGAAACAAATGGTTTAGCTTCAAATTCTTGTGATATACACGATTTAGCTTCACATGCAGGCGAAACAAAGGAGTTAGTTTCAAATCCAAACGAAACTCTTGATTTAGCTACAAATCAATGCGAAGTAGAAGGCTTAGCATCAAAACCAATGCGAAACAAATGGTTTAGATTCAAATACTTATGATATACCTGATTGAGCTTCAACTGCATGCGAAACAAACGTGTTAGCTTGAAATCCAAGCGAAACACATGATTTATCTTCAAATGAATGCGAAGTGGTAGATTTAGCTTCAACTCCATGCGAAACGAATGATTTAGCTTCAAATACTTGCGTGCATAAGTGATATAGCTGCAATTGCATGCGAAACAAACGAGTTTTCTTCAAATCCAAACGAAACACTTGATTTAGCTCCAAATCAATGCGAAGTAGTAGACTTAGCTCCAAATCCATGGGAATCAAATGGTTTAGCTTCAAATACTTGTGATATACATGATTTAGATTCAACTGCATGCGAAACAAACGAGTTATCTTTCAAACCATGCGAAACACATGATTTAACTTAAAATCGATACCAAGTAGAAGGTTTATCTTCGAATCCATGCAAACCAATGGATTAGCTTCAAATATTAGCGATATACAGGATTGAGCTTCAAATGCAGGCGAAACAAAGGAGTTAGCTTCAAATCCATGCGAAACAAACGTGTTAGCTTCAAATCCATGAGAAACACATGATTTAGCTTCAAATCATTGCGAAATGGAAGGCTGATTTTCGAATCCATGCGAAACAAATGGTTTAGCTTCAAATACTTGTGATATACATGATTATGATTCAACTGCATGCGAAACAAACGAGTTAGCTTCAAATCCAAGCGATAGAAACGAGTTAGCTTCAAATCCATGAGAAACACATGATTTAGATTCAAATCATTGCGAAATGGAAGGCTAATTTTCGAATCCATGCGAAACAAATGGTTTAGCTTCAAATACTTGTGATATACATGATTTAGCTTCAACTGCATGCGAAACAAACGAGTTAGCTTCAAATCCAAGCGATAGAAACGAGTTAGCTTCAAATCCATGAGAAACACTTGATTTAGCTTCAAATCAATGCGAAGTAGAAGACTGATCTTCGAATCCATGCGAAACAAATGGTTTAGCTTCAAATACTTGTTATATACATGATTTAGCTTGAACTGCATGCGAAACAAACGAGTTAGTTTCAAATCCAAACGAAACACTTGATTTAGCTTCAAATCAATGCGAAGTAGAAGGCTTAGCATCAAATCCATGCGAATCAAATGGTTTAGCTTCAAATACTTGTGATATACATGATTTAGCTTCAACTGCATGCGAAACAAACGAGTTAGCTTCAAATCCATGCGAAACTCATGATTTAGCTTCAAATCAATGCGAAATAGAAGGCTGATTTTTGAATCCATGCGAAACAAATGGTTTAGCTTCAAATACTTGTGATATTCATGATTTTGATTCAACTGCATGCGAAACAAACGAGTTAGCTTCAAATCCTAGCGAAACACTTGATTTAGCTTCAAAACAATGCGAAGTGGAAGGCTTATCTACAAATCCATGGGAATCAAATGGATTAGCTTCAAATACTTGTGATATACATGATTTAGCTTCACATGCAGGCGAAACAAACGAGTTAGCTTCAAATACATGCGAAACACATGATTTAGCTTCAAATCAATGCGAAATAGAAGTCTGATTTTCGAATCCATGCGACACAAATGATTTAGCTTCAAATACTTGCGATATAACTAATATAGCTTCAAATGCTGGAAAAACAAACGAGTGAGCTTCATATCCAAGCGTAACACATGATTTAGCTTCAAATCAATGCGAAGTAGAAGGCTTAGCTTCAAAACCAATGCGAAACAAATGGTTTAGCTTCAAATACTTGTGATATACATGATTCAGCTTCAACTGCATGCGAAACAAACGTGTTAGCTTTAAATCCATGAGAAACACATGATTTAGCTTCAAATCAATGCGAAATGGAAGACTGATTTTCGAATCCATGCAAAACAAATGGATTATCTTCAAATACTTGTGATATACATGATTTGGCTTCAACTGCATGCGAAACAATCGTGTTATCTTTCAATCCATGCGAAACACATGATTTAACTTAAAATCGATACCAAGTAGAAGGTTTATCTTCGAATCCATGCAAACCAATGGATTAGCTTCAAATATTAGCGATATACAGGATTGAGCTTCAAATGCAGACGAAACAAAGGAGTTAGCTTCAAATCCATGCGAAACAAACGGGTTAGCTTCAAATCCATGAGAAACACATGATTTAGCTTCAAATCATTGCGAAATGGAAGGCTGATTTTCGAATCCATGCGAAACAAATGGTTTAGCTTCTAATACTTGTGATATACATGATTTAGCTTCAACTGCATGCGAAACAAACGAGTTAGCTTCAAATCCATGCGAAACAAACGAGTTAGCTTCAAATCCATGCGAAACTCATGATTTAGCTTCAAATCAATGCGAAATAGAAGGCTGATTTTCGAATCCATGCGAAACAAATGGTTTAGCTTCAAATACTTGTGATATACATGATTATGATTCAACTGCATGCGAAACAAACGAGTTAGCTTCAAATCCAAGCGATAGAAACGAGTTAGCTTCAAATCCATGAGAAACACATGATTTTGATTCAAATCATTGCGAAATGGAAGGCTAATTTTCGAATCCATGCGAAACAAATGGTTTAGCTTCAAATACTTGTGATATACATGATTTAGCTTCAACTGCATGCGAAACAAACGAGTTAGCTTCAAATCCATGCGAAACTCATGATTTAGCTTCAAATCAATGCGAAATAGAAGGCTGATTTTTGAATCCATGCGAAACAAATGGTTTAGCTTCAAATACTTGTGATATACATGATTTTGATTCAACTGCATGCGAAACAAACGAGTTAGCTTCAAATCCAAGCGAAATACTTGATTTTACTTCAAATCAATGCGAAGTAGAAAGATTATCTTCAAATCCATGCGAATCAAATGGTTTAGCTTCAAATTCTTGTGATATACACGATTTAGCTTCACATGCAGGCGAAACAAAGGAGTTAGTTTCAAATCCAAACGAAACTCTTGATTTAGCTACAAATCAATGCGAAGTAGAAGGCTTAGCATCAAAACCAATGCGAAACGAATGGTTTAGATTCAAATACTTATGATATACCTGATTGAGCTTCAACTGCATGCGAAACAAACGTGTTAGCTTGAAATCCAAGCGAAACACATGATTTATCTTCAAATGAATGCGAAGTGGTAGATTTAGCTTCAACTCCATGCGAAACGAATGATTTAGCTTCAAATACTTGCGTGCATAAGTGATATAGCTGCAACTGCATGCGAAACAAACGAGTTTTCTTCAAATCCAAACGAAACACTTGATTTAGCTCCAAATCAATGCGAAGTAGTAGACTTAGCTCCAAATCCATGGGAATCAAATGGTTTAGCTTCAAATACTTGTGATATACATGATTTAGATTCAACTGCATGCGAAACAAACGAGTTATCTTTAAATCCATGCGAAACACATGATTTAACTTAAAATCAATACCAAGTAGAAGGTTTATCTTCGAATCCATGCAAACAAATGGATTAGCTTCAAATATTAGCGATATACATGATTGAGCTTCAAATGCAGGCGAAGCAAACGAGGGAGCTTCAAATCCATGCGAAACACACGATTTAGCTCCAAATGAAAGCGAAGTAGAAGGCTTGGCATCAAATCCATGCAACACAAATGATTTAGATTCAAATCCTTGCGATATAAGTGATATAGCTTCAACTGCATGCGAAACAAACGAGTTAGCTTCAAATCCAAGCGATACACATGATTTAGCTTCAAATCAATGCGAAGTGGAAGGCTTATCTACAAATCCATGGGAATCAAATGGATTAGCTTCAAATACTTGTGATATACATGATTTAGCTTCACATGCAGGCGAAACAAACGAGTTAGCTTCAAATACATGCGAAACACATGATTTAGCTTCAAATCAATGCGAAATAGAAGTCTGATTTTCGAATCCATGCGACACAAATGATTTAGCTTCAAATACTTGCGATATAACTAATATAGCTTCAAATGCTGGAAAAACAAACGAGTGAGCTTCATATCCAAGCGTAACACATGATTTAGCTTCAAATCAATGCGAAGTAGAAGGCTTAGCTTCAAAACCAATGCGAAACAAATGGTTTAGCTTCAAATACTTGTGATATACATGATTCAGCTTCAACTGCATGCGAAACAAACGTGTTAGCTTTAAATCCATGAGAAACACATGATTTAGCTTCAAATCAATGCGAAATGGAAGACTGATTTTCGAATCCATGCAAAACAAATGGATTATCTTCAAATACTTGTGATATACATGATTTGGCTTCAACTGCATGCGAAACAATCGTGTTATCTTTCAATCCATGCGAAACACATGATTTAACTTAAAATCGATACCAAGTAGAAGGTTTATCTTCGAATCCATGCAAACCAATGGATTAGCTTCAAATATTAGCGATATACAGGATTGAGCTTCAAATGCAGACGAAACAAAGGAGTTAGCTTCAAATCCATGCGAAACAAACGGGTTAGCTTCAAATCCATGAGAAACACATGATTTAGCTTCAAATCATTGCGAAATGGAAGGCTGATTTTCGAATCCATGCGAAACAAATGGTTTAGCTTCTAATACTTGTGATATACATGATTTAGCTTCAACTGCATGCGAAACAAACGAGTTAGCTTCAAATCCATGCGAAACAAACGAGTTAGCTTCAAATCCATGCGAAACTCATGATTTAGCTTCAAATCAATGCGAAATAGAAGGCTGATTTTCGAATCCATGCGAAACAAATGGTTTAGCTTCAAATACTTGTGATATACATGATTATGATTCAACTGCATGCGAAACAAACGAGTTAGCTTCAAATCCAAGCGATAGAAACGAGTTAGCTTCAAATCCATGAGAAACACATGATTTAGATTCAAATCATTGCGAAATGGAAGGCTAATTTTCGAATCCATGCGAAACAAATGGTTTAGCTTCAAATACTTGTGATATACATGATTTAGCTTCAACTGCATGCGAAACAAACGAGTTAGCTTCAAATCCAAGCGATAGAAACGAGTTAGCTTCAAATCCATGAGAAACACTTGATTTAGCTTCAAATCAATGCGAAGTAGAAGACTGATCTTCGAATCCATGCGAAACAAATGGTTTAGCTTCAAATACTTGTTATATACATGATTTAGCTTGAACTGCATGCGAAACAAACGAGTTAGTTTCAAATCCAAACGAAACACTTGATTTAGCTTCAAATCAATGCGAAGTAGAAGGCTTAGCATCAAATCCATGCGAATCAAATGGTTTAGCTTCAAATACTTGTGATATACATGATTTTGATTCAACTGCATGCGAAACAAATGAGTTAGCTTTAAATCCATGCGATAGAAACGAGTTAGCTTCAAATCCATGAGAAACACATGATTTAGATTCAAATCATTGCGAAATGGAAGGCTGATTTTCGAATCCATGCGAAACAAATGGTTTAGCTTCTAATACTTGTGATATACATGATTTAGCTTCAACTGCATGCGAAACAAACGAGTTAGCTTCAAATCCATGCGAAACTCATGATTTAGCTTCAAATCAATGCGAAATAGAAGGCTGATTTTTGAATCCATGCGAAACAAATGGTTTAGCTTCAAATACTTGTGATATACATGATTTTGATTCAACTGCATGCGAAACAAACGAGTTAGCTTCAAATCCTAGCGAAACACTTGATTTAGCTTCAAATCAATGCGAAGTGGAAGGCTTATCTACAAATCCATGGGAATCAAATGGATTAGCTTCAAATACTTGTGATATACATGATTTACCTTCACATGCAGGCGAAACAAACGAGTTAGCTTCAAATACATGCGAAACACATGATTTAGCTTCAAATCAATGCGAAATAGAAGTCTGATTTTCGAATCCATGCGACACAAATGATTTAGCTTCAAATACTTGCGATATAACTAATATAGCTTCAAATGCTGGAAAAACAAACGAGTGAGCTTCATATCCAAGCGTAACACATGATTTAGCTTCAAATCAATGCGAAGTAGAAGGCTTAGCTTCAAAACCAATGCGAAACAAATGGTTTAGCTTCAAATACTTGTGATATACATGATTTGGCTTCAACTGCATGCGAAACAAACGAGTTAGCTTGAAATCCAAGCGAAACACATGATTTATCTTCAAATCTATGCGAAGTGGAAGATTTAGCTTCAACTCCGTGCGAAACGAATGATTTAGCTTCAAATACTTGCGAACATAAGTGATATAGCTTCAACTGTATGAGAAACAAGTGTGTTCGCTTAAAATCCAAACGAAACACTTGATTTAGCTTCAAATCAATGCGAAGTAGAAGGCTTAGCTCCAAATACATGCGAATCAAATGGTTTAGCTTTAAATACTTGTGATATACATGATTATGCTTCAACTATATGCGAATCAAACGTGTTAGCTTTAAATTCATGCGAAAGACATGATTTTGCACCAAATCAATGCGAAGTAGAAGGCTGATTTTCGAATCCATGCAAAACAAATGGATTATCTTCAAATACTTGTGATATACATGATTTAGCTTCAACTGCATGCGAAACAAACGAGTTAGCATAAAATCCAAGCGAAACACATGATTTATCTTCAAATCAATGCGAAGTGGAAGATATAGTTTCAACTCCACGCAAAACGAATGATTTAGCTTCAAATACTTGCGAGCATAAGTGATATAGCTTCAACTGCATGCGAAACAAACGAGTTTTCTTCAAAACCAAACGAAACACTTGATTTAGCTTCAAATCAATGCGAAGTAGAAGGCTTAGCTTCAACTCCGTGCGAAACGAGTTATCTTTAAATCCAGGCGAAACACATGATTTAACTTAAAATCAATACCAAGTAGAAGATTTATCTTCGAATCCATGCAAACAAATGGATTAGCTTCAAATACTAGCGATATACATGACTGAGCTTAAAATGCAGGCGAAACAAACGAGTTAGCTTCAAATCCATGCGAAACAAACGAGATAGTTTCAATTCCAGGCGAAACGCATGATTTAGCTTCGAATCAGTGCGAAATAGAAGGCTGATTTTCGAATCCATGCGAAACAAACGGTTTAGTTTCAAATACTTGTGATATACATGATTTAGCTTCAACTGCATGCGAAACAAACGTGTTAGCTTTAAATCCATGCGAAACACATGATTTAGCTCCAAATCAAAGCGAAGTAGAAGGCTAAGCATCAAATCCATGCAACACAAATGATTTAGCTTCAAATACTTGCGATATAAGTGATATAGCTTCAAATGCAGGAGAAACAAAGGAGTGAGCTTCAAATCCAAGCGTAAGACATGATTTAGCTTCAAATCAATGCGAAGTAGAATGCTTAGCTTCAAATCCATGCGAAACGAATGGTTAGCTTCAGAAACTTGTGATATACATGATTTTGCTTCAACTGCATGCGAAACGAACGAGTTAGCTTCAAATCCATGCGAAACAAACGAGTTAGCTTCAAATCCATGCGAAACACATGATTTATAATTCAAATCAATGCGAAGTAGTAGCCTTTGTTTCAAATTTATGCGAAACGAATGATTTGGATTCAAATACTTGCGGATATAAGCGATATAGCTTCAACTGCATGCGATACTAACGAGTTAGCTTCAAATCCAAGCGAAACACATGATTTCGCTTCCATTTCATGCAAAGTATAAGTCTTAGCTTCAAATACATGCGAAATAAATGGTTTAGCTTCAAATACATGTTTTATACGTGATTTAGCATAAACTGCATTGCGAAACATTCGATTTAGCTTCTAATCCAAACTTCAAATCAATGCGAAGTAGGAGGAATGCGAAACAATCGAGTTAGCTTCAAATCCAAGCGAATCACATGATTCAGCTTCAAATCAATGCGAAGTAGAAGGGTTATTCTCAAAACCATGCGAAACAAATGGTTTAGCTTCAAATACTTGTGATAAACATGATTTAGATACAACTGCATGCGAAACAAACGAGTTAGCTTCAAATCCAAGCGAAACACATGATTTAGCTTCAAATCAATGCGCAGTAGGAGGCTTAGCTTCAAATCCATGCGATACAAATGGTTTAGGTTGGAATACTTGTGATATACATGATTTAGCTTCAACTGCATGCGAAACATACGAGTTAGCTTCAAATCCAAGCGAATCACATGATTTAGATTCAAATCAATGCCAAGTAGAAGGTTCAGCATCAAATCCATGAGAAACGAATGGTTAGCTTCAATTCAATGTGAAGTAAAAGGCTTATCTTCAAATCCATGCGAAACAAATGGTTAAGCTTCAAGTACTTGTGATATACATGATTTAGCTTCAACTGTATGCGAAACAAACGAGTTAGCTTCAAATCCAAGCGACACACATGATTTAGCTTCAATTTCATGCAGAGTAGAAGACTTAGCTTCAAATGCATGCGAAATAAACGAGTTAGCTTCAAATCCAAACATCAAATCAATGCGAAGTAGAAGGAAGGCGAAACAATCGAGATAGCTTCAAATCCATGCAAAACACATGATTTAGCTTCAAATCATTGCGAAATGGAAGGCTGATTTTCGAATCCATGCGAAACAAATGGTTTAGCTTCTAATACTTGTCATATACATGATTTAGCTTCAACTGCATGCGAAACAAACGAGTTAGCTTCAAATCCATGCGAAACACATGATTTAGCTTCAAATCATTGCGAAATGGAAGGCTGATTTTCGAATCCATGCGAAACAAATGGTTTAGCTTCTAATACTTGTGATATACATGATTTAGCTTCAACTGCATGCGAAACAAACGAGTTAGCTTCAAATCCATGCGAAACAAACGAGTTAGCTTCAAATCCATGCGAAACTCATGATTTAGCTTCAAATCAATGCGAAATAGAAGGCTGATTTTCGAATCCATGCGAAACAAATGGTTTAGCTTCAAATACTTGTGATATACATGATTATGATTCAACTGCATGCGAAACAAACGAGTTAGCTTCAAATCCAAGCGATAGAAACGAGTTAGCTTCAAATCCATGAGAAACACATGATTTAGATTCAAATCATTGCGAAATGGAAGGCTAATTTTCGAATCCATGCGAAACAAATGGTTTAGCTTCAAATACTTGTGATATACATGATTTAGCTTCAACTGCATGCGAAACAAACGAGTTAGCTTCAAATCCAAGCGATAGAAACGAGTTAGCTTCAAATCCATGAGAAACACTTGATTTAGCTTCAAATCAATGCGAAGTAGAAGACTGATCTTCGAATCCATGCGAAACAAATGGTTTAGCTTCAAATACTTGTTATATACATGATTTAGCTTGAACTGCATGCGAAACAAACGAGTTAGTTTCAAATCCAAACGAAACACTTGATTTAGCTTCAAATCAATGCGAAGTAGAAGGCTTAGCATCAAATCCATGCGAATCAAATGGTTTAGCTTCAAATACTTGTGATATACATGATTTTGATTCAACTGCATGCGAAACAAATGAGTTAGCTTTAAATCCATGCGATAGAAACGAGTTAGCTTCAAATCCATGAGAAACACATGATTTAGATTCAAATCATTGCGAAATGGAAGGCTGATTTTCGAATCCATGCGAAACAAATGGTTTAGCTTCTAATACTTGTGATATACATGATTTAGCTTCAACTGCATGCGAAACAAACGAGTTAGCTTCAAATCCATGCGAAACTCATGATTTAGCTTCAAATCAATGCGAAATAGAAGGCTGATTTTTGAATCCATGCGAAACAAATGGTTTAGCTTCAAATACTTGTGATATACATGATTTTGATTCAACTGCATGCGAAACAAACGAGTTAGCTTCAAATCCTAGCGAAACACTTGATTTAGCTTCAAATCAATGCGAAGTGGAAGGCTTATCTACAAATCCATGGGAATCAAATGGATTAGCTTCAAATACTTGTGATATACATGATTTACCTTCACATGCAGGCGAAACAAACGAGTTAGCTTCAAATACATGCGAAACACATGATTTAGCTTCAAATCAATGCGAAATAGAAGTCTGATTTTCGAATCCATGCGACACAAATGATTTAGCTTCAAATACTTGCGATATAACTAATATAGCTTCAAATGCTGGAAAAACAAACGAGTGAGCTTCATATCCAAGCGTAACACATGATTTAGCTTCAAATCAATGCGAAGTAGAAGGCTTAGCTTCAAAACCAATGCGAAACAAATGGTTTAGCTTCAAATACTTGTGATATACATGATTTGGCTTCAACTGCATGCGAAACAAACGAGTTAGCTTGAAATCCAAGCGAAACACATGATTTATCTTCAAATCTATGCGAAGTGGAAGATTTAGCTTCAACTCCGTGCGAAACGAATGATTTAGCTTCAAATACTTGCGAACATAAGTGATATAGCTTCAACTGTATGAGAAACAAGTGTGTTCGCTTAAAATCCAAACGAAACACTTGATTTAGCTTCAAATCAATGCGAAGTAGAAGGCTTAGCTCCAAATACATGCGAATCAAATGGTTTAGCTTTAAATACTTGTGATATACATGATTATGCTTCAACTATATGCGAATCAAACGTGTTAGCTTTAAATTCATGCGAAAGACATGATTTTGCACCAAATCAATGCGAAGTAGAAGGCTGATTTTCGAATCCATGCAAAACAAATGGATTATCTTCAAATACTTGTGATATACATGATTTAGCTTCAACTGCATGCGAAACAAACGAGTTAGCATAAAATCCAAGCGAAACACATGATTTATCTTCAAATCAATGCGAAGTGGAAGATATAGTTTCAACTCCACGCAAAACGAATGATTTAGCTTCAAATACTTGCGAGCATAAGTGATATAGCTTCAACTGCATGCGAAACAAACGAGTTTTCTTCAAAACCAAACGAAACACTTGATTTAGCTTCAAATCAATGCGAAGTAGAAGGCTTAGCTTCAACTCCGTGCGAAACGAGTTATCTTTAAATCCAGGCGAAACACATGATTTAACTTAAAATCAATACCAAGTAGAAGATTTATCTTCGAATCCATGCAAACAAATGGATTAGCTTCAAATACTAGCGATATACATGACTGAGCTTAAAATGCAGGCGAAACAAACGAGTTAGCTTCAAATCCATGCGAAACAAACGAGATAGTTTCAATTCCAGGCGAAACGCATGATTTAGCTTCGAATCAGTGCGAAATAGAAGGCTGATTTTCGAATCCATGCGAAACAAACGGTTTAGTTTCAAATACTTGTGATATACATGATTTAGCTTCAACTGCATGCGAAACAAACGTGTTAGCTTTAAATCCATGCGAAACACATGATTTAGCTCCAAATCAAAGCGAAGTAGAAGGCTAAGCATCAAATCCATGCAACACAAATGATTTAGCTTCAAATACTTGCGATATAAGTGATATAGCTTCAAATGCAGGAGAAACAAAGGAGTGAGCTTCAAATCCAAGCGTAAGACATGATTTAGCTTCAAATCAATGCGAAGTAGAATGCTTAGCTTCAAATCCATGCGAAACGAATGGTTAGCTTCAGAAACTTGTGATATACATGATTTTGCTTCAACTGCATGCGAAACGAACGAGTTAGCTTCAAATCCATGCGAAACAAACGAGTTAGCTTCAAATCCATGCGAAACACATGATTTATAATTCAAATCAATGCGAAGTAGTAGCCTTTGTTTCAAATTTATGCGAAACGAATGATTTGGATTCAAATACTTGCGGATATAAGCGATATAGCTTCAACTGCATGCGATACTAACGAGTTAGCTTCAAATCCAAGCGAAACACATGATTTCGCTTCCATTTCATGCAAAGTATAAGTCTTAGCTTCAAATACATGCGAAATAAATGGTTTAGCTTCAAATACATGTTTTATACGTGATTTAGCATAAACTGCATGCGAAACATTCGATTTAGCTTCTAATCCAAACTTCAAATCAATGCGAAGTAGGAGGAATGCGAAACAATCGAGTTAGCTTCAAATCCAAGCGAATCACATGATTCAGCTTCAAATCAATGCGAAGTAGAAGGGTTATTCTCAAAACCATGCGAAACAAATGGTTTAGCTTCAAATACTTGTGATAAACATGATTTAGATACAACTGCATGCGAAACAAACGAGTTAGCTTCAAATCCAAGCGAAACACATGATTTAGCTTCAAATCAATGCGCAGTAGGAGGCTTAGCTTCAAATCCATGCGATACAAATGGTTTAGGTTGGAATACTTGTGATATACATGATTTAGCTTCAACTGCATGCGAAACATACGAGTTAGCTTCAAATCCAAGCGAATCACATGATTTAGATTCAAATCAATGCCAAGTAGAAGGTTCAGCATCAAATCCATGAGAAACGAATGGTTAGCTTCAATTCAATGTGAAGTAAAAGGCTTATCTTCAAATCCATGCGAAACAAATGGTTAAGCTTCAAGTACTTGTGATATACATGATTTAGCTTCAACTGTATGCGAAACAAACGAGTTAGCTTCAAATCCAAGCGACACACATGATTTAGCTTCAATTTCATGCAGAGTAGAAGACTTAGCTTCAAATGCATGCGAAATAAACGAGTTAGCTTCAAATCCAAACATCAAATCAATGCGAAGTAGAAGGAAGGCGAAACAATCGAGATAGCTTCAAATCCATGCAAAACACATGATTTAGCTTCAAATCATTGCGAAATGGAAGGCTGATTTTCGAATCCATGCGAAACAAATGGTTTAGCTTCTAATACTTGTCATATACATGATTTAGCTTCAACTGCATGCGAAACAAACGAGTTAGCTTCAAATCCATGCGAAACACATGATTTAGCTTCAAATCATTGCGAAATGGAAGGCTGATTTTCGAATCCATGCGAAACAAATGGTTTAGCTTCTAATACTTGTGATATACATGATTTAGCTTCAACTGCATGCGAAACAAACGAGTTAGCTTCAAATCCATGCGAAACAAACGAGTTAGCTTCAAATCCATGCGAAACTCATTATTTAGCTTCAAATCAATGCGAAATAGAAGGCTGATTTTCGAATCCATGCGAAACAAATGGTTTAGCTTCAAATACTTGTGATATACATGATTATGATTCAACTGCATGCGAAACAAACGAGTTAGCTTCAAATCCAAGCGATAGAAACGAGTTAGCTTCAAATCCATGAGAAACACATGATTTAGATTCAAATCATTGCGAAATGGAAGGCTAATTTTCGAATCCATGCGAAACAAATGGTTTAGCTTCAAATACTTGTGATATACATGATTTAGCTTCAACTGCATGCGAAACAAACGAGTTAGCTTCAAATCCAAGCGATAGAAACGAGTTAGCTTCAAATCCATGAGAAACACTTGATTTAGCTTCAAATCAATGCGAAGTAGAAGACTGATCTTCGAATCCATGCGAAACAAATGGTTTAGCTTCAAATACTTGTTATATACATGATTTAGCTTGAACTGCATGCGAAACAAACGAGTTAGTTTCAAATCCAAACGAAACACTTGATTTAGCTTCAAATCAATGCGAAGTAGAAGGCTTAGCATCAAATCCATGCGAATCAAATGGTTTAGCTTCAAATACTTGTGATATACATGATTTTGATTCAACTGCATGCGAAACAAATGAGTTAGCTTTAAATCCATGCGATAGAAACGAGTTAGCTTCAAATCCATGAGAAACACATGATTTAGATTCAAATCATTGCGAAATGGAAGGCTGATTTTCGAATCCATGCGAAACAAATGGTTTAGCTTCTAATACTTGTGATATACATGATTTAGCTTCAACTGCATGCGAAACAAACGAGTTAGCTTCAAATCCATGCGAAACTCATGATTTAGCTTCAAATCAATGCGAAATAGAAGGCTGATTTTTGAATCCATGCGAAACAAATGGTTTAGCTTCAAATACTTGTGATATACATGATTTTGATTCAACTGCATGCGAAACAAACGAGTTAGCTTCAAATCCTAGCGAAACACTTGATTTAGCTTCAAATCAATGCGAAGTGGAAGGCTTATCTACAAATCCATGGGAATCAAATGGATTAGCTTCAAATACTTGTGATATACATGATTTACCTTCACATGCAGGCGAAACAAACGAGTTAGCTTCAAATACATGCGAAACACATGATTTAGCTTCAAATCAATGCGAAATAGAAGTCTGATTTTCGAATCCATGCGACACAAATGATTTAGCTTCAAATACTTGCGATATAACTAATATAGCTTCAAATGCTGGAAAAACAAACGAGTGAGCTTCATATCCAAGCGTAACACATGATTTAGCTTCAAATCAATGCGAAGTAGAAGGCTTAGCTTCAAAACCAATGCGAAACAAATGGTTTAGCTTCAAATACTTGTGATATACATGATTTGGCTTCAACTGCATGCGAAACAAACGAGTTAGCTTGAAATCCAAGCGAAACACATGATTTATCTTTTATCTTCAAATCAATGCGAAGTGGAAGATTTAGCTTCAACTCCGTGCGAAACGAATGATTTAGCTTCAAATACTTGCGAACATAAGTGATATAGCTTCAACTGTATGAGAAACAAGTGTGTTCGCTTAAAATCCAAACGAAACACTTGATTTAGCTTCAAATCAATGCGAAGTAGAAGGCTTAGCTCCAAATACATGCGAATCAAATGGTTTAGCTTTAAATACTTGTGATATACATGATTATGCTTCAACTATATGCGAATCAAACGTGTTAGCTTTAAATTCATGCGAAAGACATGATTTTGCACCAAATCAATGCGAAGTAGAAGGCTGATTTTCGAATCCATGCAAAACAAATGGATTATCTTCAAATACTTGTGATATACATGATTTAGCTTCAACTGCATGCGAAACAAACGAGTTAGCATAAAATCCAAGCGAAACACATGATTTATCTTCAAATCAATGCGAAGTGGAAGATATAGTTTCAACTCCACGCAAAACGAATGATTTAGCTTCAAATACTTGCGAGCATAAGTGATATAGCTTCAACTGCATGCGAAACAAACGAGTTTTCTTCAAAACCAAACGAAACACTTGATTTAGCTTCAAATCAATGCGAAGTAGAAGGCTTAGCTTCAACTCCGTGCGAAACGAGTTATCTTTAAATCCAGGCGAAACACATGATTTAACTTAAAATCAATACCAAGTAGAAGATTTATCTTCGAATCCATGCAAACAAATGGATTAGCTTCAAATACTAGCGATATACATGACTGAGCTTAAAATGCAGGCGAAACAAACGAGTTAGCTTCAAATCCATGCGAAACAAACGAGATAGTTTCCATTCCAGGCGAAACGCATGATTTAGCTTCGAATCAGTGCGAAATAGAAGGCTGATTTTCGAATCCATGCGAAACAAACGGTTTAGTTTCAAATACTTGTGATATACATGATTTATCTTCAACTGCATGCGAAACAAACGTGTTAGCTTTAAATCCATGCGAAACACATGATTTAGCTCCAAATCAAAGCGAAGTAGAAGGCTAAGCATTAAATCCATGCAACACAAATGATTTAGCTTCAAATACTTGCGATATAAGTGATATAGCTTCAAATGCAGGAGAAACAAAGGAGTGAGCTTCAAATCCAAGCGTAAGACATGATTTAGCTTCAAATCAATGCGAAGTAGAATGCTTAGCTTCAAATCCATGCGAAACGAATGGTTAGCTTCAGAAACTTGTGATATACATGATTTTGCTTCAACTGCATGCGAAACGAACGAGTTAGCTTCAAATCCATGCGAAACAAACGAGTTAGCTTCAAATCCATGCGAAACACATGATTTATAATTCAAATCAATGCGAAGTAGTAGCCTTTGTTTCAAATTTATGCGAAACGAATGATTTGGATTCAAATACTTGCGGATATAAGCGATATAGCTTCAACTGCATGCGATACTAACGAGTTAGCTTCAAATCCAAGCGAAACACATGATTTCGCTTCCATTTCATGCAAAGTATAAGTCTTAGCTTCAAATACATGCGAAATAAATGGTTTAGCTTCAAATACATGTTTTATACGTGATTTAGCATAAACTGCATTGCGAAACATTCGATTTAGCTTCTAATCCAAACTTCAAATCAATGCGAAGTAGGAGGAATGCGAAACAATCGAGTTAGCTTCAAATCCAAGCGAATCACATGATTCAGCTTCAAATCAATGCGAAGTAGAAGGGTTATTCTCAAAACCATGCGAAACAAATGGTTTAGCTTCAAATACTTGTGATAAACATGATTTAGATACAACTGCATGCGAAACAAACGAGTTAGCTTCAAATCCAAGCGAAACACATGATTTAGCTTCAAATCAATGCGCAGTAGGAGGCTTAGCTTCAAATCCATGCGATACAAATGGTTTAGGTTGGAATACTTGCGATATACATGATTTAGCTTCAACTGCATGCGAAACATACGAGTTAGCTTCAAATCCAAGCGAATCACATGATTTAGATTCAAATCAATGCCAAGTAGAAGGTTCAGCATCAAATCCATGAGAAACGAATGGTTAGCTTCAATTCAATGTGAAGTAAAAGGCTTATCTTCAAATCCATGCGAAACAAATGGTTAAGCTTCAAGTACTTGTGATATACATGATTTAGCTTCAACTGTATGCGAAACAAACGAGTTAGCTTCAAATCCAAGCGACACACATGATTTAGCTTCAATTTCATGCAGAGTAGAAGACTTAGCTTCAAATGCATGCGAAATAAACGAGTTAGCTTCAAATCCAAACATCAAATCAATGCGAAGTAGAAGGAAGGCGAAACAATCGAGTTAGCTTCAAATCCATGCAAAACACATGATTTAGCTTCAAATCATTGCGAAATGGAAGGCTGATTTTCGAATCCATGCGAAACAAATGGTTTAGCTTCTAATACTTGTCATATACATGATTTAGCTTCAACTGCATGCGAAACAAACGAGTTAGCTTCAAATCCATGCGAAACAAACGAGTTAGCTTCAAATCCATGCGAAACTCATGATTTAGCTTCAAATCAATGCGAAGTAGAAGGCTTAGCTTCAAATCCATACGAAACGAATGGTTAGCTTCAGAAACTTGTGATATACATGATTTTGCTTCAACTGCATGCGAAACAAACGAGTTAGCTTCAAATCCATGCGAAACTCATGATTTAGCTTCAAATCAATGCGAAATAGAAGGCTTAGCTTCAAAACCAATGCGAAACAAATGGTTTAGCTTCAAATACTTGTGATATACATGATTGAGCTTCAACTGCATGCGAAACAAACGAGTTAGCTTCAAATCCAAGCGAAACACATGATTTATAATTCAAATCAATGCGAAGTAGAAGGCTTAACTTCAAATCCATGCGAAACGAATGATTTAGCTTCAAATACTTGCGAACATAAGTGATCTAGCTTCAACTGTATACGAAACAAACGAGTTTGCTTCAAATCCAAACGAAACACTTGATTTAATTCAAATCAATGCGAAGTAGAAGGCTTAGCTTCAAATCCATGCGAATCAAATGGTTTAGCTTCAAATACTTGTGATATACATGATTTTGCTTCAACTGCATGCGAAACAAATAAGTTAGCTTCATATCCATGCGAAACAAACGAGTTAGCTTCAAATCCATGCGAAACAGAAGGCTGATTTTCGAATCCATGCGAAACAAATGGTTTAGCTTCAAATACTTGTGATATACATGATTATGTTTCAACTGCATGCAAAACAAATGAGTAAGCTTCAAATACTTGTGATATACTAGATTTAGCTTCAACAGCATGCGAAACAATCGAGTTAGCTTTAAATCCATGCGATAGAAACGAGTTAGCTTCAAATCCATTAGAAACACATGATTTAGCTTCAAATCATTGCGAAATGGAAGGCTGATTTTCGAATCCATGCGAAACAAATGGTTTAGATTCTAATACTTGTGATATACATGATTTAGCTTCAACTGCATGCGAAACAAATGTGTCAGCTTCACATCCAAGCGAAACACTTGATTTAGCTTCAAATCAATGCGAAGTAGAACGCTGATCTTCAAATCCATGCGAAGGAGAAGGCTTAGCTTCAAATCCATGCGAAACAAATGGTTTAGCTTCAAATTCTTGTGATATACACGATTTAGCTTCACATGCAGGCGAAACAAAGGAGTTAGTTTCAAATCCAAACGAAACTCTTGATTTAGCTACAAATCAATGCGAAGTAGAAGGCTTAGCATCAAAACCAATGCGAAACGAATGGTTTAGATTCAAATACTTATGATATACCTGATTGAGCTTCAACTGCATGCGAAACAAACGTGTTAGCTTGAAATCCAAGCGAAACACATGATTTATCTTCAAATGAATGCGAAATGGTAGATTTAGCTTCAACTCCATGCGAAACGAATGATTTAGCTTCAAATACTTGCGTGCATAAGTGATATAGCTGCAACTGCATGCGAAACAAACGAGTTTTCTTCAAATCCAAACGAAACACTTGATTTAGCTCCAAATCAATGCGAAGTAGTAGACTTAGCTCCAAATCCATGGGAATCAAATGGTTTAGCTTCAAATACTTGTGATATACATGATTTAGATTCAACTGCATGCGAAACAAACGAGTTATCTTTAAATCCATGCAAAACACATGATTTAACTTAAAATCAATACCAAGTAGAAGGTTTATCTTCGAATCCATGCAAACAAATGGATTAGCTTCAAATATTAGCGATATACATGATTGAGCTTCAAATGCAGGCGAAGCAAACGAGGGAGCTTCAAATCCATGCGAAACACACGATTTAGCTCCAAATGACAGCGAAGTAGAAGGCTTAGCATCAAATCCATGCAACACAAATGATTTAGATTCAAATCCTTGCGATATAAGTGATATAGCTTCAACTGCATGCGAAACAAACGAGTTAGCTTCAAATCCAAGCGATACACATGATTTAGCTTCAAATCAATGCGAAGTGGAAGGCTTATCTACAAATCCATGGGAATCAAATGGATTAGCTTCAAATACTTGTGATATACATGATTTAGCTTCACATGCAGGCGAAACAAACGAGTTAGCTTCAAATACATGCGAAACACAAGATTTAGCTTCAAATCAATGCGAAATAGAAGTCTGATTTTCGAATCCATGCGACACAAATGATTTAGCTTCAAATACTTGCGATATAACTAATATAGCTTCAAATGCTGGAAAAACAAACGAGTGAGCTTCATATCCAAGCGTAACACATGATTTAGCTTCAAATCAATGCGAAGTAGAAGGCTTAGCTTCAAAACCAATGCGAAACAAATGGTTTAGCTTCAAATACTTGTGATATACATGATTCAGCTTCAACTGCATGCGAAACAAACGTGTTAGCTTTAAATCCATGAGAATCACATGATTTAGCTTCAAATCAATGCGAAATGGAAGACTGATTTTCGAATCCATGCAAAACAAATGGATTATCTTCAAATACTTGTGATATACATGATTTGGCTTCAACTGCATGCGAAACAATCGTGTTATCTTTCAATCCATGCGAAACACATGATTTAACTTAAAATCGATACCAAGTAGAAGGTTTATCTTCGAATCCATGCAAACCAATGGATTAGCTTCAAATATTAGCGATATACAGGATTGAGCTTCAAATGCAGACGAAACAAAGGAGTTAGCTTCAAATCCATGCGAAACAAACGGGTTAGCTTCAAATCCATGAGAAACACATGATTTAGCTTCAAATCATTGCGAAATGGAAGGCTGATTTTCGAATCCATGCGAAACAAATGGTTTAGCTTCTAATACTTGTGATATACATGATTTAGCTTCAACTGCATGCGAAACAAACGAGTTAGCTTCAAATCCATGCGAAACAATCGAGTTAGCTTCAAATCCATGCGAAATTCATGATTTAGCTTCAAATCAATGCGAAATAGAAGGCTGATTTTCGAATCCATGCGAAACAAATGGTTTAGCTTCAAATACTTGTGATATACATGATTATGATTCAACTGCATGCGAAACAAACGAGTTAGCTTCAAATCCAAGCGATAGAAACGAGTTAGCTTCAAATCCATGAGAAACACATGATTTTGATTCAAATCATTGCGAAATGGAAGGCTAATTTTCGAATCCATGCGAAACAAATGGTTTAGCTTCAAATACTTGTGATATACATGATTTAGCTTCAACTGCATGCGAAACAAACGAGTTAGCTTCAAATCCATGAGAAACACATGATTTAGCTTCAAATCAATGCGAAATGGAAGACTGATTTTCGAATCCATGCAAAACAAATGGATTATCTTCAAATACTTGTGATATACATGATTTGGCTTCAACTGCATGCGAAACAATCGTGTTATCTTTCAATCCATGCGAAACACATGATTTAACTTAAAATCGATACCAAGTAGAAGGTTTATCTTCGAATCCATGCAAACCAATGGATTAGCTTCAAATATTAGCGATATACAGGATTGAGCTTCAAATGCAGGCGAAACAAAGGAGTTAGCTTCAAATCCATGCGAAACAAACGGGTTAGATTCAAATCCATGAGAAACACATGATTTAGCTTCAAATCATTGCGAAATGGAAGGCTGATTTTCGAATCCATGCGAAACAAATGGTTTAGCTTCTAATACTTGTGATATACATGATTTAGCTTCAACTGCATGCGAAACAAACGAGTTAGCTTCAAATCCAAGCGATAGAAACGAGTTAGCTTCAAATCCATGAGAAACACTTGATTTAGCTTCAAATCAATGCGAAGTAGAAGACTGATCTTCGAATCCATGCGAAACAAATGGTTTAGCTTCAAATACTTGTTATATACATGATTTAGCTTGAACTGCATGCGAAACAAACGAGTTAGTTTCAAATCCAAACGAAACACTTGATTTAGCTTCAAATCAATGCGAAGTAGAAGGCTTAGCATCAAATCCATGCGAATCAAATGGTTTAGCTTCAAATACTTGTGATATACATGATTTAGCTTCAACTGCATGCGAAACAAACGAGTTAGCTTCAAATCCATGCGAAACTCATGATTTAGCTTCAAATCAATGCGAAATAGAAGGCTGATTTTTGAATCCATGCGAAACAAATGGTTTAGCTTCAAATACTTGTGATATACATGATTTTGATTCAACTGCATGCGAAACAAACGAGTTAGCTTCAAATCCTAGCGAAACACTTGATTTAGCTTCAAATCAATGCGAAGTGGAAGGCTTATCTACAAATCCATGGGAATCAAATGGATTAGCTTCAAATACTTGTGATATACATGATTTAGCTTCACATGCAGGCGAAACAAACGAGTTAGCTTCAAATACATGCGAGACACATGATTTAGCTTCAAATCAATGCGAAATAGAAGTCTGATTTTCGAATCCATGCGACACAAATGATTTTGCTTCAAATACTTGCGATATAACTAATATAGCTTCAAATGCTGGAAAAACAAACGAGTGAGCTTCATATCCAAGCGTAACACATGATTTAGCTTCAAATCAATGCGAAGTAGAAGGCTTAGCTTCAAAACCAATGCGAAACAAATGGTTTAGCTTCAAATACTTGTGATGTACATAATTTAGCTTCAAATGCATGCGAAACAAGCGCTTTACCTCCAAATCCAAGCGAAACACATTATTTAGGTGCAAATCAATGGGAAGTGGAAGGCTTAGCTTCAAATTGATGAGAAACAAATGATTTATCTTCAGATATTTGCGATATAAGTAATATAGCTTCAAATGCATGCGAAACAAACGAGTTAGCTTCAAAACCAAGCGAAACATATGATTTAGCATCAAATCAATGCGAAGTAGAAGGCTTAGCTTCAAATCAATCCGAAACAAATGGTTTAGCTTGAAATACTCGTGATATACATGATTTAGCTTCAACTGCATGCGATTCAAACGAGTTAGCTTCAAATCCATGCGATTCACATGATTTAGCTTCGAATCAATGCGAAGTAGAAGGCTTAGCTTCAAACACATGAGAAACATATGATTTATCTACAGATAATTGCGATATAAGTGATACAGCTTCAAATCCATGCGAAACACATGATTTAGCTTCACATTCAAGCGAATCACATGGATTAGCTTCATAGCTTCATATTCTTGCGAAACGGATGGATTAGATCCAGATACTTGTGATGTACATGTTTTAGCTTCAACTGCATGCGAAACAAACGTGTTAGCTTTAAATCCATGCGAAAGACATGATTTTGCTCCAAATCAATGCGAAGTAGAAGGCTTAGCATCAAATCCATGCGACACAAATTATTTAGCTTCAAATACTTGCGATATAAGTGATATAGCTTCAAATGCTGGCAAACAAACGAGTGAGCTTCATATCCAAGCGTAACACATGATTTAGCTTCAAATCAATGCGAAGTAGAAGGCTTAGCATCAAATCCATGCAACACAAATGATTTAGCTTCAAATACTTGCGATATAAGTGATATAGCTTCAAATGCAGGAGAAACAAAGGAGTTAGCTTCAAATCCAAGCGAAACACATGATTTATAATTCAAATCAATGCGAAGTAGAAGGCTTAACTTCAAATCCATGCGAAACGAATGATTTAGCTTCAAATACTTGCGAACATAAGTGATCTAGCTTCAACTGTATACGAAACAAACGAGTTTGCTTCAAATCCAAACGAAACACTTGATTTAATTCAAATCAATGCGAAGTAGAAGGCTTAGCTTCAAATCCATGCGAATCAAATGGTTTAGCTTCAAATACTTGTGATATACATGATTTTGCTTCAACTGCATGCGAAACAAATAAGTTAGCTTCATATCCATGCGAAACAAACGAGTTAGCTTCAAATCCATGCGAAACAGAAGGCTGATTTTCGAATCCATGCGAAACAAATGGTTTAGCTTCAAATACTTGTGATATACATGATTATGTTTCAACTGCATGCAAAACAAATGAGTAAGCTTCAAATACTTGTGATATACTAGATTTAGCTTCAACAGCATGCGAAACAAACGAGTTAGCTTTAAATCCATGCGATAGAAACGAGTTAGCTTCAAATCCATTAGAAACACATGATTTAGCTTCAAATCATTGCGAAATGGAAGGCTGATTTTCGAATCCATGCGAAACCAAAGGTTTAGATTCTAATACTTGTGATATACATGATTTAGCTTCAACTGCATGCGAAACAAATGTGTCAGCTTCACATCCAAGCGAAACACTTGATTTAGCTTCAAATCAATGCGAAGTAGAACGCTGATCTTCAAATCCATGCGAAGGAGAAGGCTTAGCTTCAAATCCATGCGAAACAAATGGTTTAGCTTCAAATACTTGTGAGATACATGATTGAGCTTCAACTGCATGCGAAACAAACGAGTTAGCTTCAAATCCAAGCGAAATACTTGATTTTACTTCAAATCAATGCGAAGTAGAAAGATTATCTTCAAATCCATGCGAATCAAATGGTTTAGCTTCAAATTCTTGTGATATACACGATTTAGCTTCACATGCAGGCGAAACAAACGAGTTAGTTTCAAATCCAAACGAAACTCTTGATTTAGCTACAAATCAATGCGAAGTAGAAGGCTTAGCATCAAAACCAATGCGAAACGAATGGTTTAGATTCAAATACTTATGATATACCTGATTGAGCTTCAACTGCATGCGAAACAAACGTGTTAGCTTGAAATCCAAGCGAAACACATGATTTATCTTCAAATGAATGCGAAGTGGTAGATTTAGCTTCAACTCCATGCGAAACGAACGATTTAGCTTCAAATACTTGCGTGCATAAGTGATATAGCTGCAACTGCATGCGAAACAAACGAGTTTTCTTCAAATCCAAACGAAACACTTGATTTAGCTCCAAAACAATGCGAAGTAGTAGACTTAGCTCCAAATCCATGGGAATCAAATGGTTTAGCTTCAAATACTTGTGATATACATGATTTAGATTCAACTGCATGCGAAACAAACGAGTTATCTTTAAATCCATGCGAAACACATGATTTAACTTAAAATCAATACCAAGTAGAAGGTTTATCTTCGAATCCATGCAAACAAATGGATTAGCTTCAAATATTAGCGATATACATGATTGAGCTTCAAATGCAGGCGAAGCAAACGAGGGAGCTTCAAATCCATGCGAAACACACGATTTAGCTCCAAATGAAAGCGAAGTAGAAGGCTTAGCATCAAATCCATGCAACACAAATGATTTAGATTCAAATCCTTGCGATATAAGTGATATAGCTTCAACTGCATGCGAAACAAGCGAGTTAGCTTCAAATCCAAGCGATACACATGATTTAGCTTCAAATCAATGCGAAGTGGAAGGCTTATCTACAAATCCATGGGAATCAAATGGATTAGCTTCAAATACTTGTGATATACATGATTTAGCTTCACATGCAGGCGAAACAAACGAGTTAGCTTCAAATACATGCGAAACACATGATTTAGCTTCAAATCAATGCGAAATAGAAGTCTGATTTTCGAATCCATGCGACACAAATGATTTAGCTTCAAATACTTGCGATATAACTAATATAGCTTCAAATGCTGGAAAAACAAACGAGTGAGCTTCATATCCAAGCGTAACACATGATTTAGCTTCAAATCAATGCGAAGTAGAAGGCTTAGCTTCAAAACCAATGCGAAACAAATGGTTTAGCTTCAAATACTTGTTATATACATGATTTAGCTTGAACTGCATGCGAAACAAACGAGTTAGTTTCAAATCCAAACGAAACACTTGATTTAGCTTCAAATCAATGCGAAGTAGAAGGCTTAGCATCAAATCCATGCGAATCAAATGGTTTAGCTTCAAATACTTGTGATATACATGATTTTGATTCAACTGCATGCGAAACAAATGAGTTAGCTTTAAATCCATGCGATAGAAACGAGTTAGCTTCAAATCCATGAGAAACACATGATTTAGATTCAAATCATTGCGAAATGGAAGGCTGATTTTCGAATCCATGCGAAACAAATGGTTTAGCTTCTAATACTTGTGATATACATGATTTAGCTTCAACTGCATGCGAAACAAACGAGTTAGCTTCAAATCCATGCGAAACTCATGATTTAGCTTCAAATCAATGCGAAATAGAAGGCTGATTTTTGAATCCATGCGAAACAAATGGTTTAGCTTCAAATACTTGTGATATACATGATTTTGATTCAACTGCATGCGAAACAAACGAGTTAGCTTCAAATCCTAGCGAAACACTTGATTTAGCTTCAAATCAATGCGAAGTGGAAGGCTTATCTACAAATCCATGGGAATCAAATGGATTAGCTTCAAATACTTGTGATATACATGATTTACCTTCACATGCAGGCGAAACAAACGAGTTAGCTTCAAATACATGCGAAACACATGATTTAGCTTCAAATCAATGCGAAATAGAAGTCTGATTTTCGAATCCATGCGACACAAATGATTTAGCTTCAAATACTTGCGATATAACTAATATAGCTTCAAATGCTGGAAAAACAAACGAGTGAGCTTCATATCCAAGCGTAACACATGATTTAGCTTCAAATCAATGCGAAGTAGAAGGCTTAGCTTCAAAACCAATGCGAAACAAATGGTTTAGCTTCAAATACTTGTGATATACATGATTTGGCTTCAACTGCATGCGAAACAAACGAGTTAGCTTGAAATCCAAGCGAAACACATGATTTATCTTCAAATCAATGCGAAGTGGAAGATTTAGCTTCAACTCCGTGCGAAACGAATGATTTAGCTTCAAATACTTGCGAACATAAGTGATATAGCTTCAACTGTATGAGAAACAAGTGTGTTTGCTTAAAATCCAAACGAAACACTTGATTTAGCTTCAAATCAATGCGAAGTAGAAGGCTTAGCTCCAAATACATGCGAATCAAATGGTTTAGCTTTAAATACTTGTGATATACATGATTATGCTTCAACTATATGCGAATCAAACGTGTTAGCTTTAAATTCATGCGAAAGACATGATTTTGCACCAAATCAATGCGAAGTAGAAGGCTGATTTTCGAATCCATGCAAAACAAATGGATTATCTTCAAATACTTGTGATATACATGATTTAGCTTCAACTGCATGCGAAACAAACGAGTTAGCATAAAATCCAAGCGAAACACATGATTTATCTTCAAATCAATGCGAAGTGGAAGATATAGTTTCAACTCCACGCAAAACGAATGATTTAGCTTCAAATACTTGCGAGCATAAGTGATATAGCTTCAACTGCATGCGAAACAAACGAGTTTTCTTCAAAACCAAACGAAACACTTGATTTAGCTTCAAATCAATGCGAAGTAGAAGGCTTAGCTTCAACTCCGTGCGAAACGAGTTATCTTTAAATCCAGGCGAAACACATGATTTAACTTAAAATCAATACCAAGTAGAAGATTTATCTTCGAATCCATGCAAACAAATGGATTAGCTTCAAATACTAGCGATATACATGACTGAGCTTAAAATGCAGGCGAAACAAACGAGTTAGCTTCAAATCCATGCGAAACAAACGAGATAGTTTCAATTCCAGGCGAAACGCATGATTTAGCTTCGAATCAGTGCGAAATAGAAGTCTGATTTTCGAATCCATGCGAAACAAACGGTTTAGCTTCAAATACTTGTGATATACATGATTTAGCTTCAACTGCATGCGAAACAAACGTGTTAGCTTTAAATCCATGCGAAACACATGATTTAGCTCCAAATCAAAGCGAAGTAGAAGGCTAAGCATCAAATCCATGCAACACAAATGATTTAGCTTCAAATACTTGCGATATAAGTGATATAGCTTCAAATGCAGGAGAAACAAAGGAGTGAGCTTCAAATCCAAGCGTAAGACATGATTTAGCTTCAAATCAATGCGAAGTAGAATGCTTAGCTTCAAATCCATGCGAAACGAATGGTTAGCTTCAGAAACTTGTGATATACATGATTTTGCTTCAACTGCATGCGAAACGAACGAGTTAGCTTCAAATCCATGCGAAACAAACGAGTTAGCTTCAAATCCATGCGAAACACATGATTTATAATTCAAATCAATGCGAAGTAGTAGCCTTTGTTTCAAATTTATGCGAAACGAATGATTTGGATTCAAATACTTGCGGATATAAGCGATATAGCTTCAACTGCATGCGATACTAACGAGTTAGCTTCAAATCCAAGCGAAACACATGATTTCGCTTCCATTTCATGCAAAGTATAAGTCTTAGCTTCAAATACATGCGAAATAAATGGTTTAGCTTCAAATACTTGTGATAAACATGATTTAGATACAACTGCATGCGAAACAAACGAGTTAGCTTCAAATCCAAGCGAAACACATGATTTAGCTTCAAATCAATGCGCAGTAGGAGGCTTAGCTTCAAATCCATGCGATACAAATGGTTTAGGTTGGAATACTTGTGATATACATGATTTAGCTTCAACTGCATGCGAAACATACGAGTTAGCTTCAAATCCAAGCGAATCACATGATTTAGATTCAAATCAATGCCAAGTAGAAGGTTCAGCATCAAATCCATGAGAAACGAATGGTTAGCTTCAATTCAATGTGAAGTAAAAGGCTTATCTTCAAATCCATGCGAAACAAATGGTTAAGCTTCAAGTACTTGTGATATACATGATTTAGCTTCAACTGTATGCGAAACAAACGAGTTAGCTTCAAATCCAAGCGACACACATGATTTAGCTTCAATTTCATGCAGAGTAGAAGACTTAGCTTCAAATGCATGCGAAATAAACGAGTTAGCTTCAAATCCAAATATCAAATCAATGCGAAGTAGAAGGAAGGCGAAACAATCGAGTTAGCTTCAAATCCATGCAAAACACATGATTTAGCTTCAAATCATTGCGAAATGGAAGGCTGATTTTCGAATCCATGCGAAACAAATGGTTTAGCTTCTAATACTTGTCATATACATGATTTAGCTTCAACTGCATGCGAAACAAACGAGTTAGCTTCAAATCCATGCGAAACAAACGAGTTAGCTTCAAATCCATGCGAAACTCATGATTTAGCTTCAAATCAATGCGAAGTAGAAGGCTTAGCTTCAAATCCATGCGAAACGAATGGTTAGCTTCAGAAACTTGTGATATACATGATTTTGCTTCAACTGCATGCGAAACAAACGAGTTAGCTTCAAATCCATGCGAATCTCATGATTTAGCTTCAAATCAATGCGAAATAGAAGGCTTAGCTTCAAAACCAATGCGAAACAAATGGTTTAGCTTCAAATACTTGTGATATACATGATTGAGCTTCAACTGCATGCGAAACAAACGAGTTAGCTTCAAATCCAAGCGAAACACATGATTTATAATTCAAATCAATGCGAAGTAGAAGGCTTAACTTCAAATCCATGCGAAACGAATGATTTAGCTTCAAATACTTGCGAACATAAGTGATCTAGCTTCAACTGTATACGAAACAAACGAGTTTGCTTCAAATCCAAACGAAACACTTGATTTAATTCAAATCAATGCGAAGTAGAAGGCTTAGCTTCAAATCCATGCGAATCAAATGGTTTAGCTTCAAATACTTGTGATATACATGATTTTGCTTCAACTGCATGCGAAACAAATAAGTTAGCTTCATATCCATGCGAAACAAACGAGTTAGCTTCAAATCCATGCGAAACAGAAGGCTGATTTTCGAATCCATGCGAAACAAATGGTTTAGCTTCAAATACTTGTGATATACATGATTATGTTTCAACTGCATGCAAAACAAATGAGTAAGCTTCAAATACTTGTGATATACTAGATTTAGCTTCAACAGCATGCGAAACATTCGAGTTAGCTTTAAATCCATGCGATAGAAACGAGTTAGCTTCAAATCCATTAGAAACACATGATTTAGCTTCAAATCATTGCGAAATGGAAGGCTGATTTTCGAATCCATGCGAAACAAATGGTTTAGATTCTAATACTTGTGATATACATGATTTAGCTTCAACTGCATGCGAAACAAATGTGTCAGCTTCACATCCAAGCGAAACACTTGATTTAGCTTCAAATCAATGCGAAGTAGAACGCTGATCTTCAAATCCATGCGAAGGAGAAGGCTTAGCTTCAAATCCATGCGAAACAAATGGTTTAGCTTCAAATTCTTGTGATATACACGATTTAGCTTCACATGCAGGCGAAACAAAGGAGTTAGTTTCAAATCCAAACGAAACTCTTGATTTAGCTACAAATCAATGCGAAGTAGAAGGCTTAGCATCAAAACCAATGCGAAACGAATGGTTTAGATTCAAATACTTATGATATACCTGATTGAGCTTCAACTGCATGCGAAACAAACGTGTTAGCTTGAAATCCAAGCGAAACACATGATTTATCTTCAAATGAATGCGAAGTGGTAGATTTAGCTTCAACTCCATGCGAAACGAATGATTTAGCTTCAAATACTTGCGTGCATAAGTGATATAGCTGCAACTGCATGCGAAACAAACGAGTTTTCTTCAAATCCAAACGAAACACTTGATTTAGCTCCAAATCAATGCGAAGTAGTAGACTTAGCTCCAAATCCATGGGAATCAAATGGTTTAGCTTCAAATACTTGTGATATACATGATTTAGATTCAACTGCATGTGAAACAAACGAGTTATCTTTAAATCCATGCGAAACACATGATTTAACTTAAAATCAATACCAAGTAGAAGGTTTATCTTCGAATCCATGCAAACAAATGGATTAGCTTCAAATATTAGCGATATACATGATTGAGCTTCAAATGCAGGCGAAGCAAACGAGGGAGCTTCAAATCCATGCGAAACACACGATTTAGCTCCAAATGAAAGCGAAGTAGAAGGCTTAGCATCAAATCCATGCAACACAAATGATTTAGATTCAAATCCTTGCGATATAAGTGATATAGCTTCAACTGCATGCGAAACAAACGAGTTAGCTTCAAATCCAAGCGATACACATGATTTAGCTTCAAATCAATGCGAAGTGGAAGGCTTATCTACAAATCCATGGGAATCAAATGGATTAGCTTCAAATACTTGTGATATACATGATTTAGCTTCACATGCAGGCGAAACAAACGAGTTAGCTTCAAATACATGCGAAACACATGATTTAGCTTCAAATCAATGCGAAATAGAAGTCTGATTTTCGAATCCATGCGACACAAATGATTTAGCTTCAAATACTTGCGATATAACTAATATAGCTTCAAATGCTGGAAAAACAAACGAGTGAGCTTCATATCCAAGCGTAACACATGATTTAGCTTCAAATCAATGCGAAGTAGAAGGCTTAGCTTCAAAACCAATGCGAAACAAATGGTTTAGCTTCAAATACTTGTGATATACATGATTCAGCTTCAACTGCATGCGAAACAAACGTGTTAGCTTTAAATCCATGAGAATCACATGATTTAGCTTCAAATCAATGCGAAATGGAAGACTGATTTTCGAATCCATGCAAAACAAATGGATTATCTTCAAATACTTGTGATATACATGATTTGGCTTCAACTGCATGCGAAACAATCGTGTTATCTTTCAATCCATGCGAAACACATGATTTAACTTAAAATCGATACCAAGTAGAAGGTTTATCTTCGAATCCATGCAAACCAATGGATTAGCATCAAATATTAGCGATATACAGGATTGAGCTTCAAATGCAGACGAAACAAAGGAGTTAGCTTCAAATCCATGCGAAACAAACGGGTTAGCTTCAAATCCATGAGAAACACATGATTTAGCTTCAAATCATTGCGAAATGGAAGGCTGATTTTCGAATCCATGCGAAACAAATGGTTTAGCTTCTAATACTTGTGATATACATGATTTAGCTTCAACTGCATGCGAAACAAACGAGTTAGCTTTAAATCCATGCGATAGAAACGAGTTAGCTTCAAATCCATGCGAAACTCATGATTTAGCTTCAAATCAATGCGAAATAGAAGGCTGATTTTCGAATCCATGCGAAACAAATGGTTTAGCTTCAAATACTTGTGATATACATGATTATGATTCAACTGCATGCGAAACAAACGAGTTAGCTTCAAATCCAAGCGATAGAAACGAGTTAGCTTCAAATCCATGAGAAACACATGATTTTGATTCAAATCATTGCGAAATGGAAGGCTAATTTTCGAATCCATGCAAAACAAATGGATTATCTTCAAATACTTGTGATGTACATAATTTAGCTTCAAATGCATGCGAAACAAGCGCTTTACCTCCAAATCCAAGCGAAACACATTATTTAGGTGCAAATCAATGGGAAGTGGAAGGCTTAGCTTCAAATTGATGAGAAACAAATGATTTATCTTCAGATATTTGCGATATAAGTAATATAGCTTCAAATGCATGCGAAACAAACGAGTTAGCTTCAAAACCAAGCGAAACATATGATTTAGCATCAAATCAATGCGAAGTAGAAGGCTTAGCTTCAAATCAATCCGAAACAAATGGTTTAGCTTGAAATACTCGTGATATACATGATTTAGCTTCAACTGCATGCGATTCAAACGAGTTAGCTTCAAATCCATGCGATTCACATGATTTAGCTTCGAATCAATGCGAAGTAGAAGGCTTACCTTCAAACACATGAGAAACATATGATTTATCTACAGATAATTGCGATATAAGTGATACAGCTTCAAATCCATGCGAAACACATGATTTAGCTTCACATTCAAGCGAATCACATGGATTAGCTTCATAGCTTCATATTCTTGCGAAACGGATGGATTAGATCCAGATACTTGTGATGTACATGTTTTAGCTTCAACTGCATGCGAAACAAACGTGTTAGCTTTAAATCCATGCGAAAGACATGATTTTGCTCCAAATCAATGCGAAGTAGAAGGCTTAGCATCAAATCCATGCGACACAAATTATTTAGCTTCAAATACTTGCGATATAAGTGATATAGCTTCAAATGCTGGCAAACAAACGAGTGAGCTTCATATCCAAGCGTAACACATGATTTAGCTTCAAATCAATGCGAAGTAGAAGGCTTAGCATCAAATCCATGCAACACAAATGATTTAGCTTCAAATACTTGCGATATAAGTGATATAGCTTCAAATGCAGGAGAAACAAAGGAGTTAGCTTCAAATCCAAGCGAAACACATGATTTATAATTCAAATCAATGCGAAGTAGAAGGCTTAACTTCAAATCCATGCGAAACGAATGATTTAGCTTCAAATACTTGCGAACATACGTGATCTAGCTTCAACTGTATACGAAACAAACGAGTTTGCTTCAAATCCAAACGAAACACTTGATTTAATTCAAATCAATGCGAAGTAGAAGGCTTAGCTTCAAATCCATGCGAATCAAATGATTTAGCTTCAAATACTTGTGATATACATGATTTTGCTTCAACTGCATGCGAAACAAATAAGTTAGCTTCATATCCATGCGAAACAAACGAGTTAGCTTCAAATCCATGCGAAACAGAAGGCTGATTTTCGAATCCATGCGAAACAAATGGTTTAGCTTCAAATACTTGTGATATACATGATTATGTTTCAACTGCATGCAAAACAAATGAGTAAGCTTCAAATACTTGTGATATACTAGATTTAGCTTCAACAGCATGCGAAACAAACGAGTTAGCTTTAAATCCATGCGATAGAAACGAGTTAGCTTCAAATCCATTAGAAACACATGATTTAGCTTCAAATCATTGCGAAATGGAAGGCTGATTTTCGAATCCATGCGAAACCAAAGGTTTAGATTCTAATACTTGTGATATACATGATTTAGCTTCAACTGCATGCGAAACAAATGTGTCAGCTTCACATCCAAGCGAAACACTTGATTTAGCTTCAAATCAATGCGAAGTAGAACGCTGATCTTCAAATCCATGCGAAGGAGAAGGCTTAGCTTCAAATCCATGCGAAACAAATGGTTTAGCTTCAAATACTTGTGAGATACATGATTGAGCTTCAACTGCATGCGAAACAAACGAGTTAGCTTCAAATCCAAGCGAAATACTTGATTTTACTTCAAATCAATGCGAAGTAGAAAGATTATCTTCAAATCCATGCGAATCAAATGGTTTAGCTTCAAATTCTTGTGATATACACGATTTAGCTTCACATGCAGGCGAAACAAACGAGTTAGTTTCAAATCCAAACGAAACTCTTGATTTAGCTACAAATCAATGCGAAGTAGAAGGCTTAGCATCAAAACCAATGCGAAACGAATGGTTTAGATTCAAATACTTATGATATACCTGATTGAGCTTCAACTGCATGCGAAACAAACGTGTTAGCTTGAAATCCAAGCGAAACACATGATTTATCTTCAAATGAATGCGAAGTGGTAGATTTAGCTTCAACTCCATGCGAAACGAATGATTTAGCTTCAAATACTTGCGTGCATAAGTGATATAGCTGCAACTGCATGCGAAACAAACGAGTTTTCTTCAAATCCAAACGAAACACTTGATTTAGCTCCAAAACAATGCGAAGTAGTAGACTTAGCTCCAAATCCATGGGAATCAAATGGTTTAGCTTCAAATACTTGTGATATACATGATTTAGATTCAACTGCATGCGAAACAAACGAGTTATCTTTAAATCCATGCGAAACACATGATTTAACTTAAAATCAATACCAAGTAGAAGGTTTATCTTCGAATCCATGCAAACAAATGGATTAGCTTCAAATATTAGCGATACACATGATTGAGCTTCAAATGCAGGCGAAGCAAACGAGGGAGCTTCAAATCCATGCGAAACACACGATTTAGCTCCAAATGAAAGCGAAGTAGAAGGCTTAGCATCAAATCCATGCAACACAAATGATTTAGATTCAAATCCTTGCGATATAAGTGATATAGCTTCAACTGCATGCGAAACAAACGAGTTAGCTTCAAATCCAAGCGAAATACTTGATTTTACTTCAAATCAATGCGAAGTAGAAAGATTATCTTCAAATCCATGCGAATCAAATGGTTTAGCTTCAAATTCTTGTGATATACACGATTTAGCTTCACATGCAGGCGAAACAAACGAGTTAGTTTCAAATCCAAACGAAACTCTTGATTTAGCTTCAAATCAATGCGAAGTAGAAGGCTTAGCTTCAAAACCAATGCGAAACAAATGGTTTAGCTTCAAATACTTGTGATATACATGATTCAGCTTCAACTGCATGCGAAACAAACGTGTTAGCTTTAAATCCATGAGAATCACATGATTTAGCTTCAAATCAATGCGAAATGGAAGACTGATTTTCGAATCCATGCAAAACAAATGGATTATCTTCAAATACTTGTGATATACATGATTTGGCTTCAACTGCATGCGAAACAATCGTGTTATCTTTCAATCCATGCGAAACACATGATTTAACTTAAAATCGATACCAAGTAGAAGGTTTATCTTCGAATCCATGCAAACCAATGGATTAGCTTCAAATATTAGCGATATACAGGATTGAGCTTCAAATGCAGACGAAACAAAGGAGTTAGCTTCAAATCCATGCGAAACAAACGGGTTAGCTTCAAATCCATGAGAAACACATGATTTAGCTTCAAATCATTGCGAAATGGAAGGCTGATTTTCGAATCCATGCGAAACAAATGGTTTAGCTTCTAATACTTGTGATATACATGATTTAGCTTCAACTGCATGCGAAACAAACGAGTTAGCTTTAAATCCATGCGATAGAAACGAGTTAGCTTCAAATCCATGCGAAACTCATGATTTAGCTTCAAATCAATGCGAAATAGAAGGCTGATTTTCGAATCCATGCGAAACAAATGGTTTAGCTTCAAATACTTGTGATATACATGATTATGATTCAACTGCATGCGAAACAAACGAGTTAGCTTCAAATCCAAGCGATAGAAACGAGTTAGCTTCAAATCCATGAGAAACACATGATTTTGATTCAAATCATTGCGAAATGGAAGGCTAATTTTCGAATCCATGCGAAACAAATGGTTTAGCTTCAAATACTTGTGATATACATGATTTAGCTTCAACTGCATGCGAAACAAACGAGTTAGCTTCAAATCCATGAGAAACACATGATTTAGCTTCAAATCAATGCGAAATGGAAGACTGATTTTCGAATCCATGCAAAACAAATGGATTATCTTCAAATACTTGTGATGTACATAATTTAGCTTCAAATGCATGCGAAACAAGCGCTTTACCTCCAAATCCAAGCGAAACACATGATTTAGCTTCAAATCAATGCGAAGTAGAACGCTGATCTTCAAATCCATGCGAAGGAGAAGGCTTAGCTTCAAATCCATGCGAAACAAATGGTTTAGCTTCAAATACTTGTGAGATACATGATTGAGCTTCAACTGCATGCGAAACAAACGAGTTAGCTTCAAATCCAAGCGAAATACTTGATTTTACTTCAAATCAATGCGAAGTAGAAAGATTATCTTCAAATCCATGCGAATCAAATGGTTTAGCTTCAAATTCTTGTGATATACACGATTTAGCTTCACATGCAGGCGAAACAAACGAGTTAGTTTCAAATCCAAACGAAACTCTTGATTTAGCTACAAATCAATGCGAAGTAGAAGGCTTAGCATCAAAACCAATGCGAAACGAATGGTTTAGATTCAAATACTTATGATATACCTGATTGAGCTTCAACTGCATGCGAAACAAACGTGTTAGCTTGAAATCCAAGCGAAACACATGATTTATCTTCAAATGAATGCGAAGTGGTAGATTTAGCTTCAACTCCATGCGAAACGAATGATTTAGCTTCAAATACTTGCGTGCACAAGTGATATAGCTGCAACTGCATGCGAAACAAACGAGTTTTCTTCAAATCCAAACGAAACACTTGATTTAGCTCCAAAACAATGCGAAGTAGTAGACTTAGCTCCAAATCCATGGGAATCAAATGGTTTAGCTTCAAATACTTGTGATATACATGATTTAGATTCAACTGCATGCGAAACAAACGAGTTATCTTTAAATCCATGCGAAACACATGATTTAACTTAAAATCAATACCAAGTAGAAGGTTTATCTTCGAATCCATGCAAACAAATGGATTAGCTTCAAATATTAGCGATATACATGATTGAGCTTCAAATGCAGGCGAAGCAAACGAGGGAGCTTCAAATCCATGCGAAACACACGATTTAGCTCCAAATGAAAGCGAAGTAGAAGGCTTAGCATCAAATCCATGCAACACAAATGATTTAGATTCAAATCCTTGCGATATAAGTGATATAGCTTCAACTGCATGCGAAACAAACGAGTTAGCTTCAAATCCAAGCGATACACATGATTTAGCTTCAAATCAATGCGAAGTGGAAGGCTTATCTACAAATCCATGGGAATCAAATGGATTAGCTTCAAATACTTGTGATATACATGATTTAGCTTCACATGCAGGCGAAACAAACGAGTTAGCTTCAAATACATGCGAAACACATGATTTAGCTTCAAATCAATGCGAAATAGAAGTCTGATTTTCGAATCCATGCGACACAAATGATTTAGCTTCAAATACTTGCGATATAACTAATATAGCTTCAAATGCAGGAAAAACAAACGAGTGAGCTTCATATCCAAGCGTAACACATGATTTAGCTTCAAATCAATGCGAAGTAGAAGGCTTAGCTTCAAAACCAATGCGAAACAAATGGTTTAGCTTCAAATACTTGTGATATACATGATTCAGCTTCAACTGCATGCGAAACAAACGTGTTAGCTTTAAATCCATGAGAAACACATGATTTAGCTTCAAATCAATGCGAAATGGAAGACTGATTTTCGAATCCATGCAAAACAAATGGATTATCTTCAAATACTTGTGATATACATGATTTGGCTTCAACTGCATGCGAAACAATCGTGTTATCTTTCAATCCATGCGAAACACATGATTTAACTTAAAATCGATACCAAGTAGAAGGTTTATCTTCGAATCCATGCAAACCAATGGATTAGCTTCAAATATTAGCGATATACAGGATTGAGCTTCAAATGCAGACGAAACAAAGGAGTTAGCTTCAAATCCATGCGAAACAAACGGGTTAGCTTCAAATCCATGAGAAACACATGATTTAGCTTCAAATCATTGCGAAATGGAAGGCTGATTTTCGAATCCATGCGAAACAAATGGTTTAGCTTCTAATACTTGTGATATACATGATTTAGCTTCAACTGCATGCGTAACAAACGAGTTAGCTTCACATCCATGCGAAACAATCGAGTTAGCTTCAAATCCATGCGAAACTCATGATTTAGCTTCAAATCAATGCGAAATAGAAGGCTGATTTTCGAATCCATGCGAAACAAATGGTTTAGCTTCAAATACTTGTGATATACATGATTATGATTCAACTGCATGCGAAACAAACGAGTTAGCTTCAAATCCATGCGAAACTCATGATTTAGCTTCAAATCAATGCGAAATAGAAGGCTGATTTTTGAATCCATGCGAAACAAATGGTTTAGCTTCAAATACTTGTGATATACATGATTTTGATTCAACTGCATGCGAAACAAACGAGTTAGCTTCAAATCCTAGCGAAACACTTGATTTAGCTTCAAATCAATGCGAAGTGGAAGGCTTATCTACAAATCCATGGGAATCAAATGGATTAGCTTCAAATACTTGTGATATACATGATTTACCTTCACATGCAGGCGAAACAAACGAGTTAGCTTCAAATACATGCGAAACACATGATTTAGCTTCAAATCAATGCGAAATAGAAGTCTGATTTTCGAATCCATGCGACACAAATGATTTAGCTTCAAATACTTGCGATATAACTAATATAGCTTCAAATGCTGGAAAAACAAACGAGTGAGCTTCATATCCAAGCGTAACACATGATTTAGCTTCAAATCAATGCGAAATAGAAGTCTGATTTTCGAATCCATGCGACACAAATGATTTAGCTTCAAATACTTGCGATATAACTAATATAGCTTCAAATGCAGGAAAAACAAACGAGTGAGCTTCATATCCAAGCGTAACACATGATTTAGCTTCAAATCAATGCGAAGTAGAAGGCTTAGCTTCAAAACCAATGCGAAACAAATGGTTTAGCTTCAAATACTTGTGATATACATGATTCAGCTTCAACTGCATGCGAAACAAACGTGTTAGCTTTAAATCCATGAGAAACACATGATTTAGCTTCAAATCAATGCGAAATGGAAGACTGATTTTCGAATCCATGCAAAACAAATGGATTATCTTCAAATACTTGTGATATACATGATTTGGCTTCAACTGCATGCGAAACAATCGTGTTATCTTTCAATCCATGCGAAACACATGATTTAACTTAAAATCGATACCAAGTAGAAGGTTTATCTTCGAATCCATGCAAACCAATGGATTAGCTTCAAATATTAGCGATATACAGGATTGAGCTTCAAATGCAGACGAAACAAAGGAGTTAGCTTCAAATCCATGCGAAACAAACGGGTTAGCTTCAAATCCATGAGAAACACATGATTTAGCTTCAAATCATTGCGAAATGGAAGGCTGATTTTCGAATCCATGCGAAACAAATGGTTTAGCTTCTAATACTTGTGATATACATGATTTAGCTTCAACTGCATGCGAAACAAACGAGTTAGCTTCACATCCATGCGAAACAATCGAGTTAGCTTCAAATCCATGCGAAACTCATGATTTAGCTTCAAATCAATGCGAAATAGAAGGCTGATTTTCGAATCCATGCGAAACAAATGGTTTAGCTTCAAATACTTGTGATATACATGATTATGATTCAACTGCATGCGAAACAAACGAGTTAGCTTCAAATCCATGCGAAACTCATGATTTAGCTTCAAATCAATGCGAAATAGAAGGCTGATTTTTGAATCCATGCGAAACAAATGGTTTAGCTTCAAATACTTGTGATATACATGATTTTGATTCAACTGCATGCGAAACAAACGAGTTAGCTTCAAATCCTAGCGAAACACTTGATTTAGCTTCAAATCAATGCGAAGTGGAAGGCTTATCTACAAATCCATGGGAATCAAATGGATTAGCTTCAAATACTTGTGATATACATGATTTACCTTCACATGCAGGCGAAACAAACGAGTTAGCTTCAAATACATGCGAAACACATGATTTAGCTTCAAATCAATGCGAAATAGAAGTCTGATTTTCGAATCCATGCGACACAAATGATTTAGCTTCAAATACTTGCGATATAACTAATATAGCTTCAAATGCTGGAAAAACAAACGAGTGAGCTTCATATCCAAGCGTAACACATGATTTAGCTTCAAATCAATGCGAAGTAGAAGGCTTAGCTTCAAAACCAATGCGAAACAAATGGTTTAGCTTCAAATACTTGCGAACATAAGTGATATAGCTTCAACTGTATGAGAAACAAGTGTGTTTGCTTAAAATCCAAACGAAACACTTGATTTAGCTTCAAATCAATGCGAAGTAGAAGGCTTAGCTCCAAATACATGCGAATCAAATGGTTTAGCTTTAAATACTTGTGATATACATGATTATGCTTCAACTATATGCGAATCAAACGTGTTAGCTTTAAATTCATGCGAAAGACATGATTTTGCACCAAATCAATGCGAAGTAGATGGCTGATTTTCGAATCCATGCAAAACAAATGGATTATCTTCAAATACTTGTGATATACATGATTTAGCTTCAACTGCATGCGAAACAAACGAGTTAGCATAAAATCCAAGCGAAACACATGATTTATCTTCAAATCAATGCGAAGTGGAAGATATAGTTTCAACTCCATGCAAAACGAATGATTTAGCTTCAAATACTTGCGAGCATAAGTGATATAGCTTCAACTGCATGCGAAACAAACGAGTTTTCTTCAAAACCAAACGAAACACTTGATTTAGCTTCAAATCAATGCGAAGTAGAAGGCTTAGCTTCAACTCCGTGCGAAACGAGTTATCTTTAAATCCAGGCGAAACACATGATTTAACTTAAAATCAATACCAAGTAGAAGATTTATCTTCGAATCCATGCAAACAAATGGATTAGCTTCAAATACTAGCGATATACATGACTGAGCTTAAAATGCAGGCGAAACAAACGAGTTAGCTTCAAATCCATGCGAAACAAACGAGATAGTTTCAATTCCAGGCGAAACGCATGATTTAGCTTCGAATCAGTGCGAAATAGAAGGCTGATTTTCGAATCCATGCGAAACAAACGGTTTAGCTTCAAATACTTGTGATATACATGATTTAGCTTCAACTGCATGCGAAACAAACGTGTTAGCTTTAAATCCATGCGAAACACATGATTTAGCTCCAAATCAAAGCGAAGTAGAAGGCTAAGCATCAAATCCATGCAACACAAATGATTTAGCTTCAAATACTTGCGATATAAATGATATAGCTTCAAATGCAGGAGAAACAAAGGAGTGAGCTTCAAATCCAAGCGTAAGACATGATTTAGCTTCAAATCAATGCGAAGTAGAATGCTTAGCTTCAAATCCATGCGAAACGAATGGTTAGCTTCAGAAACTTGTGATATACATGATTTTGCTTCAACTGCATGCGAAACGAACGAGTTAGCTTCAAATCCATGCGAAACAAACGAGTTAGCTTCAAATCCATGCGAAACACATGATTTATAATTCAAATCAATGCGAAGTAGTAGCCTTTGTTTCAAATTTATGCGAAACGAATGATTTGGCTTCAAATACTTGCGGATATAAGCGATATAGCTTCAACTGCATGCGATACTAACGAGTTAGCTTCAAATCCAAGCGAAACACATGATTTCGCTTCCATTTCATGCAAAGTATAAGTCTTAGCTTCAAATACATGCGAAATAAATGGTTTAGCTTCAAATACATGTTTTATACGTGATTTAGCATAAACTGCATTGCGAAACATTCGATTTAGCTTCTAATCCAAACTTCAAATCAATGCGAAGTAGGAGGAATGCGAAACAATCGAGTTAGCTTCAAATCCAAGCGAATCACATGATTTAGCTTCAAATCAATGCGATGTAGAAGGGTTATTCTCAAAACCATGCGAAACAAATGGTTTAGCTTCAAATACTTGTGATAAACATGATTTAGATACAACTGCATGCGAAACAAACGAGTTAGCTTCAAATCCAAGCGAAACACATGATTTAGCTTCAAATCAATGCGCAGTAGGAGGCTTAGCTTCAAATCCATGCGATACAAATGGTTTAGGTTGGAATACTTGTGATATACATGATTTAGCTTCAACTGTATGCGAAACAAACGAGTTAGCTTCAAATCCAAGCGACACACATGATTTAGATTCAATTTCATGCAGAGTAGAAGACTTAGCTTCAAATGCATGCGGAATAAACGAGTTAGCTTCAAATCCAAACATCAAATCAATGCGAAGTAGAAGGAAGGCGAAACAATCGAGTTAGCTTCAAATCCATGCAAAACACATGATTTAGCTTCAAATCATTGCGAAATGGAAGGCTGATTTTCGAATCCATGCGAAACAAATGGTTTAGCTTCTAATACTTGTCATATACATGATTTAGCTTCAACTGCATGCGAAACAAACGAGTTAGCTTCAAATCCATGCGAAACAAACGAGTTAGCTTCAAATCCATGCGAAACTCATGATTTAGCTTCAAATCAATGCGAAGTAGAAGGCTTAGCTTCAAATCCATGCGAAACGAATGGTTAGCTTCAGAAACTTGTGATATACATGATTTTGCTTCAACTGCATGCGAAACAAACGAGTTAGCTTCAAATCCATGCGAAACTCATGATTTAGCTTCAAATCAATGCGAAATAGAAGGCTTAGCTTCAAAACCAATGCGAAACAAATGGTTTAGCTTCAAATACTTGTGATATACATGATTGAGCTTCAACTGCATGCGAAACAAACGAGTTAGCTTCAAATCCAAGCGAAACACATGATTTATAATTCAAATCAATGCGAAGTAGAAGGCTTAACTTCAAATCCATGCGAAACGAATGATTTAGCTTCAAATACTTGCGAACATAAATGATCTAGCTTCAACTGTATACGAAACAAACGAGTTTGCTTCAAATCCAAACGAAACACTTGATTTAATTCAAATCAATGCGAAGTAGAAGGCTTAGCTTCAAATCCATGCGAATCAAATGGTTTAGCTTCAAATACTTGTGATATACATGATTTTGCTTCAACTGCATGCGAAACAAATAAGTTAGCTTCATATCCATGCGAAACAAACGAGTTAGCTTCAAATCCATGCGAAACAGAAGGCTGATTTTCGAATCCATGCGAAACAAATGGTTTAGCTTCAAATACTTGTGATATACATGATTATGTTTCAACTGCATGCAAAACAAATGAGTAAGCTTCAAATACTTGTGATATACTAGATTTAGCTTCAACAGCATGCGAAACAATCGAGTTAGCTTTAAATCCATGCGATAGAAACGAGTTAGCTTCAAATCCATTAGAAACACATGATTTAGCTTCAAATCATTGCGAAATGGAAGGCTGATTTTCGAATCCATGCGAAACAAATGGTTTAGATTCTAATACTTGTGATATACATGATTTAGCTTCAACTGCATGCGAAACAAATGTGTCAGCTTCACATCCAAGCGAAACACTTGATTTAGCTTCAAATCAATGCGAAGTAGAACGCTGATCTTCAAATCCATGCGAAGGAGAAGGCTTAGCTTCAAATCCATGCGAAACAAATGGTTTAGCTTCAAATTCTTGTGATATACACGATTTAGCTTCACATGCAGGCGAAACAAAGGAGTTAGTTTCAAATCCAAACGAAACTCTTGATTTAGCTACAAATCAATGCGAAGTAGAAGGCTTAGCATCAAAACCAATGCGAAACGAATGGTTTAGATTCAAATACTTATGATATACCTGATTGAGCTTCAACTGCATGCGAAACAAACGTGTTAGCTTGAAATCCAAGCGAAACACATGATTTATCTTCAAATGAATGCGAAGTGGTAGATTTAGCTTCAACTCCATGCGAAACGAATGATTTAGCTTCAAATACTTGCGTGCATAAGTGATATAGCTGCAACTGCATGCGAAACAAACGAGTTTTCTTCAAATCCAAACGAAACACTTGATTTAGCTCCAAATCAATGCGAAGTAGTAGACTTAGCTCCAAATCCATGGGAATCAAATGGTTTAGCTTCAAATACTTGTGATATATATGATTTAGATTCAACTGCATGCGAAACAAACGAGTTATCTTTAAATCCATGCGAAACACATGATTTAACTTAAAATCAATACCAAGTAGAAGGTTTATCTTCGAATCCATGCAAACAAATGGATTAGCTTCAAATATTAGCGATATACATGATTGAGCTTCAAATGCAGGCGAAGCAAACGAGGGAGCTTCAAATCCATGCGAAACACACGATTTAGCTCCAAATGAAAGCGAAGTAGAAGGCTTAGCATCAAATCCATGCAACACAAATGATTTAGATTCAAATCCTTGCGATATAAGTGATATAGCTTCAACTGCATGCGAAACAAACGAGTTAGCTTCAAATCCAAGCGATACACATGATTTAGCTTCAAATCAATGCGAAGTGGAAGGCTTATCTACAAATCCATGGGAATCAAATGGATTAGCTTCAAATACTTGTGATATACATGATTTAGCTTCACATGCAGGCGAAACAAACGAGTTAGCTTCAAATACATGCGAAACACATGATTTAGCTTCAAATCAATGCGAAATAGAAGTCTGATTTTCGAATCCATGCGACACAAATGATTTAGCTTCAAATACTTGCGATATAACTAATATAGCTTCAAATGCTGGAAAAACAAACGAGTGAGCTTCATATCCAAGCGTAACACATGATTTAGCTTCAAATCAATGCGAAGTAGAAGGCTTAGCTTCAAAACCAATGCGAAACAAATGGTTTAGCTTCAAATACTTGTGATATACATGATTCAGCTTCAACTGCATGCGAAACAAACGTGTTAGCTTTAAATCCATGAGAATCACATGATTTAGCTTCAAATCAATGCGAAATGGAAGACTGATTTTCGAATCCATGCAAAACAAATGGATTATCTTCAAATACTTGTGATATACATGATTTGGCTTCAACTGCATGCGAAACAATCGTGTTATCTTTCAATCCATGCGAAACACATGATTTAACTTAAAATCGATACCAAGTAGAAGGTTTATCTTCGAATCCATGCAAACCAATGGATTAGCTTCAAATATTAGCGATATACAGGATTGAGCTTCAAATGCAGACGAAACAAAGGAGTTAGCTTCAAATCCATGCGAAACAAACGGGTTAGCTTCAAATCCATGAGAAACACATGATTTAGCTTCAAATCATTGCGAAATGGAAGGCTGATTTTCGAATCCATGCGAAACAAATGGTTTAGCTTCTAATACTTGTGATATACATGATTTAGCTTCAACTGCATGCGAAACAAACGAGTTAGCTTCAAATCCATGCGAAACAATCGAGTTAGCTTCAAATCCATGCGAAACTCATGATTTAGCTTCAAATCAATGCGAAATAGAAGGCTGATTTTCGAATCCATGCGAAACAAATGGTTTAGCTTCAAATACTTGTGATATACATGATTATGATTCAACTGCATGCGAAACAAACGAGTTAGCTTCAAATCCAAGCGATAGAAACGAGTTAGCTTCAAATCCATGAGAAACACATGATTTTGATTCAAATCATTGCGAAATGGAAGGCTAATTTTCGAATCCATGCGAAACAAATGGTTTAGCTTCAAATACTTGTGATATACATGATTTAGCTTCAACTGCATGCGAAACAAACGAGTTAGCTTCAAATCCATGCGAAACACATGATTTAGCTTCACATTCAAGCGAATCACATGGATTAGCTTCATAGCTTCATATTCTTGCGAAACGGATGGATTAGATCCAGATACTTGTGATGTACATGTTTTAGCTTCAACTGCATGCGAAACAAACGTGTTAGCTTTAAATCCATGCGAAAGACATGATTTTGCTCCAAATCAATGCGAAGTAGAAGGCTTAGCATCAAATCCATGCGACACAAATTATTTAGCTTCAAATACTTGCGATATAAGTGATATAGCTTCAAATGCTGGCAAACAAACGAGTGAGCTTCATATCCAAGCGTAACACATGATTTAGCTTCAAATCAATGCGAAGTAGAAGGCTTAGCATCAAATCCATGCAACACAAATGATTTAGCTTCAAATACTTGCGATATAAGTGATATAGCTTCAAATGCAGGAGAAACAAAGGAGTTAGCTTCAAATCCAAGCGAAACACATGATTTATAATTCAAATCAATGCGAAGTAGAAGGCTTAACTTCAAATCCATGCGAAACGAATGATTTAGCTTCAAATACTTGCGAACATACGTGATCTAGCTTCAACTGTATACGAAACAAACGAGTTTGCTTCAAATCCAAACGAAACACTTGATTTAATTCAAATCAATGCGAAGTAGAAGGCTTAGCTTCAAATCCATGCGAATCAAATGATTTAGCTTCAAATACTTGTGATATACATGATTTTGCTTCAACTGCATGCGAAACAAATAAGTTAGCTTCATATCCATGCGAAACAAACGAGTTAGCTTCAAATCCATGCGAAACAGAAGGCTGATTTTCGAATCCATGCGAAACAAATGGTTTAGCTTCAAATACTTGTGATATACATGATTATGTTTCAACTGCATGCAAAACAAATGAGTAAGCTTCAAATACTTGTGATATACTAGATTTAGCTTCAACAGCATGCGAAACAAACGAGTTAGCTTTAAATCCATGCGATAGAAACGAGTTAGCTTCAAATCCATTAGAAACACATGATTTAGCTTCAAATCATTGCGAAATGGAAGGCTGATTTTCGAATCCATGCGAAACCAAAGGTTTAGATTCTAATACTTGTGATATACATGATTTAGCTTCAACTGCATGCGAAACAAATGTGTCAGCTTCACATCCAAGCGAAACACTTGATTTAGCTTCAAATCAATGCGAAGTAGAACGCTGATCTTCAAATCCATGCGAAGGAGAAGGCTTAGCTTCAAATCCATGCGAAACAAATGGTTTAGCTTCAAATACTTGTGAGATACATGATTGAGCTTCAACTGCATGCGAAACAAACGAGTTAGCTTCAAATCCAAGCGAAATACTTGATTTTACTTCAAATCAATGCGAAGTAGAAAGATTATCTTCAAATCCATGCGAATCAAATGGTTTAGCTTCAAATTCTTGTGATATACACGATTTAGCTTCACATGCAGGCGAAACAAACGAGTTAGTTTCAAATCCAAACGAAACTCTTGATTTAGCTACAAATCAATGCGAAGTAGAAGGCTTAGCATCAAAACCAATGCGAAACGAATGGTTTAGATTCAAATACTTATGATATACCTGATTGAGCTTCAACTGCATGCGAAACAAACGTGTTAGCTTGAAATCCAAGCGAAACACATGATTTATCTTCAAATGAATGCGAAGTGGTAGATTTAGCTTCAACTCCATGCGAAACGAATGATTTAGCTTCAAATACTTGCGTGCATAAGTGATATAGCTGCAACTGCATGCGAAACAAACGAGTTTTCTTCAAATCCAAACGAAACACTTGATTTAGCTCCAAAACAATGCGAAGTAGTAGACTTAGCTCCAAATCCATGGGAATCAAATGGTTTAGCTTCAAATACTTGTGATATACATGATTTAGATTCAACTGCATGCGAAACAAACGAGTTATCTTTAAATCCATGCGAAACACATGATTTAACTTAAAATCAATACCAAGTAGAAGGTTTATCTTCGAATCCATGCATACAAATGGATTAGCTTCAAATATTAGCGATATACATGATTGAGCTTCAAATGCAGGCGAAGCAAACGAGGGAGCTTCAAATGCAGGCGAAGCAAACGAGGGAGCTTCAAATCCATGCGAAACACACGATTTAGCTCCAAATGAAAGCGAAGTAGAAGGCTTAGCATCAAATCCATGCAACACAAATGATTTAGATTCAAATCCTTGCGATATAAGTGATATAGCTTCAACTGCATGCGAAACAAACGAGTTAGCTTCAAATCCAAGCGAAATACTTGATTTTACTTCAAATCAATGCGAAGTAGAAAGATTATCTTCAAATCCATGCGAATCAAATGGTTTAGCTTCAAATTCTTGTGATATACACGATTTAGCTTCACATGCAGGCGAAACAAACGAGTTAGTTTCAAATCCAAACGAAACTCTTGATTTAGCTTCAAATCAATGCGAAGTAGAAGGCTTAGCTTCAAAACCAATGCGAAACAAATGGTTTAGCTTCAAATACTTGTGATATACATGATTCAGCTTCAACTGCATGCGAAACAAACGTGTTAGCTTTAAATCCATGAGAATCACATGATTTAGCTTCAAATCAATGCGAAATGGAAGACTGATTTTCGAATCCATGCAAAACAAATGGATTATCTTCAAATACTTGTGATATACATGATTTGGCTTCAACTGCATGCGAAACAATCGTGTTATCTTTCAATCCATGCGAAACACATGATTTAACTTAAAATCGATACCAAGTAGAAGGTTTATCTTCGAATCCATGCAAACCAATGGATTAGCTTCAAATATTAGCGATATACAGGATTGAGCTTCAAATGCAGACGAAACAAAGGAGTTAGCTTCAAATCCATGCGAAACAAACGGGTTAGCTTCAAATCCATGAGAAACACATGATTTAGCTTCAAATCATTGCGAAATGGAAGGCTGATTTTCGAATCCATGCGAAACAAATGGTTTAGCTTCTAATACTTGTGATATACATGATTTAGCTTCAACTGCATGCGAAACAAACGAGTTAGCTTTAAATCCATGCGATAGAAACGAGTTAGCTTCAAATCCATGCGAAACTCATGATTTAGCTTCAAATCAATGCGAAATAGAAGGCTGATTTTCGAATCCATGCGAAACAAATGGTTTAGCTTCAAATACTTGTGATATACATGATTATGATTCAACTGCATGCGAAACAAACGAGTTAGCTTCAAATCCAAGCGATAGAAACGAGTTAGCTTCAAATCCATGAGAAACACATGATTTTGATTCAAATCATTGCGAAATGGAAGGCTAATTTTCGAATCCATGCGAAACAAATGGTTTAGCTTCAAATACTTGTGATATACATGATTTAGCTTCAACTGCATGCGAAACAAACGAGTTAGCTTCAAATCCATGAGAAACACATGATTTAGCTTCAAATCAATGCGAAATGGAAGACTGATTTTCGAATCCATGCAAAACAAATGGATTATCTTCAAATACTTGTGATGTACATAATTTAGCTTCAAATGCATGCGAAACAAGCGCTTTACCTCCAAATCCAAGCGAAACACATGATTTAGCTTCAAATCAATGCGAAGTAGAACGCTGATCTTCAAATCCATGCGAAGGAGAAGGCTTAGCTTCAAATCCATGCGAAACAAATGGTTTAGCTTCAAATACTTGTGAGATACATGATTGAGCTTCAACTGCATGCGAAACAAACGAGTTAGCTTCAAATCCAAGCGAAATACTTGATTTTACTTCAAATCAATGCGAAGTAGAAAGATTATCTTCAAATCCATGCGAATCAAATGGTTTAGCTTCAAATTCTTGTGATATACACGATTTAGCTTCACATGCAGGCGAAACAAACGAGTTAGTTTCAAATCCAAACGAAACTCTTGATTTAGCTACAAATCAATGCGAAGTAGAAGGCTTAGCATCAAAACCAATGCGAAACGAATGGTTTAGATTCAAATACTTATGATATACCTGATTGAGATTCAACTGCATGCGAAACAAACGTGTTAGCTTGAAATCCAAGCGAAACACATGATTTATCTTCAAATGAATGCGAAGTGGTAGATTTAGCTTCAACTCCATGCGAAACGAATGATTTAGCTTCAAATACTTGCGTGCACAAGTGATATAGCTGCAACTGCATGCGAAACAAACGAGTTTTCTTCAAATCCAAACGAAACACTTGATTTAGCTCCAAAACAATGCGAAGTAGTAGACTTAGCTCCAAATCCATGGGAATCAAATGGTTTAGCTTCAAATACTTGTGATATACATGATTTAGATTCAACTGCATGCGAAACAAACGAGTTATCTTTAAATCCATGCGAAACACATGATTTAACTTAAAATCAATACCAAGTAGAAGGTTTATCTTCGAATCCATGCAAACAAATGGATTAGCTTCAAATATTAGCGATATACATGATTGAGCTTCAAATGCAGGCGAAGCAAACGAGGGAGCTTCAAATCCATGCGAAACACACGATTTAGCTCCAAATGAAAGCGAAGTAGAAGGCTTAGCATCAAATCCATGCAACACAAATGATTTAGATTCAAATCCTTGCGATATAAGTGATATAGCTTCAACTGCATGCGAAACAAACGAGTTAGCTTCAAATCCAAGCGATACACATGATTTAGCTTCAAATCAATGCGAAGTGGAAGGCTTATCTACAAATCCATGGGAATCAAATGGATTAGCTTCAAATACTTGTGATATACATGATTTAGCTTCACATGCAGGCGAAACAAACGAGTTAGCTTCAAATACATGCGAAACACATGATTTAGCTTCAAATCAATGCGAAATAGAAGTCTGATTTTCGAATCCATGCGACACAAATGATTTAGCTTCAAATACTTGCGATATAACTAATATAGCTTCAAATGCTGGAAAAACAAACGAGTGAGCTTCATATCCAAGCGTAACACATGATTTAGCTTCAAATCAATGCGAAGTAGAAGGCTTAGCTTCAAAACCAATGCGAAACAAATGGTTTAGCTTCAAATACTTGTGATATACATGATTCAGCTTCAACTGCATGCGAAACAAACGTGTTAGCTTTAAATCCATGAGAAACACATGATTTAGCTTCAAATCAATGCGAAATGGAAGACTGATTTTCGAATCCATGCAAAACAAATGGATTATCTTCAAATACTTGTGATATACATGATTTGGCTTCAACTGCATGCGAAACAATCGTGTTATCTTTCAATCCATGCGAAACACATGATTTAACTTAAAATCGATACCAAGTAGAAGGTTTATCTTCGAATCCATGCAAACCAATGGATTAGCTTCAAATATTAGCGATATACAGGATTGAGCTTCAAATGCAGACGAAACAAAGGAGTTAGCTTCAAATCCATGCGAAACAAACGGGTTAGCTTCAAATCCATGAGAAACACATGATTTAGCTTCAAATCATTGCGAAATGGAAGGCTGATTTTCGAATCCATGCGAAACAAATGGTTTAGCTTCTAATACTTGTGATATACATGATTTAGCTTCAACTGCATGCGAAACAAACGAGTTAGCTTCACATCCATGCGAAACAATCGAGTTAGCTTCAAATCCATGCGAAACTCATGATTTAGCTTCAAATCAATGCGAAATAGAAGGCTGATTTTCGAATCCATGCGAAACAAATGGTTTAGCTTCAAATACTTGTGATATACATGATTATGATTCAACTGCATGCGAAACAAACGAGTTAGCTTCAAATCCATGCGAAACTCATGATTTAGCTTCAAATCAATGCGAAATAGAAGGCTGATTTTTGAATCCATGCGAAACAAATGGTTTAGCTTCAAATACTTGTGATATACATGATTTTGATTCAACTGCATGCGAAACAAACGAGTTAGCTTCAAATCCTAGCGAAACACTTGATTTAGCTTCAAATCAATGCGAAGTGGAAGGCTTATCTACAAATCCATGGGAATCAAATGGATTAGCTTCAAATACTTGTGATATACATGATTTACCTAAACATGCAGGCGAAACAAACGAGTTAGCTTCAAATACATGCGAAACACATGATTTAGCTTCAAATCAATGCGAAATAGAAGTCTGATTTTCGAATCCATGCGACACAAATGATTTAGCTTCAAATACTTGCGATATAACTAATATAGCTTCAAATGCTGGAAAAACAAACGAGTGAGCTTCATATCCAAGCGTAACACATGATTTAGCTTCAAATCAATGCGAAGTAGAAGGCTTAGCTTCAAAACCAATGCGAAACAAATGGTTTAGCTTCAAATACTTGTGATATACATGATTTGGCTTCAACTGCATGCGAAACAAACGAGTTAGCTTGAAATCCAAGCGAAACACATGATTTATCTTCAAATCAATGCGAAGTGGAAGATTTAGCTTCAACTCCGTGCGAAACGAATGATTTAGCTTCAAATACTTGCGAACATAAGTGATATAGCTTCAACTGTATGAGAAACAAGTGTGTTTGCTTAAAATCCAAACGAAACACTTGATTTAGCTTCAAATCAATGCGAAGTAGAAGGCTTAGCTCCAAATACATGCGAATCAAATGGTTTAGCTTTAAATACTTGTGATATACATGATTATGCTTCAACTATATGCGAATCAAACGTGTTAGCTTTAAATTCATGCGAAAGACATGATTTTGCACCAAATCAATGCGAAGTAGATGGCTGATTTTCGAATCCATGCAAAACAAATGGATTATCTTCAAATACTTGTGATATACATGATTTAGCTTCAACTGCATGCGAAACAAACGAGTTAGCATAAAATCCAAGCGAAACACATGATTTATCTTCAAATCAATGCGAAGTGGAAGATATAGTTTCAACTCCATGCAAAACGAATGATTTAGCTTCAAATACTTGCGAGCATAAGTGATATAGCTTCAACTGCATGCGAAACAAACGAGTTTTCTTCAAAACCAAACGAAACACTTGATTTAGCTTCAAATCAATGCGAAGTAGAAGGCTTAGCTTCAACTCCGTGCGAAACGAGTTATCTTTAAATCCAGGCGAAACACATGATTTAACTTAAAATCAATACCAAGTAGAAGATTTATCTTCGAATCCATGCAAACAAATGGATTAGCTTCAAATACTAGCGATATACATGACTGAGCTTAAAATGCAGGCGAAACAAACGAGTTAGCTTCAAATCCATGCGAAACAAACGAGATAGTTTCAATTCCAGGCGAAACGCATGATTTAGCTTCGAATCAGAGCGAAATAGAAGGCTGATTTTCGAATCCATGCGAAACAAACGGTTTAGCTTCAAATACTTGTGATATACATGATTTAGCTTCAACTGCATGCGAAACAAACGTGTTAGCTTTAAATCCATGCGAAACACATGATTTAGCTCCAAATCAAAGCGAAGTAGAAGGCTAAGCATCAAATCCATGCAACACAAATGATTTAGCTTCAAATACTTGCGATATAAGTGATATAGCTTCAAATGCAGGAGAAACAAAGGAGTGAGCTTCAAATCCAAGCGTAAGACATGATTTAGCTTCAAATCAATGCGAAGTAGAATGCTTAGCTTCAAATCCATGCGAAACGAATGGTTAGCTTCAGAAACTTGTGATATACATGATTTTGCTTCAACTGCATGCGAAACGAACGAGTTAGCTTCAAATCCATGCGAAACAAACGAGTTAGCTTCAAATCCATGCGAAACACATGATTTATAATTCAAATCAATGCGAAGTAGTAGCCTTTGTTTCAAATTTATGCGAAACGAATGATTTGGCTTCAAATACTTGCGGATATAAGCGATATAGCTTCAACTGCATGCGATACTAACGAGTTAGCTTCAAATCCAAGCGAAACACATGATTTCGCTTCCATTTCATGCAAAGTATAAGTCTTAGCTTCAAATACATGCGAAATAAATGGTTTAGCTTCAAATACATGTTTTATACGTGATTTAGCATAAACTGCATTGCGAAACATTCGATTTAGCTTCTAATCCAAACTTCAAATCAATGCGAAGTAGGAGGAATGCGAAACAATCGAGTTAGCTTCAAATCCAAGCGAATCACATGATTTAGCTTCAAATCAATGCGAAGTAGAAGGGTTATTCTCAAAACCATGCGAAACAAATGGTTTAGCTTCAAATACTTGTGATAAACATGATTTAGATACAACTGCATGCGAAACAAACGAGTTAGCTTCAAATCCAAGCGAAACACATGATTTAGCTTCAAATCAATGCGCATTAGGAGGCTTAGCTTCAAATCCATGCGATACAAATGGTTTAGGTTGGAATACTTGTGATATACATGATTTAGCTTCAACTGCATGCGAAACATACGAGTTAGCTTCAAATCCAAGCGAATCACATGATTTAGATTCAAATCAATGCCAAGTAGAAGGTTCAGCATCAAATCCATGAGAAACGAATGGTTAGCTTCAATTCAATGTGAAGTAAAAGGCTTATCTTCAAATCCATGCGAAACAAATGGTTAAGCTTCAAGTACTTGTGATATACATCATTTAGCTTCAACTGTATGCGAAACAAACGAGTTAGCTTCAAATCCAAGCGACACACATGATTTAGCTTCAATTTCATGCAGAGTAGAAGACTTAGCTTCAAATGCATGCGGAATAAACGAGTTAGCTTCAAATCCAAACATCAAATCAATGCGAAGTAGAAGGAAGGCGAAACAATCGAGTTAGCTTCAAATCCATGCAAAACACATGATTTAGCTTCAAATCATTGCGAAATGGAAGGCTGATTTTCGAATCCATGCGAAACAAATGGTTTAGCTTCTAATACTTGTCATATACATGATTTAGCTTCAACTGCATGCGAAACAAACGAGTTAGCTTCAAATCCATGCGAAACAAACGAGTTAGCTTCAAATCCATGCGAAACTCATGATTTAGCTTCAAATCAATGCGAAGTAGAAGGCTTAGCTTCAAATCCATGCGAAACGAATGGTTAGCTTCAGAAACTTGTGATATACATGATTTTGTTTCAACTGCATGCGAAACAAACGAGTTTGCTTCAAATCCATGCGAAACTCATGATTTAGCTTCAAATCAATGCGAAATAGAAGGCTTAGCTTCAAAACCAATGCGAAACAAATGGTTTAGCTTCAAATACTTGTGATATACATGATTGAGCTTCAACTGCATGCGAAACAAACGAGTTAGCTTCAAATCCAAGCGAAACACATGATTTATAATTCAAATCAATGCGAAGTAGAAGGCTTAACTTCAAATCCATGCGAAACGAATGATTTAGCTTCAAATACTTGCGAACATAAGTGATCTAGCTTCAACTGTATACGAAACAAACGAGTTTGCTTCAAATCCAAACGAAACACTTGATTTAATTCAAATCAATGCGAAGTAGAAGGCTTAGCTTCAAATCCATGCGAATCAAATGGTTTAGCTTCAAATACTTGTGATATACATGATTTTGCTTCAACTGCATGCGAAACAAATAAGTTAGCTTCATATCCATGCGAAACAAACGAGTTAGCTTCAAATCCATGCGAAACAGAAGGCTGATTTTCGAATCCATGCGAAACAAATGGTTTAGCTTCAAATACTTGTGATATACATGATTATGTTTCAACTGCATGCAAAACAAATGAGTAAGCTTCAAATACTTGTGATGTACTAGATTTAGCTTCAACAGCATGCGAAACAATCGAGTTAGCTTTAAATCCATGCGATAGAAACGAGTTAGCTTCAAATCCATTAGAAACACATGATTTAGCTTCAAATCATTGCGAAATGGAAGGCTGATTTTCGAATCCATGCGAAACAAATGGTTTAGATTCTAATACTTGTGATATACATGATTTAGCTTCAACTGCATGCGAAACAAATGTGTCAGCTTCACATCCAAGCGAAACACTTGATTTAGCTTCAAATCAATGCGAAGTAGAACGCTGATCTTCAAATCCATGCGAAGGAGAAGGCTTAGCTTCAAATCCATGCGAAACAAATGGTTTAGCTTCAAATACTTGTGATAAACATGATTTAGATACAACTGCATGCGAAACAAACGAGTTAGCTTCAAATCCAAGCGAAACACATGATTTAGCTTCAAATCAATGCGCATTAGGAGGCTTAGCTTCAAATCCATGCGATACAAATGGTTTAGGTTGGAATACTTGTGATATACATGATTTAGCTTCAACTGCATGCGAAACATACGAGTTAGCTTCAAATCCAAGCGAATCACATGATTTAGATTCAAATCAATGCCAAGTAGAAGGTTCAGCATCAAATCCATGAGAAACGAATGGTTAGCTTCAATTCAATGTGAAGTAAAAGGCTTATCTTCAAATCCATGCGAAACAAATGGTTAAGCTTCAAGTACTTGTGATATACATCATTTAGCTTCAACTGTATGCGAAACAAACGAGTTAGCTTCAAATCCAAGCGACACACATGATTTAGCTTCAATTTCATGCAGAGTAGAAGACTTAGCTTCAAATGCATGCGGAATAAACGAGTTAGCTTCAAATCCAAACATCAAATCAATGCGAAGTAGAAGGAAGGCGAAACAATCGAGTTAGCTTCAAATCCATGCAAAACACATGATTTAGCTTCAAATCATTGCGAAATGGAAGGCTGATTTTCGAATCCATGCGAAACAAATGGTTTAGCTTCTAATACTTGTCATATACATGATTTAGCTTCAACTGCATGCGAAACAAACGAGTTAGCTTCAAATCCATGCGAAACAAACGAGTTAGCTTCAAATCCATGCGAAACTCATGATTTAGCTTCAAATCAATGCGAAGTAGAAGGCTTAGCTTCAAATCCATGCGAAACGAATGGTTAGCTTCAGAAACTTGTGATATACATGATTTTGTTTCAACTGCATGCGAAACAAACGAGTTTGCTTCAAATCCATGCGAAACTCATGATTTAGCTTCAAATCAATGCGAAATAGAAGGCTTAGCTTCAAAACCAATGCGAAACAAATGGTTTAGCTTCAAATACTTGTGATATACATGATTGAGCTTCAACTGCATGCGAAACAAACGAGTTAGCTTCAAATCCAAGCGAAACACATGATTTATAATTCAAATCAATGCGAAGTAGAAGGCTTAACTTCAAATCCATGCGAAACGAATGATTTAGCTTCAAATACTTGCGAACATAAGTGATCTAGCTTCAACTGTATACGAAACAAACGAGTTTGCTTCAAATCCAAACGAAACACTTGATTTAATTCAAATCAATGCGAAGTAGAAGGCTTAGCTTCAAATCCATGCGAATCAAATGGTTTAGCTTCAAATACTTGTGATATACATGATTTTGCTTCAACTGCATGCGAAACAAATAAGTTAGCTTCATATCCATGCGAAACAAACGAGTTAGCTTCAAATCCATGCGAAACAGAAGGCTGATTTTCGAATCCATGCGAAACAAATGGTTTAGCTTCAAATACTTGTGATATACATGATTATGTTTCAACTGCATGCAAAACAAATGAGTAAGCTTCAAATACTTGTGATGTACTAGATTTAGCTTCAACAGCATGCGAAACAATCGAGTTAGCTTTAAATCCATGCGATAGAAACGAGTTAGCTTCAAATCCATTAGAAACACATGATTTAGCTTCAAATCATTGCGAAATGGAAGGCTGATTTTCGAATCCATGCGAAACAAATGGTTTAGATTCTAATACTTGTGATATACATGATTTAGCTTCAACTGCATGCGAAACAAATGTGTCAGCTTCACATCCAAGCGAAACACTTGATTTAGCTTCAAATCAATGCGAAGTAGAACGCTGATCTTCAAATCCATGCGAAGGAGAAGGCTTAGCTTCAAATCCATGCGAAACAAATGGTTTAGCTTCAAATTCTTGTGATATACACGATTTAGCTTCACATGCAGGCGAAACAAAGGAGTTAGTTTCAAATCCAAACGAAACTCTTGATTTAGCTACAAATCAATGCGAAGTAGAAGGCTTAGCATCAAAACCAATGCGAAACGAATGGTTTAGATTCAAATACTTATGATATACCTGATTGAGCTTCAACTGCATGCGAAACAAACGTGTTAGCTTGAAATCCAAGCGAAACACATGATTTATCTTCAAATGAATGCGAAGTGGTAGATTTAGCTTCAACTCCATGCGAAACGAATGATTTAGCTTCAAATACTTGCGTGCATAAGTGATATAGCTGCAACTGCATGCGAAACAAACGAGTTTTCTTCAAATCCAAACGAAACACTTGATTTAGCTCCAAATCAATGCGAAGTAGTAGACTTAGCTCCAAATCCATGGGAATCAAATGGTTTAGCTTCAAATACTTGTGATATATATGATTTAGATTCAACTGCATGCGAAACAAACGAGTTATCTTTAAATCCATGCGAAACACATGATTTAACTTAAAATCAATACCAAGTAGAAGGTTTATCTTCGAATCCATGCAAACAAATGGATTAGCTTCAAATATTAGCGATATACATGATTGAGCTTCAAATGCAGGCGAAGCAAACGAGGGAGCTTCAAATCCATGCGAAACACACGATTTAGCTCCAAATGAAAGCGAAGTAGAAGGCTTAGCATCAAATCCATGCAACACAAATGATTTAGATTCAAATCCTTGCGATATAAGTGATATAGCTTCAACTGCATGCGAAACAAACGAGTTAGCTTCAAATCCAAGCGATACACATGATTTAGCTTCAAATCAATGCGAAGTGGAAGGCTTATCTACAAATCCATGGGAATCAAATGGATTAGCTTCAAATACTTGTGATATACATGATTTAGCTTCACATGCAGGCGAAACAAACGAGTTAGCTTCAAATACATGCGAAACACATGATTTAGCTTCAAATCAATGCGAAATAGAAGTCTGATTTTCGAATCCATGCGACACAAATGATTTAGCTTCAAATACTTGCGATATAACTAATATAGCTTCAAATGCTGGAAAAACAAACGAGTGAGCTTCATATCCAAGCGTAACACATGATTTAGCTTCAAATCAATGCGAAGTAGAAGGCTTAGCTTCAAAACCAATGCGAAACAAATGGTTTAGCTTCAAATACTTGTGATATACATGATTCAGCTTCAACTGCATGCGAAACAAACGTGTTAGCTTTAAATCCATGAGAATCACATGATTTAGCTTCAAATCAATGCGAAATGGAAGACTGATTTTCGAATCCATGCAAAACAAATGGATTATCTTCAAATACTTGTGATATACATGATTTGGCTTCAACTGCATGCGAAACAATCGTGTTATCTTTCAATCCATGCGAAACACATGATTTAACTTAAAATCGATACCAAGTAGAAGGTTTATCTTCGAATCCATGCAAACCAATGGATTAGCTTCAAATATTAGCGATATACAGGATTGAGCTTCAAATGCAGACGAAACAAAGGAGTTAGCTTCAAATCCATGCGAAACAAACGGGTTAGCTTCAAATCCATGAGAAACACATGATTTAGCTTCAAATCATTGCGAAATGGAAGGCTGATTTTCGAATCCATGCGAAACAAATGGTTTAGCTTCTAATACTTGTGATATACATGATTTAGCTTCAACTGCATGCGAAACAAACGAGTTAGCTTCAAATCCATGCGAAACAATCGAGTTAGCTTCAAATCCATGCGAAACTCATGATTTAGCTTCAAATCAATGCGAAATAGAAGGCTGATTTTCGAATCCATGCGAAACAAATGGTTTAGCTTCAAATACTTGTGATATACATGATTATGATTCAACTGCATGCGAAACAAACGAGTTAGCTTCAAATCCAAGCGATAGAAACGAGTTAGCTTCAAATCCATGAGAAACACATGATTTTGATTCAAATCATTGCGAAATGGAAGGCTAATTTTCGAATCCATGCGAAACAAATGGTTTAGCTTCAAATACTTGTGATATACATGATTTAGCTTCAACTACATGCGAAACAAACGAGTTAGCTTCAAATCCATGCGAAACACATGATTTAGCTTCACATTCAAGCGAATCACATGGATTAGCTTCATAGCTTCATATTCTTGCGAAACGGATGGATTAGATCCAGATACTTGTGATGTACATGTTTTAGCTTCAACTGCATGCGAAACAAACGTGTTAGCTTTAAATCCATGCGAAAGACATGATTTTGCTCCAAATCAATGCGAAGTAGAAGGCTTAGCATCAAATCCATGCGACACAAATTATTTAGCTTCAAATACTTGCGATATAAGTGTTATAGCTTCAAATGCTGGCAAACAAACGAGTGAGCTTCATATCCAAGCGTAACACATGATTTAGCTTCAAATCAATGCGAAGTAGAAGGCTTAGCATCAAATCCATGCAACACAAATGATTTAGCTTCAAATACTTGCGATATAAGTGATATAGCTTCAAATGCAGGAGAAACAAAGGAGTTAGCTTCAAATCCAAGCGAAACACATGATTTATAATTCAAATCAATGCGAAGTAGAAGGCTTAACTTCAAATCCATGCGAAACGAATGATTTAGCTTCAAATACTTGCGAACATAAGTGATCTAGCTTCAACTGTATACGAAACAAACGAGTTTGCTTCAAATCCAAACGAAACACTTGATTTAATTCAAATCAATGCGAAGTAGAAGGCTTAGCTTCAAATCCATGCGAATCAAATGGTTTAGCTTCAAATACTTGTGATATACATGATTTTGCTTCAACTGCATGCGAAACAAATAAGTTAGCTTCATATCCATGCGAAACAAACGAGTTAGCTTCAAATCCATGCGAAACAGAAGGCTGATTTTCGAATCCATGCGAAACAAATGGTTTAGCTTCAAATACTTGTGATATACATGATTATGTTTCAACTGCATGCAAAACAAATGAGTAAGCTTCAAATACTTGTGATATACTAGATTTAGCTTCAACAGCATGCGAAACAAACGAGTTAGCTTTAAATCCATGCGATAGAAACGAGTTAGCTTCAAATCCATTAGAAACACATGATTTAGCTTCAAATCATTGCGAAATGGAAGGCTGATTTTCGAATCCATGCGAAACCAAAGGTTTAGATTCTAATACTTGTGATATACATGATTTAGCTTCAACTGCATGCGAAACAAATGTGTCAGCTTCACATCCAAGCGAAACACTTGATTTAGCTTCAAATCAATGCGAAGTAGAACGCTGATCTTCAAATCCATGCGAAGGAGAAGGCTTAGCTTCAAATCCATGCGAAACAAATGGTTTAGCTTCAAATACTTGTGAGATACATGATTGAGCTTCAACTGCATGCGAAACAAACGAGTTAGCTTCAAATCCAAGCGAAATACTTGATTTTACTTCAAATCAATGCGAAGTAGAAAGATTATCTTCAAATCCATGCGAATCAAATGGTTTAGCTTCAAATTCTTGTGATATACACGATTTAGCTTCACATGCAGGCGAAACAAACGAGTTAGTTTCAAATCCAAACGAAACTCTTGATTTAGCTACAAATCAATGCGAAGTAGAAGGCTTAGCATCAAAACCAATGCGAAACGAATGGTTTAGATTCAAATACTTATGATATACCTGATTGAGCTTCAACTGCATGCGAAACAAACGTGTTAGCTTGAAATCCAAGCGAAACACATGATTTATCTTCAAATGAATGCGAAGTGGTAGATTTAGCTTCAACTCCATGCGAAACGAATGATTTAGCTTCAAATACTTGCGTGCATAAGTGATATAGCTGCAACTGCATGCGAAACAAACGAGTTTTCTTCAAATCCAAACGAAACACTTGATTTAGCTCCAAAACAATGCGAAGTAGTAGACTTAGCTCCAAATCCATGGGAATCAAATGGTTTAGCTTCAAATACTTGTGATATACATGATTTAGATTCAACTGCATGCGAAACAAACGAGTTATCTTTAAATCCATGCGAAACACATGATTTAACTTAAAATCAATACCAAGTAGAAGGTTTATCTTCGAATCCATGCAAACAAATGGATTAGCTTCAAATATTAGCGATATACATGATTGAGCTTCAAATGCAGGCGAAGCAAACGAGGGAGCTTCAAATCCATGCGAAACACACGATTTAGCTCCAAATGAAAGCGAAGTAGAAGGCTTAGCATCAAATCCATGCAACACAAATGATTTAGATTCAAATCCTTGCGATATAAGTGATATAGCTTCAACTGCATGCGAAACAAACGAGTTAGCTTCAAATTCAAGCGATACACATGATTTAGCTTCAAATCAATGCGAAGTGGAAGGCTTATCTACAAATCCATGGGAATCAAATGGATTAGCTTCAAATACTTGTGATATACATGATTTAGCTTCACATGCAGGCGAAACAAACGAGTTAGCTTCAAATACATGCGAAACACATGATTTAGCTTCAAATCAATGCGAAATAGAAGTCTGATTTTCGAATCCATGCGACACAAATGATTTAGCTTCAAATACTTGCGATATAACTAATATAGCTTCAAATGCTGGAAAAACAAACGAGTGAGCTTCATATCCAAGCGTAACACATGATTTAGCTTCAAATCAATGCGAAGTAGAAGGCTTAGCTTCAAAACCAATGCGAAACAAATGGTTTAGCTTCAAATACTTGTGATATACATGATTCAGCTTCAACTGCATGCGAAACAAACGTGTTAGCTTTAAATCCATGAGAAACACATGATTTAGCTTCAAATCAATGCGAAATGGAAGACTGATTTTCGAATCCGTGCAAAACAAATGGATTATCTTCAAATACTTGTGATATACATGATTTGGCTTCAACTGCATGCGAAACAATCGTGTTATCTTTCAATCCATGCGAAACACATGATTTAACTTAAAATCGATACCAAGTAGAAGGTTTATCTTCGAATCCATGCAAACCAATGGATTAGCTTCAAATATTAGCGATATACAGGATTGAGCTTCAAATGCAGACGAAACAAAGGAGTTAGCTTCAAATCCATGCGAAACAAACGGGTTAGCTTCAAATCCATGAGAAACACATGATTTAGCTTCAAATCATTGCGAAATGGAAGGCTGATTTTCGAATCCATGCGAAACAAATGGTTTAGCTTCTAATACTTGTGATATACATGATTTAGCTTCAACTGCATGCGAAACAAACGAGTTAGCTTCACATCCATGCGAAACAATCGAGTTAGCTTCAAATCCATGCGAAACTCATGATTTAGCTTCAAATCAATGCGAAATAGAAGGCTGATTTTCGAATCCATGCGAAACAAATGGTTTAGCTTCAAATACTTGTGATATACATGATTATGATTCAACTGCATGCGAAACAAACGAGTTAGCTTCAAATCCATGCGAAACTCATGATTTAGCTTCAAATCAATGCGAAATAGAAGGCTGATTTTTGAATCCATGCGAAACAAATGGTTTAGCTTCAAATACTTGTGATATACATGATTTTGATTCAACTGCATGCGAAACAAACGAGTTAGCTTCAAATCCTAGCGAAACACTTGATTTAGCTTCAAATCAATGCGAAGTGGAAGGCTTATCTACAAATCCATGGGAATCAAATGGATTAGCTTCAAATACTTGTGATATACATGATTTACCTAAACATGCAGGCGAAACAAACGAGTTAGCTTCAAATACATGCGAAACACATGATTTAGCTTCAAATCAATGCGAAATAGAAGTCTGATTTTCGAATCCATGCGACACAAATGATTTAGCTTCAAATACTTGCGATATAACTAATATAGCTTCAAATGCTGGAAAAACAAACGAGTGAGCTTCATATCCAAGCGTAACACATGATTTAGCTTCAAATCAATGCGAAGTAGAAGGCTTAGCTTCAAAACCAATGCGAAACAAATGGTTTAGCTTCAAATACTTGTGATATACATGATTTGGCTTCAACTGCATGCGAAACAAACGAGTTAGCTTGAAATCCAAGCGAAACACATGATTTATCTTCAAATCAATGCGAAGTGGAAGATTTAGCTTCAACTCCGTGCGAAACGAATGATTTAGCTTCAAATACTTGCGAACATAAGTGATATAGCTTCAACTGTATGAGAAACAAGTGTGTTTGCTTAAAATCCAAACGAAACACTTGATTTAGCTTCAAATCAATGCGAAGTAGAAGGCTTAGCTCCAAATACATGCGAATCAAATGGTTTAGCTTTAAATACTTGTGATATACATGATTATGCTTCAACTATATGCGAATCAAACGTGTTAGCTTTAAATTCATGCGAAAGACATGATTTTGCACCAAATCAATGCGAAGTAGAAGGCTGATTTTCGAATCCATGCAAAACAAATGGATTATCTTCAAATACTTGTGATATACATGATTTAGCTTCAACTGCATGCGAAACAAACGAGTTAGCATAAAATCCAAGCGAAACACATGATTTATCTTCAAATCAATGCGAAGTGGAAGATATAGTTTCAACTCCATGCAAAACGAATGATTTAGCTTCAAATACTTGCGAGCATAAGTGATATAGCTTCAACTGCATGCGAAACAAACGAGTTTTCTTCAAAACCAAACGAAACACTTGATTTAGCTTCAAATCAATGCGAAGTAGAAGGCTTAGCTTCAACTCCGTGCGAAACGAGTTATCTTTAAATCCAGGCGAAACACATGATTTAACTTAAAATCAATACCAAGTAGAAGATTTATCTTCGAATCCATGCAAACAAATGGATTAGCTTCAAATACTAGCGATATACATGACTGAGCTTAAAATGCAGGCGAAACAAACGAGTTAGCTTCAAATCCATGCGAAACAAACGAGATAGTTTCAATTCCAGGCGAAACGCATGATTTAGCTTCGAATCAGTGCGAAATAGAAGGCTGATTTTCGAATCCATGCGAAACAAACGGTTTAGCTTCAAATACTTGTGATATACATGATTTAGCTTCAACTGCATGCGAAACAAACGTGTTAGCTTTAAATCCATGCGAAACACATGATTTAGCTCCAAATCAAAGCGAAGTAGAAGGCTAAGCATCAAATCCATGCAACACAAATGATTTAGCTTCAAATACTTGCGATATAAGTGATATAGCTTCAAATGCAGGAGAAACAAAGGAGTGAGCTTCAAATCCAAGCGTAACACATGACTTACCATCAAATCAATGCGAAGTAGAAGCCTTAGTTTCAAATTCATGCGAAACGAATGATTTGGCTTCAAATACTTGTGAGTATAAGCGATATAGCTTCAACTGCATGCGAAAAAACGAGTTAGCTTCAAATCCTTGCGATACAAATGGTTTAGCTTCGAATACTTGTGATATACATGATTTAGCTTCAACTGCATGCAAAACAAACGAGTTAGCTTCAAATCCAAGCAAAACACATGATTTAGCTTCGAATCAATGCGAAGTAGAAGGCTTATCCTCGAAACCATGCGAAACAGATGGTTTAGATTCAGATACTTGTGATAAAAGTGATTTAGATTCAACTGCATGCGAAACAAACGAGAGAGCTTCAAATCCAAGCGTAACACATGACTTACCATCAAATCAATGCGAAGTAGAAGCCTTAGTTTCAAATTCATGCGAAACGAATGATTTGGCTTCAAATACTTGCGAGTATAAGCGATATAGCTTCAACTGCATGCGAAAAAACGAGTTAGCTTCAAATCCTTGCGATACAAATGGTTTAGCTTCAAATACTTGTTTATACATGATTTAGCTTCAACTGCATGCGAAACAAACGAGTTAGCATCAAATCCATGCGTAACACATGATTTAGGTTCAAATCAATACGAAGTAGAAGGCTTAGCTTCAAACCAATGCGAAACAAATGGGTTAGCTCCAAATGCTTATGATATCCATGATTTAGCTTCAACTGCATGCGAAACAAACGAGTTAGCTTCAATTCCAAGCGAAACACATGATTTAGCTTCAAATTCTTGCAAATCACATGGTTTAGCTTCAAATCCTTGCGATACGAATGGTTAAGCTTCAAATACTTGTGATATATATGATTTAGCTTCAACTGCATGCCAAAAAAACGAGTGAGGTTCAAGTCCATGCGCAACACATGATTTAGCTTCAAATCAATGCGAAGTAGAAGCCTTAGCTTCAAATACATGAGAAACAAATGATTTATCTTCATATAATTGCGATATGTGTGATATAGCTTCAAATGCACGCAAAACAATCGAATTAGATTCAAATCCATGTGAAATACATGATTTAGTTTCAAATCAATGCGAAGTGGTAGGCTTAGCTTCACCTACATGAGAAACAAATGTTTTAGCTCCAAATACTTGTGGTATACATGATTTAGCTTCAGCTGCATGCGATACAAACGAGTTATCTTGAAATCCAAGCGAAGCACATGATTTAGCTTCAAATCAATGCGAAGTTGAAGGCTTAGCTTCAAATACATGCGAAGGGAATGATTAAGTTTCAAATACTTGCGAAGAGAAGTGTTATAACTTCAAATGCAGGCGAAACGAACGAGTTAGCTTCACATCCATGCGAGTCACATGATTTACCTTCAAATCAATGGGAAGTAGAAGGCTTAGCTTCACATCAATGAGATACAAATGGTTTAGCTCCAAGTCAATGCGAAGTGGTAGGCTTAGCTTCACCTACATGAGAAACAAATGTTTTAGCTCCATATACTTGTGGTATACATGATTTAGCTTCAGCTGCATGCGAAACAAACGAGTTATCTTGAAATCCAATCGAAGCACATGATTTAGCTTCAAATCAATGCGAAGTTGAAGGCTTAGCTTCAAATACATGCGAAGGGAATGATTAAGTTTCAAATACTTGCGAACAGAAGTGTTATAACTTCAAATGCAGGCGAAACGAACGAGTTAGCTTCACATCCATGCGAATCACATGATTTACCTTCAAATCAATGGGAAGTAGAAGGCTTAGCTTCACATCAATGCGATACAAATGGTTTAGCTCCAAGTCAATGCGAAGTGGAAGTCTTAGTTCCAAATCCATGTGAATCAAATGGTTTAGCTTCAAATACTTGTGATATACATGATATCGCTTCAACTGCATGCGAAACAATCGAGTTAGATTCAAATCCATACGAAATACATGATTTAGTTTCAAATCAATGTGAAGTAGGAGGCATAGTTTCTAATCCATGGGAATCAAATGATTTAGCTTCAAATACTTGTGATATACATGATTTAGCTTCGAATGCAGGGGAAACAAACGAGTTAGCTTTAAATCCATGCGGAACACATGATTTAGCATCAAATCAATGCGAAGTAGAAGGCTTAGCTTCAAATCCATGCGACAAAAATGAATTAGCTTCAAATGCTTGCAAAACAAACGAGTTAGCTTCAAATCCAAGCAAAACACATGATTTAGCTTCGAATCAATGCGAAGTAGAAGGCTTATCCTCGAAACCATGCGAAACAGATGGTTTAGATTCAGATACTTGTGATAAAAGTGATTTAGATTCAACTGCATGCGAAACAAACGAGTGAGCTTCAAATCCAAGCGTAACACATGACTTACCATCAAATCAATGCGAAGTAGAAGCCTTAGTTTCAAATTCATGCGAAACGAATGATTTGGCTTCAAATACTTGCGAGTATAAGCGATATAGCTTCAACTGCATGCGAAAAAACGAGTTAGCTTCAAATCCTTGCGATACAAATGGTTTAGCTTCGAATACTTGTGATATACATGATTTAGCTTCAACTGCATGCAAAACAAACGAGTTAGCTTCAAATCCAAGCAAAACACATGATTTAGCTTCGAATCAATGCGAAGTAGAAGGCTTATCCTCGAAACCATGCGAAACAGATGGTTTAGATTCAGATACTTGTGATAAAAGTGATTTAGATTCAACTGCATGCGAAACAAACGAGTGAGCTTCAAATCCAAGCGTAACACATGACTTACCATCAAATCAATGCGAAGTAGAAGCCTTAGTTTCAAATTCATGCGAAACGAATGATTTGGCTTCAAATACTTGCGAGTATAAGCGATATAGCTTCAACTGCATGCGAAAAAACGAGTTAGCTTCAAATCCTTGCGATACAAATGGTTTAGCTTCAAATACTTGTTTATACATGATTTAGCTTCAACTGCATGCGAAACAAACGAGTTAGCATCAAATCCATGCGTAACACATGATTTAGGTTCAAATCAATACGAAGTAGAAGGCTTAGCTTCAAACCAATGCGAAACAAATGGGTTAGCTCCAAATGCTTATGATATCCATGATTTAGCTTCAACTGCATGCGAAACAAACGAGTTAGCTTCAATTCCAAGCGAAACACATGATTTAGCTTCAAATTCTTGCAAATCACATGGTTTAGCTTCAAATCCTTGCGATACGAATGGTTAAGCTTCAAATACTTGTGATATATATGATTTAGCTTCAACTGCATGCCAAAAAAACGAGTGAGGTTCAAGTCCATGCGCAACACATGATTTAGCTTCAAATCAATGCGAAGTAGAAGCCTTAGCTTCAAATACATGAGAAACAAATGATTTATCTTCATATAATTGCGATATGTGTGATATAGCTTCAAATGCACGCAAAACAATCGAATTAGATTCAAATCCATGTGAAATACATGATTTAGTTTCAAATCAATGCGAAGTGGTAGGCTTAGCTTCACCTACATGAGAAACAAATGTTTTAGCTCCAAATACTTGTGGTATACATGATTTAGCTTCAGCTGCATGCGATACAAACGAGTTATCTTGAAATCCAAGCGAAGCACATGATTTAGCTTCAAATCAATGCGAAGTTGAAGGCTTAGCTTCAAATACATGCGAAGGGAATGATTAAGTTTCAAATACTTGCGAAGAGAAGTGTTATAACTTCAAATGCAGGCGAAACGAACGAGTTAGCTTCACATCCATGCGAGTCACATGATATACCTTCAAATCAATGGGAAGTGGAAGGCTTAGCTTCACATCAATGCGATACAAATGGTTTAGCTCCAAGTCATTGCGAAGTGGAAGTCTTAGTTCCAAATCCATGTGAATCAAATGGTTTAGCTTCAAATACTTGTGATATACATGATATCGCTTCAACTGCATGCGAAACAATCGAGTTAGATTCAAATCCATACGAAATACATGATTTAGTTTCAAATCAATGTGAAGTAGGAGGCATAGTTTCTAATCCATGGGAATCAAATGATTTAGCTTCAAATACTTGTGATATACATGATTTAGCTTCGAATGCAGGGGAAACAAACGAGTTAGCTTTAAATCCATGCGGAACACATGATTTAGCATCAAATCAATGCGAAGTAGAAGGCTTAGCTTCAAATCCATGCGACAAAAATGAATTAGCTTCAAATGCTTGCGATATAAATGATGTACCTTCAAATGCAGGCGAAACATACGAGTTAGCTTCAAATCCATGCAAAACACATGATTTGGCTTCAAATCATGCAAAGTAAACGGATTACCTTCAAATCCATGCGAAACAAATGGTTTAGCTTCATATACTTGTGATATACATGATTTAGCTCAGCTGCGTGCGACACATTTGATTTAGATTCACACCCAAGGGAGACACATGATTTTTACTTCATATCAATGCGAAGTAGATGCCTCAGCTTCAAATCAATGCGAAACAAATGGTTTAGCCTCAAATACTTGTGATATACATGATTTAGCTTCAACTGCTGTGAAACAAACGAGTTAGCTTCAAATCAAAGTGAAACACACGATTTAGCTTCAAATCCATGCGAAATACATGATTAAGCTTCAAATCAATGCGAAGTAGAAGGCTTCGCATCAAATCCATGCGACACAAGTGATTTAGCTTCATATACTTGCGATATAAGTGATATAGCTTCAAATGCAGGATAAACAAACGAGTGAGCTTCATATCCAAGTGTAGCACATGATTTAGCTTCAAATCAATGCGAAGTAGAAGGTTTAGCTTCAAATACTTGTGATATACATGATAGAGCTTCAACTGCATGCGAAACAATCGAGTTATCTAAAAATCCAGGCGGAACACATGACTTATCTACAAATCAATGCGAAGTCGAAGGCTTAGCTTCTAATCCATGCGAAACGAATGATCTAGCTTCAAATGCATGCGAAACAAACGAGATACCTTCATATCCATGCGAAACAAATGATTTAGCTTCAAGTAATTGAGGTGTGACTGATCTAGCTTCACATGCATGCGAAACAAACGCGTTACCTTCAAATCCATGCGAATCAAAAGATTTAGCTTCGAACAATTGCGATATAAAATATCTAGCTTCAAGAGATTGCGAAACAAATGAGTTACCTTCAAATTCATGCGGAACAAATGATTTAGCTTCTAGTAATTGAGATATAAATGATCTAGTTTCAACTGCATGCGAAACAAACGACTTACCTTCAAATGCATGCGGAACAAATGATTTAGCTTCAAGTAATTGAGATATAAATGATCTAGCTTCAAATGCATGCGAAACAAACGAGTTAGCTTCATATCCATGCGAAACAAATGATGCAGCTTCAAGTAATTGAGATTTAAATGGTCTAGCTTCAAATGCAAGCGAATCAAACGAGTTAACTTCAAATCCATGCGAAACAAATGATTTAGCTTCAAGTAATTGAGATATAAATGATCTAGCTTCAAATACATACGAAACAAACGAGTTTATTTCAAATCCATGAGAAACACACGATTTAGCTTAAAAATCATTCGAAACACATGGATTAGCTTCAAATCCATGCGAAAAACATGATTTAGCTACAAATTCATGCGAAACACATGATTTAGGTTTAAACTAATGCGAAACATATGATTTAGCTTCATATTCATGCGATACAAATGATTTAGCTTCGAGTAATTGAGATATAAATGATCTAGCTTCAAATGCATGCGAAACAAACGAGTTGTCTTGAAATCCATGCTATACATTATTTTCACGTCGTTTTATATTGTTTTACATTGCTTTACGTTGTGTTATGTTGTTTTACTTTGTTCAGTATAGATGATTTACGTTGATTCACGTTGATTTTCCTTGTTTTTCTTTGTCTCGCGCCTATGCTTTACGTTGCGTTACGTTGTTTTACTTTGGTTCACATTGATGATTTACATTGCTCTACGTTGTTTTACCGCGTTTTTCTTTGTTTCGCATTGATGATTTACGTTGTTTTACGTTGTTTTACTTTGTTTTTACGTAATTTTGCGGTGTTTTACGTTGTCTCATGATGTTCTTTAAAACAGTGTTACGTTGTTCTACATTGTTATACGTTGTTCTTACATTGTTAGAGGTACATGCGTAGAGGTAGTGGTTGAGGTAAAGGCATAGAAGTAGCGGCAGAGATAGAGGTAGAAGTAGAGATAGAGGTAGAGGTAGAGGCACATGTGTAGATGTAGATGTAGATGTACAGGCGCAGAGTTAGAGGTACCGTCGTAGAGGCAGAGGTACAGGTGTAGTGGTAGAGGTACAGGCGTAGAGGTAGTGGTAGAGGTGGAGGTACAGGCGTAGAGGTAGAGGTAGAGATAGAGGTGGAGGTAGAGGTACAGGTAGAGGTAGAGGTACAGGCGTAGCGGTAGAATGGAGGCAGAGGTAGAGGTAGAGGTAGAGTCATAGGTAGAGATAGAGGTAGAGGTACATGCGTATATGTAGAGGCAGAGGTAGATGTATAGGCGTAAAGATAGAGGTAGAGGTAGAGGTAGAGGTAGAGGTAGAGGTAGAGGTAGAGGTAGAGGTAGAGGTAGAGGTAGAGGTAGAGGTAGAGGTAGAGGTAGAGGTAGAGGAAGAGGTAGAGGTAGAGGTACATACGCAGAGGTAGACGTAGACGTACAGGCGTAAAGGTAGAGGTAGAGGTAGAGGTAGAGTACAGGCGTAGAGATAGAGGTAGAGGGAGATGTAGACGTATAGGCGTAGACGTAGAGGTAGTGGTAGAGGTAGAGGTACAGACAGTGGTAGTAGATGTAGAGGTAGATGTAGAGGTAGAGGTAGAGATACATGCGTAGAGGTAGAAGTAGGTGTACATGCATAGAGGTGGAGGTAGAGGTACATTTGTAGAGGTAGAGGTAGAGGTACATGCGTAGAGGTAGAGGCAGCGGAAGAAGTACAGTGGTAGAGGTAGAGGTAGAGGTTGAGGCAGAGGTAGAGGTAGAGGTAAAGTTAGAGGTAGAGGTAGAGGTAGAGGTAGAGGTAGAGGTACATACGCAGAGGTAGAGGTAGACTTACAGGCGCAAAGGTAGAGGTAGAGGTATAGGTAGAGGTAGAGGCGTAAAGGTAGAGGTAGTGGTAGAGGTAGAAGTACAGGCGTAGAAGTAGAGGTAGAGGTACAGGCGTAGAGGTAGAGGCATTGGCGTAGAGGTAGTGGTAGATGTAGTAGGTACAGGCGTAGCGTTAGAGGTACAGGTAGAGGTAGATGTAGCGGTAGATGTAGAGGTACAGGCGTAGAGGTAGAGATAGAGGTACAGGTAGAGATAGATGTATAGGTTAAACTATGGTGAAGCGTGCGTATGCTCCTGAAGGGAATAACCAGCCACAAATTGCAGATTTTATGGACCCATAGATTACGTTCCGCACGAACCCTGCTTATCTTCATTTTTGCTTCCAACTTGTCTCTCGTTAAACGTTCGTTAATCGTGCACGGCGGAGCTAAATATGCATTCGGTATAAATCGAATAACTTTCGCGGCAACACGTGCATGATATTCTGCATCTTTGGAAAAATGTAAATGAGAGGAGAGTTTACGGAAGGAACGATGACAGGGCGTCAGCGTAATTGCCAATCCAACGTTTACGTTAACAATTGATCGAATGCACGGTGGTTCTCGTTTTTTTTAACCATCTACTTCTTTATAATATTTCATTTTTATTTGATTTTGACACACTCGTTTCAGATCCCGTCGCAAAATTCATCTACCATTTCAGGATTGTGATTTGGTAACACGCTGGTCTTTTTTTCGAACTTCAAAAGTGGTAGATAAATTTTACGATTTGAAATGAGCGCGTAAAAATCTGCATGTCACTAAAAAATGCAACACGGTACTGAATAAATCACAATTTCGATGGAATATTTCAAGTTTAACATAAATTTTCGAGATCAAAAAATAGTGGATTCTCTCTTTTTTCGTTTATTCTGCAACACTTCAGTTTTTTTCGCGTAAAAGAAAACGTCGCTTTATCTAATTTTTATCAAAAGTTCTTCGAATTTGACAGGCAACTTTGCCACTTTGCCCACCGTGCGTCATTTCGGAGAAGATTTGCAACATTGGTTCATTTTACCAATATCCTTGTTCCCGTCTTAATCGTTTGCCCGCTGTCGTGGATAGCACGGTGGTTCGCTAGGTGTTCGTTAAACACACGCGGCGCCACGCGAATCACCCTGGATGATCCAACTTTGATAACCGATAACTAGTTTCTTTCGTGGATCCCTCAGTTTCGCGTTGGCCGATAAGTTTCCGTGTATCGACAACACTTAGCAACTTTCCCCGTCAATACCGTCGTTTCCGTCCGTGTACACTGCAGGTGCGGAATATCTGATCGTTTGTTTGCTGAACGTCGAACTTGGATTTTTAAGTGAATGTTTAGCCGTTCATACGACAGAGATCGCTCGAAAATTTCTTCGAGCTTTCATGCTCGAACCTCTGTCATAAGAGACAAGTTTCTTTTCTGGAACGATTATGCAGAGTTTTTCGAATATCAGTCGAAGAACAATCGACATTCTTTTCCGTAGTTTTTCCGATTTTTAGTTCATCGCGCTCGGAGAATTTTAACATATTTGAATTAATTATAATGTGTTGAACTGTGACGTATGACGAACGTATTTATTCGGACAATGGTTGGGAATAATTAGACAGTCTAAATAATATTTTTTCGTAGAGAGATTAGTAAATCGATGCTTACCATAATGTTATTCTCACAATGAAATCGTGTAACTAAAATGGCAGCGATAAAACAGTGATTATGGACTGTTAATTTTCATGCTAATTGCAAAGAATTGTAACGAAGAATATTTAATGAATATTCTACCCTCACAGTATAATTGGAAATCTTAAGTTTCTGTTGCTTTACAGTTTATATTAACGATCAGATTTTCTTTCAAAACGCGTACGTTGCATAAGAACTAATTTAAAGTTTGCAAAGGACGAGTTTTAATTACTTTCGATGCTTTTCCTCCTATGAAATGAATATTCATTTATGAGGTAGAGGTAGAGGTAGAGGTAGAGGTTTTATAAACGATCAGATTTTTAATTAGTTCGAAACAATTCACGATGTGTTGCATGATTATATATATTCACGATTATGATAAATCGATTATGATATCGGAGTCATTATAAATTAGTACAATTTAATTATTAAAAATTATTAGAAATTAGCATTTATGAATTATTATATTTCACTTACTAACAAGCTATAATCGTAGATCATTAATCAGGCTACTTTTTGCCCAGCACTGCCTCCGGCATAGCATTCATACTCGTCTAAATTGCAGCATGATTAAATATTAAATGGCATCGAATGCAAGTTGATACCGTGCCGAACGAATTTTGATGAAATCCTTATTACGCCGAACTAATTCTGATTCAATCCGAATTTCTGTAAATTAAATGACAAATAATATTAATATCGCGAATGCATTTACACGCTGGCAGATTATCTACTGGCGAACATTTGATACTCGATAACGCGAGCGTGAATCGTAACTAAGGATTTACGTTAGCCAATATTAATTAAACTTTACCGACGGTATTTCCGATCGTCAAGCGAAAACACCTTCGCTTTCCGTGCAGAAAAATGAAAACGAACGACGAATTCGCGATCGCAGATTTCAAAGCGCAGATTTCAAAGGGTGCCCAAATCTTGAAAATCTCGGGGAATCGGTAGAACGCGGTTTCCACGCAGGCGCTGCGCGCGAACAGAGCGTGTCGAGGTAACGAGGATTTACCTGCACGGGGTACATGGTTGACCGGTTAATTAAATTTCCGCCAATAATGCCGGCTTAGGGGCGATATGGAAATTTTTACCGGTGGCCCGGCTCTCTCCGATCGCTCGAACGCGATCCACACGAGGTTAATGGAGAAACATGACTGGCCAGCTTAACAGGGAGCCGGCCATTCTCGTGACGTTACTATCTTTCTCCGTGGCTGGTAATTGTACATAATTACGCTCGCTATCGTTCGCGATAAGGGGGTGGAACCGGGTCCCGTTCCATCCTCCTAGATCCTGCGATGATTATGCGACTCTACAGCTGTACGAAATTGCGATTGCGAGTAGTTTGTCGTAATTTGTTCGCAATCTACGCCGATCTTGAGGAGCCCCGCGGCTATCGTTCGTACTTTAATGCAGGGCCAGGATGCGACGTAAGAATCGCTAATTGCGCCAACACAGATCAGGATCGATGTGTAATTATGAACATCGTGTAGCCGGCAGGACGTTTAACAGGTTGCTAGCTACGAAAATTGCAAGTTTCGGTGTGATTCATCCCGGTTTTGATAACAATCGCGCTGTTGTGCCCGGCGAAGGTAAATACTCCGCAGCAAGGCGGAGTAATTCCTGGCTGTTGTAGATTTCGTTCTGCTTTTTAGGAGGAGCGGCTGCTTTAATTAATTTCGAGTGTTTGCAATCGATGCTTGTAGAGCACGGCACTGATTAAAACGGGCAAAGCGAATCACTCGCTTCTTCCTAGTTCGGTCTTAGGATGTTATTTTGAGAACTTTGCAATGGAATCAATACTTTGCATCATCGTTTTCTGAAGGATTCTCGAGCGAATGTGCGTTTACGGCAACAATGAATCGACGTTAATTATCGGAGTCAGGCGATTTTGTCGAGGCACGAAACTGTGAACACATCTGGCATTATTATTTGGAACTTATTGAAGCTATTGAAGGAATAATTTATTTTTACCGAGCTTTATTCGGGTAAATAAAATCTTTATTGCAAAATTTATTCATATTTAGCTGTTTATACACCGTCCACGTTAATTTTGTAAAATACGTGGTCGCTAATGAGTCCATAATTAATGCGACCGCATTGAAAATGAGCTGTAAATAAATATAATAAATGAATAATTAAATTTAAATGATTAAATAAAAGATTTGGTGCGGGTTATAAATATTTTAAAATACAGGTTGGAGGGTGTACGTTGAAATTAATAATAGACCGAATAATGAATTCAAATGAATAATAATTAAGATGGCAATAATTATGTGTGTATGTATAATATCAACGATTACGTGTAATTCATTACAATAGTATTCGTAACGAAGTTTCTATTTTCAAACAACTAATTGGACAATTTATGGAATGTGTGTCAGAGAGATATCGAAAATCTAGCTGTGACTTGCGTTCTTTATTAAAGAAGTGAAAGATTTTAAATCTCGAGGAGAAGGGATTTGCGGATTTTCATATTTACTTCGGGGAAAGGAATTTGCAAGTGAAATCGAAGGAAGGTGAGAAAATGAAATTTCGGTTCGCCGGAAGTAGCGGCCATGAACTGCACGTGTATCAAAAATTTAGTTTTAAAAAAAAGTGCCCTAGAACCACGATTATCGTAGATTGCGAGAAACGCCGAGTATTTTTACCTTTATTTTCAACCGACGGAGATGGAGAGGCAAACTCCTTCGCCGATAAACAATGCAATCCGTGTACAGCATCACCCACTTGAATGCGTTACGTAAATTCGCTCCGACTTTGTCCTTTTCCATTTCCACTTTTTATTCTCTTCGTTTTTCTAACGCCGCATTCACTTCAAAAATCGTTCCAAACAAAATCCACCCGACGACGGCATCGAGATAAAAATTGACAGGTTAAGTCAACTGTAAATTTCTTGCGTTTCCATCGAAAGCTGTCAGAACGTGTGAAAATAGGGCGCCGTAAAAAATTATGTTGCAGCCGCTTCGAAAAATCGTTTCAAATAAAATTCATTCGTCGACGACGTTGCGCTAAAATTTGACAGATTAAGTCGATCATAAATTTCTTATAAATAACGATAAAACTGTTCGAATGCACCCTAAAAATAGGGTGCTATTAGAAATTATATAACAGTGAATTAAAAAATCGTTCCAAACGAAATCTTGAAAAATCGTCAGAATTAAAAAATTTCGGAGTCTTTTACTTTGCTTCCTCTTTAATCAAAGAATCTAATACACAGTAACTTCATTACCACATTCTCAAGTACTATTTCATAAACACAATTTTCCGTCACAAAACCGCGGATATAAGCGCGAGTCTCATTGGACGAGCTTCTCGCTAACTAGGTCAGATTTACTCAGCTTGGAAACGAAGTGTCTCAATTCATGCGTTTCTTATCCCAGCCAGTTCCAAGCAATCCTCTTCTGGGTCGATTCGTAGCTGACTTTCTATAGTCGAAGCCACTAGGTTCCCGTGAGATCGGGGTTCTAAGGCGAGGGATCTTTATTCCTCCTGGCTGTAAAGAAATTTTTCTCCTGAGAGTTTCTTATTACGAGAACCAATCAGCTCTGCTTGACCGTCTTGTACCGTGCCGTTAATCGTCGTTTAGGTCTACGTAGTTGAACGTGAAGTTAATTCGGATCTCGTTTATACCCGCGGTTGCGAAATACAATAATTTCTCCCGGAAATGCCAAGTTTCGGATTGCTGTAAATTTCCCTGTGCTAGTCCTGTGCCTATGTAATTTATTGCTTCGAATCGTGTCGTGTGGCCTCCGAGTTGCCTTCGAATCGTGTCACGTGGCCTCTGAATTGCTTCGAATCCTGGCAAAAAGATAGAAATGAAAAAGTTAAGTCATCGTTTTTATTCTAGCATTATTCTAGCATTTTCTTCCAGCATGCCTTTTTTGGCCGACTGCCTCGAGTTTCTATAAAAACGAGCCTGAAGCCTCGAAAAAATCGCGTCTCACCGCGACTTAATATTCTCAGATCTGCGTGTTTCGATTCCGATCTTCGAACATTTCAGGGAGAAACTGTTGTACGTAGGGCGCAAACCGCTATCAGAGGTGCACAAGCAGGACAAACTACACCGTCATCAAAATCAGGCTCGTGTGCGGCTGTGGTTCAGAAGCCAGGCTGGTTCTCCTACTCGAAGGATGTGTCCTCTCGAGTGTCGCTTCGTTGTTGGATTATCGGAGTAATTATTATCGATAATCCAATTAATTATTCAATAGTCCATCTTAATTGTTGGATTGCCGGTGTAATCTGTAATATATATCGACAGGCAAACTAGCGGGCCCACCGACGCTGTCGATCGCAAAAATGTTAACGAGATTCAATGTAGTGGTGGGCTAGAAAAGTGCATCGCCGGGAACGTGTTGCGATTCGCTGTAGCAATGCTGAACGTTCAGGAAAGTTCCCTTGAAACCGAACCGATGCAACATCTGGAGAACATTCCCTCGCGAGAATATTTCCGCCGCAAAGGGTTAACACACTTCGCGCGCCGATGTTCGTTTCTTTCGGTGTTCGGTCTAATTTTGAGACGCCGAAGTATTTCGATTCAAACGAACCAGATGCAAACGGCTATGCCGCGTTCGTCCCGCACACTTTCTTTCAACCGCGCGGGTTTCTTCTCGCAGTCGTTGCCTCTGTTTCAAGGATATAGGGGCTCGTAACCGAGGTAAAAAGATCGTTACGGGTCATGGACTAGGACCGAGCCTTTATCTCCTTTACCTTGCCCCCCATCCCGACATAACCCAATTCAGCCTAAGTCTGAAAGTAGTCGTCGGGATTCTATCGAACGCGTTCTCCCGTCACGTTGATTCCAGAGATAATTACGCGTGCATTATGTTACCGCTCGCTGATCCGCGGCAAAGCCTTTCGTGTTCGGTTCTGCCCGCGAGAAATCTCGAACGTATCCGCCATTCGACTCACGATTACCTGTTCGCCGCATTATCCGTGAGAGAACCGCGCCGGAAAATTTGCACGAGCTAGATGCCGATATTCGTGTCCATGTTCCAGTTACATGATCGGTTCTGCGTTCGAACTGCTATGCTGTTACATCCTGTGGGAAATTCGGCGGTCGCTCTTTTGAGAGAATGAGCAGATCAAATGGTACGATGAAATATTGTTTTAATGTTAACGTTGTGATACGAATTGGGCTGCGGGGATAACGAGACATACAACAGGACAGAAATCGGGAGAACTTGCGATTTGATCTCGATCGGATCACTATTTTATTGTGGAGTATTTTGTAATATTCGGCTGCATTTGCTTTGTTTATGCTTCGATAAAAATACGTGGTATGTCTCATTCGATAAATATTTATTCTTTCATTTCCCTTATTTTTGGACACAAAAATTCAACGTGTCTCATTCGATATATATTTATTATTTCATTTCACTTATTTCTGAATTAAAATATTCAACTCGTCTCATTCGACAAATATTTATTCTGTCTTTTTTTAATAAAGATATTTAATGTACCTCATTCGATATATATATGAAATTAATTATGCCCGAAATCAAAGCAAATAAACCAATCCGCAGTGTATTACTATCACTGCATCATGCGAAATTGATTGATCTAAAAGTCAAGTTCATTCTCTGACATCCTTTTCGATCGAAATCCCTGAGAGAACATTTTAAAAACTACGAGAGCGTCGCCGATCAAAGATTCTGTCCCCCTAAATCAAAAACATTACCAGAAAATAGTGTCGACAAACTACAAAGAGTTTTCCGGGGCTGAAAGGGTGAAACAATTGACTAGTACCTGCGAGACACAAACAGATTGAACAATAAAGGTAAATAAAAAGTTCTTTAACACGAACCAGTCTGGCATCAATTACTGCGACCCATCCGCGTGGACGGCTATTATGAGGACAAGCAACAGGGAGTTACGCGGTCGAGACATTTAAACATGACACAATTGCTCAATTAGCCGTGTCGTGAAGTAATAAAACCGTCCACGCTACGGAATTTATTCGCGACTTTGCACGGGCATGGAGTCTCCATCTTTTATGCATTCCAAGTTTCCCCGAGAACTTCCAATATGACAGCGCCATTGAGGGTCTCGAGTTTCCTCGCGATACATCGCCTCCTCCACCCCCATCTTTCCCAACTTCCACGTTTCGCTCGCGATCGTAATATCATCCGTGTTTCTTCTTTGCTAATCTTTCGCTGAAACTCGGTTACTTCGGCGAGGAGTTGACCATCGGATGCGATGCTGCTCCCGTTCTTCCGAGAACCATCCAACATTCCGCGGAGAAACCGCAGTCACCAATTTCCTCTTTTGCTTCGAATGTTCGAGAATTCCGCGGAGACGTGCCGCAGAACGTGCGACACAGTTTTATAAAAGCCGAATCATTTTGAACGCACGAGAAAGTATACTCTGTCGTCGGGAAGTTCTTTCCTCGCGCTATGTCGCCGCTTCCGATTGCCTGTCTATAAGAGGAATTCTGATGTTCTCTGTCCGGTTAACAGTTTTCGACGAGTATATGCGTCCTAACGCAAAATGTTGACATTTCTTTGCGACGGGTATACATATTTTGTATATTCATAGCTCGATATTCTTCGTTAAATTATCGATTGTATGAAGGCGTTGCATTTGAACGAAATATGAAGAAAATATGCAGTAGACTTGCACACTTTTTAAAGACATTGCATTCTTTCGAAAGCAGCAAAAATTGTATACGGATCGAAAAACTTAAAGTACGAACAATATAAATATAAATATAATTAAATATAATTAAATATAAATAGAATTAAATACAAATATAATTAAATATAAATATAATATAAAGAATTTGAAAAGGTATATGAAGAAATAACAAGCATTTAATCCAATTGCTAATAAGTTATTTGCATTCGAGTGAACAAAATTTCATGGTTACAAATGCATACGTCCCCCAATTAGTTTGATTGAACAAAGCTCTGATCCACTTATGTGAGTTAGAAACACAACGTCCTCTTACACGGAATTGCAACACATAATACAAACGAGCAATGCGCGCCACGGAACGTTACTTAACGTTATTGCTTTAACGTTGCTTCGCTGTTTAGCAATAAACGTTCGCCGGCTCGACGCGTAGTCCGACAGCCCGGAGAGTTGTGCTAAAAATCGCAGCGTACTCTGATTTTCGAAAAAAAAGCTGAAAAGAAAACGGCAGGCCAGAATAGACCTCCAGCATCGCCGTTGGTTGGTTAAAGGGGAACCGTATTTCCCTTTTGATATTCTATGACATCGCAGTCACATAGCGGGCAAACAAAAAATGCCTGCACTCTTTTTTCATTTATCATAACGTATTTCGCATTATCCTAGCTCGACCGGCGCTGTCTAGAATAGGAAACACGATGCCGGAACAAAAATGTAAAATATGTCAAGATATAGCGAACGACGGCTTTGCCCCGCGTCAAAAGGGAACCCTGTTCCGAATGATTGAGCAGAACCTGTGTGTATGAAAACATTTTGCACTTTGATGTTGAACGTTGTTTTTCTCTCGTGACACGAATCGGAAAAAAAAATTTTCATAACACTCTATGAATAATCCATTACTCAAATTAAATGCGACACATGATACCTTCCGGCCCGGGTCGTTCGTTATTATATCGTTTCCTTTCTTTTTCTCTTATTTTCTTGAAATTCTTCTCGTCGAAATTATCGATAAATTCGATACAACGAACCGCGATAGAACGGACGCAGCGCGAACCGGAAATAGTTTTCATATTTCAAAAAATCGGGCATTCCGTTTCGTATAAGTTCGCATTGTTTGCTCACCGAAACGCGGTCCGATTTTATAAATTAAATTCGGCAACGCGAATTAATGTTGACGTATCGGGAAACCGTGCCGCCAGCAAAATTTACTTTTATCCTGTAAAACACCGGGCTCACAATAATTATCCATTATTGCAGACTAATAAATATCCGCAGAGCTAATAAAAGTGTGTGTCGTACCGACCTGTGTATCGTTTCGTCGCATTAAATTATGCGCTCTCGCACCGAGAGCGTCGCTGTGTAAGTGTACGCACCGGTGGCAACATTTTTATTAGTTTGTTCTGTCGAGTTGCGATTCTGTTTCACGTTTGACGCACTTCCGTAAATCCTTCACATTCCTCAGCCGGCTCGCGTAATACTGAAACAACGCCCGCCACCACCGATCGATACACGAATGTATACATTAATCTTTGACCTTCTCTCCGTCCCGTCGCCGTATTATTATGCAAAACGGTCTTATTTCGAATTTGCCTACCAGCCCTGCGGAAATGTCTGCAATGGGAGTTATGAAAATGCGGCAAGGGACCTTGAAAGCTGGTCAACGTTCTTTTTAGTATTTCCGTGACTTCAGCCAGCAATTTCCTCTTAAAGGAATGCTTTTCTTTTTACGTTCTACAGCGAATTCCCTTCTTCGTGAAACATTCAACCACTAACACCTGTTCCTGCGCAATTAGCTCTAATTCTATGCTTCTCTTGAGGCTAGCTTTTCAGTTATGCTTAGATTTTACAGTTGTCGTATCATAGACCGCGGAATACCTCTTCAGGTTCTTAGTCTTGCTGAGGATTTTTAGGAGACTTGAGATAGCAATTTGATTTTGCGCAACATTTTCGGAGTAATCATTGCACCGTGGATCTTTATGATAATGAAAAATTATCTGTGATAACTGTAGAGAATATAGATCAGGCGGAAATGTCGTTCATGATTTAATCATTTTAATAAATCGTGCAGAATAGAAAGAGATTTTCGAATTCTTCTAATGTCTGCACAGTTTTGCTTCTGTGTTAGTCTTTCTTTGTAAAAAAGTGCATAAAATCCACTGTTTACTTATCATTGCTTAAATATATTCTTGCATTTATAATGTGAATTAGATTATAGTATTTTGTTCAGGAGAGTACTCAGTACAATTTTATTTTAGTCAATAATTTTTTCATTATTTCATAAAAATAAATAATCGGTAAATTAGAACGATTTTTCAAGGTTTGTAATTTTGTGTCGAAAAACTGGAATATTCTGTTCACATTAAGCATAGTTTTCTTCGAACACCTACTTTGGTAAATAAGAAGAGACACTGAAATTGAAAAAATTTTAATATTTTTCACAGAGAAATCATAACTGCTCACATTGCTAATAGAATACGTAAGGTTAAATAATTGAAAGAAATAAGAACTGAGCTCGCAAAGATTCAAAAGAAAATAGCAAAACGCAGCTAAATGCGACCCTTGCGCGTAAAATTAATCATGAAACGTTCAACTGAATCGCATAGAGTACCTTTCCATGTATCAATGCAGTGGTTTGTATGAAAATCGCTTTTCGAGGGTAACTTATAAACGATCTGTTCTCAAACGAGGGTCTCTGGAATCTACTTTCTCCGATCAGCGAAAACCGGAGGGCGCTCCTCGTTAGCAAGTTCTCTGTGCAGTCAGTTCGGCGATGGTCTAAATCTAAAATATGATGGCTGAAATCTGCTCGAGGATTATGGTGCGTCGAGTATTTCGATCTAATGTCCATCTCACTCTCTCTTTCACGCTCTCGCTCTCTCCTTATCTCTTATTCTCTCTTTCTTTCTCATTTCATATATCACTATTTCTATCTCTATTTCTATCTCTTATTCTATCTCCATCTTTCTATCTCTGTAACTCTCTAACTCTATAATTTTATATCTCTCTAACTCGCTAATTCTATATCTCCCTAACTCTCTAATTTTATATCTCTCTATCTGTCTATCTCTCTCTATCTCTCTATCTCTCTATCTCTTTAATTTTCTATCTCTCTATCTCGCTATCTCTGTATCTCTCTATCTCTCTATCTCTTTAATTTTCTATCTCTCTATCTCTCTATCTCTCTAATTTTCTATCTCTCTATCTCTGTATCTCTATCTCTCTATCTCTATCTCTATCTCTATCTCTATCTCTATCTCTATCTCTATCTCTATCTCTATCTCTATCTCTATCTCTATCTCTATCTCTATCTCTACCTCTATCTCTATCTCTATTTATATCTCTATCTCTTATTCTTTCTCTCTCCTTCTCTTTATTTCACTCGTTCGTAATGGAATATGCAATCCGCTCCCGTCATACATCGTGTTTCATAATTCATGGCACAAATTGGATCCGGCACGGCTGGAATTAAGAGGAAAATCAAGAATAATGAAATTCCAACTTTCATCTGTCTTGAGATTATTTTGCGCATTGTACAATATGCACAAAGTGTTGTCGAGAGCTTACACATTCTTGCAATATTTCAGACGGACAGTTCGCAGTTTTTTTAAAACGGACGCGGACTGCGTTAGAAATTTCTTCTATGGATTTACAAAGTATAACGCTGTATGACAATAGTCAGCTTAGTTTAGTATTAAAGTAAATATGGTAAAGTCTGTCAATTCTGTTTTGATCTGAAAGAGACGTCATCCACGTGCCAAACAAAATCCATCAATAATAGTAATAATAATAACAGTGATAATAATATATCTATTAGCTAAAAATTACGCAAATATGCGAAGAGGGGGAACTGATGGACTGGGACGTAGAACTCTCTTTCTTTCTCTCTCTCTCTCTCTCTCTCTCTCTCTCTCTGATCTGACTATCTCTGCCTCCATCTTTCTATTTCTCCCTATCCAGCCGAGTTTCTTCGTATTCCCTTTGCGTGACTTAATTACTCGTCGTTCTAATCCCTGTCCGTTAATATTTGCGCTATCGTAAAGGCGAATCAGAGCACTGACGGCTCTGTTTTCCTTATTTCCAGTTCTGCTTCTGGTAATTGGATCCGCCGGGCTTCCGTGATTACGCGTCAGTCAGGATTAACTCGGCACGCGCGTTACGTTGCGCAGGTGCGGCCCGTGCGAGCAGCAACCGGGCCTGTGGTTGCACGGCTGATTAAAGTAAATGTTCGGCCGTTGATAGGATCGCGCGATCTTCCAGCAACGTGTGTATCGCTTATTAACCTTTTTCAGTTAGATATCGGTAAATATGTCATCGGGAGTATCAGGACGCCGTGCGGGGTTTATGCGCGATAAAGCTCGCAGATTTTTAATTAAACTCCCCCCGACGAGGAAATCCCTTTGACTTTCGTCGATGTATCTAATATTTATTGTTTACGCGATGCGATTTAGCGGTGACTGACGGTTCCAAGTTGAGTAGACGACGCAGTTGCGATTCACTCCGAGGAATTTTTATCGGGAATGTCTGTAAAGTTTTATTGTTCCCGACGAGAGATTGTTAGCTTCGAATCAGCAGATTATTGTTAAGTAGAAAAAACATCAGAAGATACATAATCATATTGTGTCCAAGTTATTAATAATTTCTAATGAGAGTTTGTTAGCTTCGAATCAGAAAATTATAGTTATCGTTGGACCTTTACGCAAAATCGGATCGTTATACAAAATAAAAATTGTCTAAATGAATTGTAAAGAATATAAATTAGCTGAAGCTCATTTTCCTCTTTTAGTGATTGTAATAAGTTGAAGATAACGTAACGCTATCCTTAATTAAATTTATTTAAATTCACTTAAAACTTTCACTTGAAAATTCACTCAAATTCACTAAATTCGCTATCCTTAAATTCCTTAAATTCATCCGATGTCTTTATTATAAAATTCTTTTTAACTGATTACAAATGTTACGAGGTGCGATATATCGATATTCAATAGCCGTTTCTCGAACTAACTGCGGATAAGTTTTATTCTGCCCAAAGATTCGTTATATTTGCATAAATAGTTCAGTTATCGTTCGTTCTCCGAAGAAAGTTCGAAACAATAATACATAGATGTGCGGCATATTTTGTATTTCGAAATTTATACTGGACCATTGTTCAGAAGTTCTATTATCCAAAACAGGTACTCAGAACCCGTCAGGAGGCTGAACTCGCGACACGAAATATTGGAATGGTTTTTCGGCGTAATCTCATGTTAGCGCTACAATAGAATCATATTTAAAGCTCCTTCAAAAGGGGTGGTTTCAATAGGATATCGAGCACAAAACAGAGCAACGCTCGAAGCCGGAGATTTACGACGGTTTGTTGCTGGTTTTCATGAATGTGTAGGCAGCTGTTCGCTAGGCTCGTGAGATGTTCGCTATAGCTCGCATAAGCTCTCTTTTACTGCCTTGGGCTACTGATGGCCAATGCTCTAAACGAGTGTAAACACTATCGCGGATAAGTATATGGTCGCTTTCTATACTTACACGATAGTAACGCATAAGCAGTGGCACATTACTGGCCGGAAAAATCGTGCGATGTGTTTCGATACGTTTTTGTAATAAATATAGAGTCTATTGTACTCTTAATAAATAATGGAAAATTTTTATAACATATGAGGCGTTAAAAAAAATGGTTTAAGTCAAAACACTTAATTTGTGGATGATGAAAAAAAATTAAAAACTCTGTAAAATGCAATAACGTATGATATTGTTACCAACTCATTTATGAAAGCCCCTTTGAAGCTTCAACGTAAAATATTACAGAAGAATCGCAGAAAATATGAAATTCGATATGATTTAATAATATTAAATCACTCTAGCACAAAATTGACTTACGAAAGTTGTTTACATGTAATCGCCGGTTACAAAATTGTATCAGTCAAACGCACTTTTGTTTAAACAGCGAACAAAATAATACAAGTAATATTTCACTTGCAGTAACTTTATCTTCATTTATTTGCAGCGAAACGTGAAAAAATAAATTACAATAAAGTCTCTGTTAAGAATCCATTAAATTTATGATTATTTCGTCGATCGGAAAGTTTAAAGAAATGATTAAAAAGCAGTGACGATTACAAAGGTAGAATTTTAAAAATGTTTCGCATTTCGTACGAGAGATATATTATAAGAAAGATTCGACGGTGAATAAAAAGATAATTACGATGTAACAGACATGTATTTGCCAATATCTGTGCCAGGAATACGACATCCTTGATATCGTGTTCTACAGGGCTGGGATTGCCGCTATTGATTTCCATAGCTACTGAATCTACAGCCCCCACCCGTTATTCCGGGCACGCAGTATATCAAATAATCGCTCGCGGAGCTTCGCGAATGACGGCGACGAAGTTATTTATTATTTCGCGATATTGTTTGCCCGTTGTTCCAAGATTCGCGTCAATAATATTGGCAAGCCGTCCCACGGCGACACCGCGGTTTTCGTTAACTCGCTGCGAGAGCGACGCGCGAACGTCGCGACGCGACGCTCCGATAAAAAAAGAAAAACACTCTCTGTCCAGCGCTATTTCATTTTCATACCTGCGCGGCCAGCCCTTCCCGCGCAGCTCTGTAATTACGTTGTTCGCAGTTTGAACCGGGCGTCCGCGTTTATTTCGTTACAGCACCTCGGAACGCTCTAATTCAGCCGGGGATAGTTCCCTTCGCGGCTCGCTCCGCCGCGCCGGAAGGAGGAAAAGAATCGCAGATGTTGTAAGTGAAGTGCAAGTGCGGTGGACGGTTCAGCTTTTTCAGCTGGTCGTAGCCTGCGCGCGGCCGTGATGGAGCAGCGTGCAGGATGGTGTGGGTGGGGGGCAGCGTTAAGGATAAAGTTGTCCGAAAAAAGTGGAATTTTTGAAAAGCCTGGCGGGAGAATATTTCGTGGCCGGCTGAGCTGGCCGTTATAAATCCCGGAATAAAAATAGCGTCTCGCTGTGGCGGGGCTCGCGGTAATAAAACTGAAACGGGCAAGAAGGAAACGCGGACGCTGCGCGTCGCTCGAAAAAAATTCCATAATCAGGAACAAAGGCGTCAGCCGTGATACGTTTATTTGGCCTGCTTCGACGCGGCGGGCTTGACTCCTTTTATCGAGCGGAACGGTCGCCGCGCGATCAAAGCCGGATATATCCGTGCATAAGTTGACCCCGGAGTTCGGCCGGGCTCGAACCAACTTTTCCGGAGGGAAATCCTTCGAACACACCACGGCCGCCGCCGCCGGTTTTTCCTAAATTCACGGCGTCACGCGAGAAATGGGTAGTAATAACGCAGTAATAACGCGTAGTAATAACGCGAGCTGAAGATAATCATTATCGTGACAAGAAATTGTTTGACACGCGCCTCGGTTAACGAGCGCAATTTTAAATTCATAAAGCTTAATTAGCGTGTATCAGGGGTCGCTTGTGCTCAAGCTGGCCTGTATCCGAAACATGCGAATGCCTGCCCTCGAAACAAATCCCCTCTGATCCCTTTCCAGATTATATTGGTTCGGTCTTCCCCCGCCGGCGATTATGATAGCATACAAAGTATTCGTCTACGGTAGACTTTACTGCATAGAGTAGCAGCGGTCTTAATTTTAAGACGACGGATTTTAATTTCTGTTCGAAGCATGCAACTGATACTTGTTTCTTCGATTTGTTTCCTTCCTCAATCTGAAAATATGTGTCTCACTTATATAACATTAACAATTTTTCAGCTGGAAATATTTTTCGCGAAATTCTTCAGAGATCATTATCGTTTTAGATGATGTCAGCTTCCAGAAGACACAGGAACCGCGTGATCACGTCCGTCAGACGAGGCACCATTTGTTCATTTCTCAGTTGAAGCTCTCAAACATTAAACATTATTTCGGCAAATAGTTTTTGTCGGATGTTGTTAATTATTCTGTTGCAACCATCGCTCCCACGGATTGTCGTTATTGTTACATGAATATGCGTATGAAATTACCAAACTGTAAGGAAAATTACAGATACGGCTACATTTACTGTTAAACGAGCATTTCATGTTCCTTGTTCTATGTAAATGTTATTTTCATTTGAATAGTTTCAGAAAACAACGTAGAAGAACTTTATTTGCAAAAGCTGAGGTTAACGAAAGTGAATTTAATTTGTGGGAGGGTGAGTATCGATTGCAAAACAGCGAGTGTCGCTTGTAAAAGGGTGAATTTGATTCGAACGAAAAAATGAATTCCACTGACTTCCAATCGTAAACATTGTGCAAAATATTTATATAAAAATATTCTATAAAAATATTACATCAAAATATATACATATAATTTAAATATTAAATATTATTCTTGGACGATTCGATGTTTGCTCTTATTTCGTATGACGAATTGCTCTTCAAATGACGGACGTCATTTTGTGGAAGATCTGCAAGCACGCGCGTTCCACCGATCTTTTTCTTCTCTCTTGATGCCTCAATCGTTTGTCCGTTACTGTACGAGGCAAACAGGAAACGTCACTCGACGCCAATTTGCCGCTTCTGCTTAGGCCAACGCTTGTCCCCGCGACGCGCCGCGACGATTCCTAAGCACGCATGAAGCACCAGATTTATTCAGTGTCGTTTGCGTAACGACGACGCACGCCCCTGGCCGATCGTAACGAGTGTCATCATCTTCTGTTAAGGGACACAATCTTTCCAACAATTTTTCCATTTTCTCTGTCGCGCCCGACGAGAGAGAGAGAGAGAGAGGGAGAGAGAGAGGGAGAGACAGAGAGAGACTGCAATTTCAACGAGGAAATGGTTAATACCGCACCGCCTTCTTTGATAAGGTGATTTCGCGGGCCCTTCTTCATTCAACTCCTACGCTGCGACGATGGGTTTTGTTAGGGAATATTGAATGTCCAAGTATTTTGATGGCGCCTGTTTTCTTTGCGATCCAAATTTATTCTGTCCAGGGAGAACAACGAAGGTATTTGCACGGGACGACACGGTTCGCAGCTGCACTTAACCCGAGAGCTCGTCGGTCTAGCGAGAGCGATCGAAGCCTCTCTCGACGATTACTGAAATTACAAGAGACCTTCCGGGATGGCTCGTTTATTCAAATATTATCCGATTTATACCAAGTTTTCTCGTTCGTTTGCACGCGGCATATTCCGGCATCGATAAAAAATTCATTTCAAATTTCTCAACGGCGAAAAAAGTTATGGGCATTGTTGGTGGATCAGTATTAACCAGTTCGCGTTTTATTTTCATTGTCTTCGATAAATCTCCGGCATTGTGCATTCATTTGTGCGCTTCCTTTTCATTATTCCACTTAACCGACCTTCTTCTTATCGTGATCATTTTTTAGTTTGAAAAGAGACCATATTTTCATTTGTCGTATATTCGTGTTTATTTTCGTTCCATAATTTTGATCATTGTCGTACACGCGATCGAAGAAGCTGCGTGGAAAAAAACATTGAAATATCTTTGTTGTTTCTAAGTGCACGACGAAAGCTGTTTCGTGCCTTTGAGAAGTCACCGAACGCCATCGTGCAATGTTGACGCCTCGAGACGCCCGACGGCAAGCTTAGCAATTATGGCTACTTGTGCGCAGAGCAAGCGTCATGTTTCTCAGCAAACCACAGTCAAAGGTGCGCAGTAACTAAACTGTTCGACAGGGCGAGCAAAATGGTTGCAAGGGAAAAATGTTTTTCGCCTCGCTTTTCTCACAGAATTTCTCATACGCGTACAGCGGTCCACACGCTTCCCGATAAAATTTCGCCTTTTACTTTCTGAAAGTGGTATTCGAAATATTTTCCACGAGGCGAAGCAATAAACATTTTTCCTTCCATATCACATCTTTAATATCACAATATTCAGTGTATGATTAAATTTGTTGTACGCTGATGTATCTACAAATAATGGAGACATTTAAATGTTACTATTCAGCTATTTTATCCTGTATATAATAATAATAATAATAATAATAATAATAATAATAATAATATAATAGCGAATTTATTTATTCCCGTAAACGCGTAACTCGGAGATTTCGATGTTCCAGAATAAATAAATGATTAAAATTATTATAATTTTCCAGGAACATCGGCAGAGTAATCTGCTATATCAACAAACAACGAACTTAAAAAAAAAATAACAGTCGTCAAATAAAAATTAAACTGATCGAGAGAATAAAATTAAATTTAAAGTAAAAAGTAGTTTAAAAGTAGGCTTTCCATAGAAATGTTTAAAAGTTAACAAGTTTCAGGCGAAGGGAACTTTAGAACTTGGCGATGGAAGATAAGACTGTCCATTATTCCAGTTTAGTGTTAATGGCTTTTTAGATTTCTTCTTGCGGAAAAGTGCAGTGCATCCGCAAGAAAGAATAGGATGAGGTCCGTTCTGGAGAACTGCATTAGTCCGTAAATTTTTTACGGTCAGGAGACTCGGGGCTGCAGAATAGTAAACATCATTTTTAAGACTACTAACTCGGTTATCAAGCGCTCGTTGCTATCGAAATAAAAATTCCGAGCACCCCGGGTTACAGTTGATTGTCGCAAACGTAAAATTACATCCCTCATTGCACACGAATTTTCAGTTTCTGATGGAACAACAACTGCAGAAAATTAGTGAAATTAGAGCAATACGTTGATCGACCTGTACTGGTTTTCTTTATATATATTTCATATATTTTATTTATTGTCGCATCATTGTAATTTCGTGTATATACTAATCGAACAGAAAAATTGTATTCCAAAATTGACTTTCGATATTTCCGAAAAAATTCTACCTAGTTTTAAATTCAAGTTAAACCGATTGTGTGTGTGTCAGTTTTAACGAAAATCGCCACGTGAATGAACGGAAGTCACAAAATTCCAAAAAGCGTTAACACGGTTAAACACGCGAATGCTACGAATCCACTGCAAATCCACGCCAAATTATTTGGTCAAGCTTTAATTGACAGCGAAAAAACGTTCGGCAGGCACAGTGTCCGTGGAAAGGGCAATAGTTGGACAAACGTTGGGAAGAAAGGTGGTGCGCATGTAGTAGTTAATTGGCGAAGAAATATGTGAACGGCACGTCCGCGCCCGTAAACCGACGGGGCAGCCCATGAAAAATAAATATAAGTGTATTTAAAACGAAAATATTGGAGCCTTACGCCACTCCTGTGACACATAATAGCGTCGACTCGTTAATATCCTGAGAACGGTGTTTTCACGGCAACGAACGTAGTCACGTACTCAATTTACGACAGGACATTCTACGCCGGTGGATTTTCCATCGTTGTCAGACTCGGCTTGAAGAGCCATCCACACATTCCCGGCGACAAACTGCGCGGGTTCGCGCGCGCTCGTAAAAAGCTTAAAAACAAAATCAATGACTGAGAAAAAAAACCGAACGCGAAGCAGCTCGCAATTACTTTGTTTTCCTGTCCCGTGAAAAAAGGCGTGTCTCCGATAGCGCCGATATTAACCTTACCCATGGGAAGACTTTAAGAGTTGTGCGTGCGACATGGACGGGGCATTTACGGCGTCCAGGAACATTTCGGATTAAATACTTCAACTTCTTTTGTTATCACTGCGGAGTAGCTCGGCTGAAGCAGCTGTTGGACTTTATGTCTATAAAACGCCGTCCCTTATTAGCTCTTTTATGCCGACTTTGCAGACACTTGGCCGCGATGATGAATTTTTGACTTTTAATGCCTCTGTGCGTTCAACCACCCTCCCTCCCTCTCTTCGCCGGGTCTTAGTTCGTTGTTCTTCGCGACATGTCCGCCGGCACGCTATTCCCAATTCCGAGGTTTACGGCGAAAGTTCCTTCGTTACGAGCAGGCAATCGAGTAATAATTGTTACTAATGATTTGTAAGCAGTGTTCCAGGAATGCGGAGTCAGTGCGTAAAAAATTCGGCGGAAACTTCGGCGGAGGATCGCTGTTTCACGACGGTGCCGACCTCGTTTCTCGCAAACGCTGCCCGGGAACCGCACGAATTAAAATGTCAGGTTCGATCCCATTCTCTCAGCTCGCTTGTTACCAACAGATCTCTCTGTTTATTTAGAAGCGCCCGGTAATTGATTAATGCGCTCGATACCGCGTCGACGGTCACGCATGGATGACACTAATATATTTCGGTTTGCGTTGCGGTACGTTCGAATGAAGCGAACATTTCTACGATTTTTAGAGCGTGATGGAGTTGATATAAATCGTGATCTTTCGTTTTACTTTTTTGGTTTCGTCTGGGAAATTACTTTGTTTCGGGGAATTTTTGAGGTTAGTGTTAGGCAAAAAGACTACGGAAGCGCGGGTGATGAATGTTAATTTTGGTTGCAAGGAGGCAAAATATTTGCAAGAAATATTCCCTCTGAAATCACAAACGAATTCACGCAACCCGGACGAATTTTGAAAAATTTCTATTCTAATACTTTATTATACACACATATTTAACAATTAATATATTTATTTTCGAAATATATTCAATATTTCTGTAGTATCGTAATTTAGTGGGTACGTTTAGGACGAGGAGGAGTGTTAGGCTTAGGAGACCGTAGTTTTAAGACTTTGTATTTATGGTAGGCAATAGAAGAGAAATGTTGGCGAAGGCCGGGTCAGATGGGAAAAACCCTTGGCGACAGGGAGCCGGCCGATGCTATTATCACGTTTTTGGAAAAGGCAGGCGTTGTGTCGAAGGAGCGTGTTTGGAGTGGACAGGGTGTGTTCGAGAGTCGTCGAGTGAGGAGCGTTGCGAGTTGTAGAATTAAGTGAAGTAGTTGTAATCCTAGTTGCAGATACGGTACGCAATATTTCCTGTTTTCATCACGTTTAGTTCTTTCCTAATCAATACATATTCTATATTGTTTAAATATTGAACAAATTTCTACATCATTTTGATATCGTGACTGTAGGAGTTGAGAGTTGAACTCTAGTTGTTGTGTTGGGCATTTAGAAACCTTTTAAGATGTCTGAAGGAAACGATACCGTTGTCGAAGTGTCACAAGCATGCCTATCTGCTGACAAATTAGAGGAAATTATAACAATGAAGTTAACCGATTTGAAGGAAGAATTGAAGAGTCGCAAGCTGAGAACGTCGGGAAATAAGAAGCAATTACAAGATCGGCTTAAAGTAGCCATAATGTTGCAAATAGAACATGGCGAAGAGGAAGACTATACTGATGGCAGTGAAGATGAAGAAGAAGGAAGCAATGTGAGACGATGCGTGTGACGGATGCAGGCATTAACATTCAGAGATGTTGAGGAGTCCATGCGTACATTTAGCGGAGACGATAAAGCAAACATTCGTTGTTGGCTCGAAGAGTTTGAAGACATGGCGGAGCTATGTGAATGGAGTGAAGTATAAAAAGTTATTTATGCGAAGCGGTTATTGCGTGGATCGGCGAGATTGTTCGTCGACTATGAAAAATGTTGTCGCAAATGGATCGAGATGAAGCGAGCATTGGAATCTGAATTTGCTAAAACTGCAAATAGGTACAAGATACATACAGAGTTGTCACGTAAAATTAAAAGATCGAACGAGTCGTATCAAGAATACATTTATCAAATGTTGGAGATTGCGAAGCAAGCGGACATGGAAGTATCAACAGTTATTAAGTATATTATTGACGGAGTTCAGGATTTCGAGACAAACAAAACGATATTGTACGGTGCTAGAAATATACGTGAGTTGAAAGAAAAATTCGAAATTTACGAAGACATGAAGGAAAAATCAGGAACGAAAAACAGGCGACCTGAGGAGAAGAAGAAGACGACCGTCCATGGAACCTCATCACAAGGTGAATCACAGCAAGTGGCACAGCAAGAAATACGGCGATGTTTTTTGTGTGGAAACCGATACCATACGGCTGCAAACTGCCCGACGAAAGAAAGAGGACCCAAGTGTGTCTGAAGCGTCGAGAAAGAAGCGAGTTAAAGAGGTGCAAGTTGGAAATTGTAAGTTGACAGCGTTAATAGATTCTGGAAGCGAACTGAATTTGATGCGAGCGGATTATTATGTTAAAATTGGTGCTCCTAGATTGAATAATAAGATTTTGCAATATTGTGGTGTCGGAGCAGAGAGCAACCACACATTAGGGGAATTTTCAACAACTATTGCAATAGATCAGATAACATATCGAATAAATATACACGTTCTACCCAATACCTTGTCGTCCCATAGTTTAATAATCGGTACAGAATTTTTAGATTCCGTAGAACTAAGTACGAAAGGAGGAGAAATTTTTATTAAAAAAATAGATTTGCCGGAAATATTTAATGTCAATGTCGAGGCTATAGTTGACAATGTAGATTTATCACACATTGCGATTCCTGAACATAGAAAACTTATAGAAGATTGTGTTGCAAGTTATAAACCATCTAAAACGAAAGAAGTAGGGATTAAAATGAGCTTGATACTGCAAGACGAGATCCCAGTGTACGAGAGACCGCGAAGATTGTCTCCCGGGGATAAATCTGAAGTTGATAAACAAATAACGTCATGGTTGAAAGATGAAATAATTCGAGAGTCTTGTTCAGATTACGCAAATCGAATTGTACTAGTAAAGAAGAAGGATGGTTCAACTAGAATTTGTGTTGACTACAGATAGCTTAATAAAAATATTGTAAAAGATAGATATCCCCTACCTTTGATAGGGGATCAATTGGATTTATTAGAAGGCGCGAAAGTATTTAGTACGTTGGATCTCAGAAATGGATTTTTTCATGTTCCTATTGATGAGAGTAGCAGAAAATACACCGCCTTCGTGACTCCCACCGGTCATTATGAATTTCTAAAGGTACCGTTTGGGTTATGTAATTCGCCAGCCATCTTTCAAAAGTTTATAAATGCAGTGTTCAAAGAGATAATTGCAACCGGGGTCATTTTGACATACATGGACGATTTAATAGTACCTTCTTCTGATTTCTCACGCGGTATCGAGAATCTCAAATTAATATTAAATGTTGCTAGTGAGAATATGGATTATTGATTAATTGGAGCAAGTGTTGTTTTTTGCAGACAACAGTAGAATATTTAGGTCACATTGTTGGAAACGGTAGCATTCGACCGTCAGAACGAAAGAGTAGTGCTGTTACGAATTTTCCGAGACCTAGATGTGCTAGAGATGTTCAGAGTTTGCTTGGTTTAGCGGGAAATTTCAGAAAGTTTGTGTACCAATACTCCGTTATTGCGAGACCATCGTCGAATTTATTAAGAAAAGATATCAAGTTCAAGTTTGAAGCGAGTGAACAAGAAGCTTTCGATAGGCTAAGATTAGCTCTAAGCGGAAAATCTGTACTAAAGTTGTATTGTGTGGGTGCAGAGACAGAAGTACATACAGACGCATGTAGTATGGGATATGGTATGATATTGTTGCAGCGCGATAGCGAAGCGAGTGGTAAAACTACTCCAGCCAAAGAAAAGTATACAAGCTACGAGCTTGAAGTTTTGGCAATTGTAAAGGCGTTGATGAAATTTCGTGTTTATCTACTCGGCATTTCATTTAAAATTGTGACGGATTGTCAAACGTTTGCGTTAACGATGAGGAAAAAGGACTTATGTGAGCGTGTGGCCAGGTGGTCGCTTCTCTTGGAAGAGTTCGACTACAGCGTGGAGCATAGAACGGGAAGAAATATGGCACATGTTGACGCGCTATGCCGAAACCCACTACCTACAATTATGCTAGTGGGAGAAAACGAACTGGGGATTATCGCAAATTTGAGAAGAGCGCCGGTACAGGACGACAACTTGAGGAAAATTCGAGATAATATTGAGCGGTTCGAAGGCGATGCGTACCCGTTGCGAAATGATATTCTGTATAGAGAGGTTGATGATACGCCGTTGGTAGTTGTGCTGAGGACAACGCACATCCAGATAGTTCGACTTGCGCACGAGCACGGTCATTTCGGTATTTCCAAAACAGAGACGCTCGTTAAGAGAGATTACTGGTTTAAGGAGATACGGAAAAAGGAAGCAGCACGATATAGAGAGGGAGTGAAAAGGACACAGGCTCTCTGATCCGGGGTTAAAATTCTACCCGAAGTTTCTTGGACCATACCGTGTGACAAGAATACTGCGGAATGACCGCTACGAAGTGCAGAAGGTGGGTAATCATGAAGGGCCGCAGGAAACATCCACTGCAGCCGATTACATGAAGCTATGTGTACCGACGAAGAGGACGATTTTTCCGGTGAAAGTGAAAGTTCGTACAGTGGCGATGAGAACATCTGTGGGCAGATGTCCGGTCAGGACGAACGAGTGTAGTATCGTAATTTAGTGGGTACGTTTAGGATGAGGAGGAGTGTTAGGCTTAGGAGACCGTAGTTTTAAGACTTTGTATTTATGGTAGGCAATAGAAGAGAAACGTTGGCGAAGGCCGGGTCAGATAGGAAAAACCCTTGGCGACGGAGTGCCGGCGGATGCGATTGTCACGTTTTTGGAAAAGGCAGGCGTTGTGTCGAAGGAGCGTGTATGGCGTGGACAGGGTGTGTTCGAGAGTCGTCGAGAGAGGAGCGTTGCGAGTCGTAGAATTAACTGAAGTAGTTGTAATCCTAATTGTAGATACGGTACGCGATATTTCCTGTTTTCATCACGTTTAGTTCTTTCCTAATCAATACATATTCTATATTGTTTAAATATTGAACAAATTTCTACATTTCAATATTTTCTTCTTCTGAGACCGGAAACGGCGTCTGCTCCGCACAGATTCAAGAAAATTCACGCGTTTTCACCGCCGGTTTCCCGCATCTGCATCGCAAATGCGGGTCGATGGACACTTTTCCGTGGCCGCGACACGGCAGTCGATGGAACTCCGATGGCGGCGCTAATTAGTTATCGCTCGAAATATTCGAAATAAGGAACGTCGCCGAGAATTCTCTATTTTCATCGGAAATATTGTTGCGCATTTATTTTATTCGCACGGTAGAATCTGGATTATCCGAAGCTGCAATATCTGATTATTCTAAATACGACTGCATATTCGAGCCTGCACTACGATTTCTTTCTGCACTGAATTAACACTTCTTCGTTTTCATAATTTGTCTGATAATAATAATCTGTCATTCGTAAACTTTGATCACAGATGAATCAAATTTTGTTTCGATTTGCAAGAAATGAATAGCACAGTGGAGACTCTCTTATCTGAAGGTTTCTGTTTGTAATATTTGCATTTATGACAAAAGCAACTAGGTCGAATACAGCACGTTGTAAATGCAATACAAAAATTCAACAGTATTTATAATAACGTTCTCGTTAATATCAACTGAATGGAACTGTTGAGAATGAAAATAAATTTTTATTTAACTCCTGCTCGCTGCGATCGAGGTGGAGAATTTCTATTCTGCATTAAGATCCGCGGTCTACTCGTAATACAACCGGTGAATTTCCTCTGCGAGCAATCTGTGAGTCTTAACAATAACATTTTCCAGCGTTGCAGAATCTAATTCTAAAGGACGGTATGCAGGTTGATAGCCATTTCTCCCGGTTTCCGCCGTGAACGCATTACAGTAAAATTTCCCCAATTTTTCATCAGCTTGTGAACAAAAGTGAAGGATTTGGAGGAAGGAGTTTCGATTATTCGAGCCTCGTGGCTCGTTTTTGTAACAATAATAATATTTACATAATTATAAAAACGAGGTACAAGGCTCGAATAATCGTATCTTGCCTTCCCAAATTGTCCATTTTTGTTTACAAGACGAAGGAAAAATAGGGAGAATTTACTGCAATAATCGGACGATCGTCCGCACTTGAATTACGGGAATCAATGAAACGTCATTGGGGCTTTTAATTGGGTGCCATAAAATAGCAAGTACGGGGACAGTAATGCAATATTTTCGTCGGATTTTTATCTGCGATATTTCGGCAAATTAGTCGTTACAATGTCGGGCGTTCTGTTGCGCGTGATGAACGCGGAGACGGATAATCGTTATCCGCGTTCCTACGAAAATAAAGAAAATTCAGATATGATAGAGCGATTGTTTGAAAAATTTCGCGGGACGTGCGCGTTAATGCTTGTCAGGACTTATCGACACGCGGACGCCGTTGGATCAGCATCGACGTATGCAAATTTATTATATACGGTGTAAATATAAACGCGTCCACTTAACCATAACTGTACAGAGTATCGACACTTCTCAATGTCGTTTCGACAATGCTGAACTTTCCTGGCACGAATGTTTTACCGATAAATCAGCGATTGCATTGAACGCAATGCATTTCGTGCTGCTTGCATTTTGATAATTTATAGCATTGCTATCTACAGTGTTTACACTAGAAGTCAACTTCTACATAAGTCTCACTTCACTACATAATTAAATCGCTGTATCTTCTTTACTAGATATCAGTTGTTATTAAATATATTAAGGTTTTAATTTCTGTCAAAAATATATAAGTTAAAATTTCTAATCGAACTTCTATTAAAAATTTATTATAATTTAAAATCTCTAATTATATTTCCATTGTAAATGTACCAAGATATTAAATTTCTATTAAATTCTATTACAATTTAAATCTATATTAAAAATTCGTTATAATTAAATTTTATATTCATAATTTATTATAATTCGTATCACCCCTATTTAAAATTAATTATTCTGAATCTGTGTTAAGAAACTAATGAAGCTTAATTTGCGAATTTGATGTGTCTGTGATAAGTACACCGATTGTGTTATTTTACGTTGCCACGCTCGGTTACTACGGGAAGCAAGCGACCACAAATGCATTTGTCGCTCAACGCACTCCTCTTTTTTTCAATTTCGAACCGCCCGTTGTAACATGTGACAACTCGTTTAGATGTTATGAGGATGCTTCCCGTTGTCCCATTTTCAACAGCAATTAAAGTATCGTGAATTTCCTTGCAATACGAGGATCGAAATTTACGGGCTTGTTTTTCCCGAACTGGGAGCACTATACCTGCGAATCGCCCTAACGTATTTACTGTGTATATGATACTATGCATCATGTGTCTAGGCGTTGCCGGCCCGAGAATAACGCTCGCAGTTTCCCATTGATGTTTTCATGTTCGCACTTTATTTTCTTCTTTTCCATTGTGTGCTTAGCAGCGTCGGAGAACTGCATATTGACGATTTCCCGAACTCACGGCAGATTTTTCATACCCACTAAATCACGTATACTGCTTCCGGTGCGGTCTTTTTCCATTTCACCGGTCACACAACTCCGTTCGAAATGTTACCCGGCGGATCTGACTTTTGTGAGTTTGTAGCTCGCGGTGCAGCATTATTATGATGCGGTTTTCAAGCAACTGTCACTCAAACACTAACAGCATTATCGAGACCTAAAAATTCGAGAATATAATTTGGACATTCTAGAACATTGTTTTCTTCGTTAAAATTTGATATCCGATATCCAAGTATATTAAATTAATTATTAATTTCTTTCGTTAATATTTACCATTTCGATGGAATATTTCCTACCATTGATTTATAATTATTGAACAGCGAATATTTGTGCATATTTTCATTATAATTATTTCATGAAAATCGGAAGAAGAAAATTTTCTTTGGGAAAACAGAGAGCACAGAATAATAGAACAGTGCATATTCGTTAATATGCCCGGATTGCGTCATAAATACATAAAGATTCGCCGGCTACCAATTAAATCTCACAGATACAACATAATTATATTTGAGCTTGATATATCTGTTGAGCCGTTGAAGATCGCCGAAAACGTCTGACGACAGCGATGAGTCCGTGCACCTCGAACCAATATTTGCTCCCTTTTACTGGTTTCGCCAGGTATCTTTGCCGAAATATTGGAAGTCGGGACGTGAGATCCAGGCCACCGATACAGACGGTCTAGGTTTATTCGCGGATGTATTCCTACATTCGTATGCCGAATGCTGCATAAGTCTCGCGGTTGAAATTCCCCGTGGGATGCCTTTTGGCTATTTTACCGATTTCCAAAAAATCGCGCAAGAATACAGTTTTCGCCGGGTGTAAGTAGACACCGGGCATGAGCATCGGCTGGTTATCGTTCCAGTATGCAGAAATTGCAATTCGTTTGTGCGAAATCTAAAGCCGGATACCATCAATTTATTCATTTAGAACTGAAGTTTTTTGCGCATTTTTGTCACGTACCGTCGGCGTTGGCATTTCCAGATGATTGATAGGACATCAAGAAACAGTGTAGAAAATGATTGAAAACATTATATTTAGTTTTCATCCAATTTCCTTCCCTGAGATATTTTTTATTTTGCACGTGATTTGATTTTGCACCTCTTTCCAGGAGTCTGACATATGGGGTTTGGTTACTTTAAAGTGCTGCAACTTCGCGAGAAAAAAATTAAAGATGAAGTATCAAACTTTACTCTACTCTAAACGGCATCCCCGGAAAAAATTTGACAAAGTCCGTGCACTTCGTCAAACTTGGCAATTTTCAATATGATAAACATGGATTCAGATTTAAATAGTTACAGTAGCGAGAGTGCGTAGAATATAAAATTGAGAAATATCGTCTTAAACTAGAGGTTTCAAGCTTTAATTTGAAATAAAAATCAATGATTTTTCGCGAAGTTATCGTCAGTCAAAGTTGACCAATTCTCATCCGATATGTGCCTATGCTGTAATCTTTCGGAGCAGTTTATTACCATAAATCTCAGTTATTAGTATCAAATTCTACGAGCCAAAATTCTTGCAAGTAGCACAAGTACATAAATACTAATTTCAGAACCTAATATTTCAAGATTGCCCGCCATTATACATACATTATCGCATTTTGTTTCGTGTTTATTTCATCGGGACTTCGGAATCGGTTCTCCCAGCCAACGATTGAATATCGAGTCGGGCAATCGTGGTATCCTTTAAATTTAAATTTGACGCTTAAGATGGGGATCGGAGGTAATAGAGATGGAGTTCGGGTGAAGTATGCGTTATGGGGGGGGGGGGAAAGTACGAGTAGGAAAACTGGCTGATTCTTAATCGGGAATGGACTGCGGAACAGTTAATTCCGAAAAGTAGTTGCTCTCGGCGCGGCGGGAGCAATAAAGCTGTTGCGCGCAACTATTCCTCAGTTCTGCTTTACACAGTTGCCTATGCGATAACACGACCACGATAAATAAATGCTGGAATGATCGTTTCTGGGCTTTCGAATTCAGATATAATCGCGGTCTATAAATTCTCTAACTCGCCGCTTCGTTCCGCAGGATCCTTGCCAGAGGAAAAGGAACGCAACAGAAACTAGAGACTCTGTTCGGGACGTTATTTTCGATTATTTGTGGCCGAACCGTGCTTAAATAAGCAAACGGAAAGCGGTCGTACTTGAAAAGCGAGCTTCGGAATTATTCAAGGAAATCTCTTCAACGAACAATCGTTAAATTAATACACGGACTGTAGATTTTATGTGAAACGAGTCTGCGAGAACGTTTAAGGAATTTAATCATTAAAAATGATTTTTACACTGGGGTCATGATAGACCCGACGGAAAAACTGTAAAAACGCTTTATTGGTATTATATTCTTAGCTAATGAAATCATGTGAATTTAATTAAACTTTTACTACAATGAGAAATAAAAATACAATGACGGGATTATTCATCACTTCGATATTTCAGATAGAAAGTACTATTGAACTATTTTCAACTTGTTAGTATTATTAAGAAATTAAGTGAACATCTATTTAGCTCCTGTGTTATGTAATTAGTGCAGACAATTTTTATCTGCATAAAATCTGCATTAAAATCTGCAGTCTAGTAATATATTATCTTATTTGCATACATGTTATTTGACAAAATTATTTGCTATTTTATGTTAACATATAACTAGTCTTTCTCTAGATTATTTCATTATTGGTGAGAGAGAGAGAGAGAGAGAGAGCGAGAGAGAAAGTAAGAAAGAAAGAAAGTGAAAGAGAGAGAAAGAGAAAGAAATCCATTTGAAATAACGTTCCATTTAATAAAATAGATATCATCGAAGCTATTGATATCGATTTCTCGCAGCAGAGGTTCGAGATACTGTTTCTCGTCTGAGGTACTGTCTATTTAGCTGGTTCCGTGTGGTTTTACAGGAATCCCTTAGGAGCGAGCCAGGTTCATGTCAGGCAAACTTGGAGCTAAGTTCGCGGAACTCGATCCCGCCAGCGAATAGTCATTAGGACCGTATTAATTATGGTCAGCAAAGTGTTTAACTAATTAGCGCTTGTTCGGATGCGGAACTGGGAAGATGAAATTGTACAGCCACCGTCGATATCAATTATCCTGCTGGAGACAGAATTCTTGATAAGATCATCGACACGTAACCGGTTTCATGTAACGCGCGGCGCGAAGATGTATCCGAAATTGAGGTGTTCGGAGAGCCTGCGTTGTTCAAGGGAAACTACGTTACACTCTGAAATGTCTTTATTCCACGTGGAATATCATTGAATCTATCGTCTACAAAGAGACGAGCAAACGGATTGCTGGATGCCGATGATTATTAACGGTGGAAGGTTTACGGGTGATTTTAATACGGAAGCGTAATGAACGGTGGCAGTTTTTTTCTCGTTGCAGCGAATGACGAAAGTAGTGTAGAAAGTAAATTAATTCAACATCTGTCTGCATATTGGATCATTTTTTATTGCGTCAGTAGAAATCGACTTGCAAACAAAGGATGAAGAATATGTTCAAAAAAATATGACTGAACTAATTACACTGCGAATTTTCTGCATTCGTGAATTACATTTTCAAACTAATATTAATTTTTATATCAATATAGCAATAGCATCAATATAGCCATTAATTATATTAATATTAATATATGCTATATTGATATAAAAATTAATATTAGTTTGAGTAGTAGTATATTACTAGTATATTAATATAAATATATTATATACTATATATAAATTTACTCATATATTAATATATACTAGTTAATATATAAAAATCTTACTTTATACGTTAAATAGTTATCTAACTTAAATAGTTAACTAGGAATAGTTAATTAAGTCGGTAAGTGAGCTGTGAATTTTACTCGAACACAAAAGTGCATTATCAAAGGACAAACGCTTTGGTTTGGAAACAGCGAGGCAACTAGATGTATTCAACCCCGATACAGAAGTTTCGGGAAGTTTAAATACTTTATAACAGGGCTATCGATTAATTCTCTTTCAAATCCATGTTTCATTTCACCGTATTTCGAGAGACACGCCCTTTTAAGAGTAACCAATCCTTTTCAACGGATTGTGTCGAGAGCAATGAAAACTGGAGTGCTTGATCTGTAGTGTGGTTCCAAAGAGGTCAATTGAATGACCTCTTGATGACAGTCGCAGGAATGATACCGTAGGATATCAACTGCGGAGAAGTGGCAAGCTTCATCAATATACATATTTGAGGATTCGAAGGAGACTCTTTCACTGCGTTAGAAACGCCGAGCATTGCCCGGGAAAAGCTAGGAATTCATCGGTATCATTTCGCTTATTCTCGACTATTCTCACGTCGTATCATTTGTGCCATAAATAACCGGAAAAATAATAACTGTATAATATATAATTAATAAATAATAAATACAATTAATAATAATAATATAATTAGTAATAAATAATATATCGAATTAACTGTATATCAATAATAAAACACATTACATTTTCTAATTGCAAAATAAACAAAATAAAACTGTATAAAAATTGAATACATCTCATTCGACAAATATAAATTTAATTGTGCCCGAAAACGAACCAAAGGCACAACAAGTGGTCACCCACCGCACAGTAACCGGTTCCGCTAGCCTCCGAATATTTAAAATAGCGTTCACGTTCGCAAACCGATGCGTGAAATATCCGATGGTCAATCACCGTAATCCAATGAAAGCCCGCAACTTCATCAGCCGGCATTTTAAGCGTCATAACTACCTCCGTTAAAAAAGAAGAATTGACGTAACTCGCGGACGATGGGTAAGACCTTTTCGTGTACGGATGATACGTTGGCCGTAGTCTATCCCGTTGAAACGGGTCTGTTCCAAAGCGTCGACGAGCTCAAAGGTAGCCGCGCTCTCGGATCGGTCACGTAATTAAAATGGCACATAGACCGAGGCCGGACGAGAAAAGCCAGCGAAAGTAGGCTGGCCGCAGCAGTCCGATAACGATATTCGCATCCGGTTCCGTTCTACCCTCAAAGCAAGTAGGTTGCACCTGGCGGCGACCATCGACGCGAACGAGCTGGAAGCGGTTCCGCAATGCTTCTCGCGGCGACCTATCGCGATCATAAGCTGACTCCCTCGGTTGTCGCTACACGTGGAATCAAGTAGGCGCATACACTGTCGTTCATACCTATTTGGATCCTTTTTATAAGCTTCGCTATTTTTGCCAGTGTTATTTGAATTTATTATACAAAAACTGTCGGTTAGAATGTAATGATTTACATAGACTTAGGATTAGCACAGGGTAATTCACAGCAACCCGAAAATTGGCATTTTCAGGAGAAATTACTGTAGTTATGACGACTGTTTAGCGGTTTTAGCATACTAACCTTGACAATTCAATGTTAATTAGTTTATCACTGCTAGATTACTGTAGGATTAGCCCAGGGAAATTCACAGCAACCCGAAATTTGGCATTTTCAGGAGAAATTACTGTAGTTATGATGACTCTCTTCAGCGGTCTTAGCATAATAACCTTGTCAATTCGATGTTATTTAGTTCATCACCGCTAGATTACTGCTAAACGAAATTTGCAACCTCGAAACTCGAGTTTCCAGCACCAAAAACAGATTTCCGCTTCGCAATGCGACGTTTCGCGACTTGCGGCTCGCGCTGGTTATAATAAGTTCAGGAGCGTAAATTATGTCAAGTTGCGGGATCTCGGCAATCAGCCACAAAGCGTATTACAGGCGCGTTTATCTTCCGGATAAACTCGCGGATGTCAAGCGGGATCGGCGACGGTAAATATTGTTCGGCCGCGTTTTCGGTGGAGCGCGCAACGTCTAATTGCGAGCGCGAATGTTGGATAATGCCGCGGATCCGGCCTTTTTGTTTCGCATCGGCTCGTTCCCGCTTCAATTCACCTTCATCCGCATCGATGCGCCCGACACCGGGATTTACAGTTAAACTAGCGAGCAGCCCGTTGTCTATGGGGGAGAGAAAAATGGAAAGCCCCGTCCCCTCTCGCTGTCAACCCTTGGGCATCGTTGAATTTTGCTTTTATTTTTCACGCTCCCGTACGATTTCGGCCAAAGGTGAACTTATCCGTTAATACCTGCGGAATAATGCGTCGAGTTCGTGCGAAAATAATTGCGGTTTACGAACGGTTTTTATCGACTTCTGTTGGTTTTTGCCGGTTTTTATCGGGCTCCGTTTGTTTTCGCCTTTTTTTAGCGATTCGAACTCCTAGCGGTTATTTTGAAGCGACGTTTTATCTGATTACCTTCGTAGCACGTTGATTTAAAGCGCGAAAAGTTCTAGCCAGTAGCAGCGTTTTGCTTTTCGATTCGACTGTCGGTATTAGATTGTCCTTGTAATTCTAGCGAAAATGGTGGAAGAGTTTATTTTTGCACGAGTTTGTTACATCGGTTTGGATTGGGGTGAAAAGCTGCAGAAACTGCTGGAAGTAATAACAAAGCGTTTGTTCGGTAAAAAAATCAAAGACATTTTTGTATTATTCGTCTAACAAATGATGCTGTTGTAAATGTTGTGTCATACTTAAACGAAACCAAATTGTTTAGCGAAATTATATAGTAATTTGAGAAGCCTTAATGAAGAAAATAATGTAAAAATGTAATGCGAAACTATTGTATATATTGCGTTATATGTAACCCTACACATATTATCTAATAAATGATAGCTAATTGCTATTAAGCAGATGCGACATTAAATTAAAAAACAATGATTCCGTTGATAGCAAATACGTGTCTCTACTTCGAACAATATCAACTTTTTATTCTGATAATTTTCGGAATGTACGGTGTTAGAATTGTATAGTGTTTTGCCTATTAGTGTTCGTTTAAATAAACCATCAATGCTTCGAATCTGTTAATTGTCTAGGAACCGTTTTTATTCAACGCTGATTTGATTTCCATCGTGGAGAGCATTGGCACCGTAGTTGGTTTAAAAATGTCTCTGATCATTCTTTTCCCCAATTCGCGTGGCCATTGCGATATGTGCGCGTGTCGGAGAAAAAACGGTGAGAGCTAAATTTGCGAGAGAAGTTCAGTTGTTCGAGGAGCTCGGGAGAAAATATGCTGGTCGTAGTCGCGATAAGTCTGAGACTCGAAATACAATGAATCAGCGGTCGACGCGTCCGAGGCAGTCTTCGGGGAAGTTTTGAAATGCAGGTACTCGCTATTAGGGAATGTTTTCGAAGAGAAGTACATCGATGGAAGTTTAAGTTAAAGTGGTACAGCGATTACATGTACCGCCGTAAACAATGTCAAGAATTGAGTCCCGAGATTGTCCGAACGTTGAAGAAACATCCGTAAAAGTTTCTAGCGCTCTGGCGAAACAATTTTATCGAAAGTAGATCATCATCATCGTTAGTAGATCCATTTATATTCTTCTGTCATTATTGCTAGACTGTCGATTTTGTGCATCTACATAATAATAATAACAGTAATGAGTAACCGCAATTTGAAACTGTAAAATAATTGAAAGCATTTAACAGTATCGTAATACAATCGATTTACTAAAACAATCAAACGGAAAGGAATCGCTAAGTAATTACAATTTGTTGCGACAAATGCGGAAAGTTTTTATCGTGCATAACAATCCCCAGCAAAATTATTGTACATTATATATCTTTCCCACTTATCAAATAGATTCGATTTGATATGACGGGTGCCTCTTTTTGCCACAGATATAAATTAATAATATATCAAGTTTTAATATGAATGACCAAGGAAAGTTATTATGCATTGAAGTTCTCGGCAACGTCAGAGAAAGTAGTTCAGAGAGAAAACGCCTGTACCAGAAAAAAGCTGTTCACAGCAAAGAAAAGCTGCACAAATAACCTCCGATAATTGCCAGCGGAAAGAACTTGTAAAATATTCATTCGACACTTCTCGGCCATTATTATCGTTCGGTTTATTCCTCTGTTAGGCCTGTAATTTTACCGGGCCCGGTTGACCCCGGGGATCATACTATTAAAACCATTTATCTGCTCTCCTCGGAAAGTTCTCCGGGGATGAGTATTGTACTTTCCCAAAGTTATCTGGAGTTCCCAGCGGGGTCTTTCGACGGTCTCCTTTCTTTCATCTCGGTCGCATTTTTCAACGACTCTTATCAGTATTAAGTCGCGTTACTAATATCCCACGGTTCCTAGCTGTTATTCTTATGCAGTTACCGTTCGTATCTTCTTCACGAGTAAAATACTCCGTTTACGTGAGGACTCGCGACACCGTTGATTTATGGCGTTATCTTTTGCCAAGGAATTTTCAACACGGGTCGTGCGTTAAATCCGTAAGAATCCTCGGCCTGGGTATTTAATATTGATGTAATTTCTCTTTGCAAGTTGGTCTTGCGAAGTTTAGAATCAGATTACAACTCTCGGTTTCGGCTAGTATTCTAAAAACTCGGTTAAGTTACATTCGGCTGTAGCGTTGTATAATTTAGTAAAATGGCAATTCTAATATACTGGCGGTAATGGAATTGTAGTTAAATCTTATTTTTAATGATTAAATTATTCGTTGAAGTATATTTTGACTTCTAAATTCTTCTACAAACTGTCTCAAAATTAGGGGCGGTGGCGGTCTGTGGCCACCCAGGGCGGGAGATAACCCCCGAACTAGCCCTCGCGTAGGAGGGTTGATCGGCCGAGTCGATGGGTGTATCGGCGATGAAGGCATTAGAGACCGTCAGTGCGTCGTACATGTAGTACTTCGCATAATGGCGAGGCCCTGATTTAGCATACGGGCTGTGGCGTGTTCTTTGTACAGCACTGTATGTGCTGTATGACTTCCGACTGGGGAACTGTTGTCACTCGTGGCATCAGTTCCCCAGTTTACGTTAAACGGTTTTTCAGACCGTTTTTCGTGGGCGGAACACGCCACTAGACAACACTCCGCTGGGCTCAGGAATACATGGGATGCAATCAATCCCCTGGGCAACCCAGGCCGCAAGGGGCAAACGTGCCCTAGCCACACTTGAGCCTCCACGAAAAAGGTACCGCTGGATAGCTCGTGTTCTTAAATACGCAGCGAACTGAACGAAGTGTGGTGGAGAGGAAGAGGCAGCCTCTCCGACTGCTGTCTCCCACGTGTTTGCCGTGCGTGGCGACCCTTGTCGTCGGAAAAGAGGATCCTGGGATCTGAGGGGGCCCTCTCCCGCGGGTGAGACGTCCCCAACACGTACCTTTGGCCTCTGCTTCGGCTAGATGGGCGGCTGGACGAGAAAAGCAGCCCTGGTCCAGTCAATCGGCTTGGAACGACCACACGCTTCGGGCAAGTGGGTTCTGCTGGGCGAGGACGCGGGCTGGGTAAGGAAACCGACCCAGCCAGCAGACTATATTCGGTGCGTAGCCCTAACTCAGCCTTTGGCGGGTTCCAAATTGTGCGGGTCGGTGGTGGCCGGGGAGCGCACTGGATGAAAGACCAAGACACATTATGGGTCTTAATAAAAATAATGAACAAAAAACTAAGCGTCCAAAGACGACGGGTCCAGCTCCTACTCGGAGTGAAGCCGTCGCCGCAGACGCGGGAACTGCAAATGCAGCTGTCAGTCCCCCCGCGTCTGTGAGAAAGACAAGATCCGGGAAGGTGATTAATATCGCCAATCCTCGTGTGATCTTGCAAAGATGTGTGACTCCCACGCGAGCGGTCTCGGTGAAAACCGAGCCCACGGTTGAAGGTACGCCGGACACCGGTAACGTGGAAGTAATCGAACGAGTCGGAGACACGTCACTCGTGAAGGTGCAGTCGGCACCCGAGCGTGTCGAGGACCCTACTGGTGACGGTTGGCAAACCGTCACCAAAAAGTCGAAGCGAGCCAAGCCGGGCGCACCCACCGGCAAGGCCGCAGTAAACCGGGCCAGGAGACCGAAGGGGACGTTCTCCGGGCAGAAGGTACGGCCTCTCGATCTCGTAAGAGACGAAGCCTTTAGGCGAGTGTCCGAAATACGGACCTTTTGCTTTCGACCTGAGTCGAAAGTCAATATGGAGTCCGGGTCAAAGATACTCGCCGAGGTTGAGGCACTCAACGAGTTGGTCCAGGAGCTTATTCAACGGAATAGCTTCGTCGAAGGGCAACTCGCCCCGGTCAGGGCGGACCTAAAAGCGCGCCCTGCCGTAATGAGTGCGATGCGACCTGGGCCGCCCAAGGGAACTCTCCCGAAGACGGCCTGCAACGCCGCGCAGTCGACTTACGCCCATGTGAACAAAGTCGACTGCAAAGGAGCTTCTCCGGAAGTGGGGAGACGGCCACAATCGCAGCATGTGGTAAAAATCTTCCCGCCGAAGGAAAAAGGACAGAGCAGCGAAGTTACGAAGGTTACTGTTCTGTCCCTCATTAAACCAGCGAAGGAGGCGATCCGAGTAAAGTCGGTCCGACGCATCCACTCCGGTGGCATCGTCGTCGAGACCGACCGAAAGGAGGACCTGCAAGCCTTCGTTGGCAACAAGAAGCTCCGCAGCGCGGGTCTGTCCGTCTCCTTACCTACCAAGCGGGACCCCGAGGTTTTAGTTTACGACGTCCCGCGTCGGATGGGTAAGGACGAAATTGCCTCCAGTATTTGGAGGCAAAATCTCTGCGATGCGAACCAGAAGGATGTGCCTTCGGGAATTCGGGTCAGCCGCATGGCTGGCAAGACCCCGGAGACAGCCAACTGGGTCGTTGCCGTCAGTCCGCAGAATCTTCAGCGGCTGAAGCAGAGGGGTAGCCGAGTTTACCTTGGATGGAACTCCTGTCGTGTACGGGATTTCGTCCAGGTGCTTCGGTGCTACCGTTGCCAATGCTTCGGGCATACCTCGAAGCGTTGTAAATTCAAGGAGAACGTGTGCGGTCACTGCTCCCAAAAGGGGCATACCTTCACGTACTGTAGCAAGAGGAGTGAACCTCCGGTCTGCTCTAATTGCAAGGACAGAGGGTGGGCTAGTGCACACAAGTCGCGGGACCCAGCTTGCGCTTCCTATCAGGCGGCGCTAGCTTTGGAGTCGTCCCGTGTCCGACTTGAGTGACGGGCAGACGTGGACTTGTCCACTCCGCCATTCGAACGGCATGCTGGGCGGACCCCTCGGGGTTCGCCCCCTCGGGCCAGGCTGAAGCCCCTCTTGCGGAGATAAATTGACTTTAACACTACTCCGTCAAGAGTGCCTGGATTGGGTTGGACTCGAGGTGGCAGCGGGAGTAGCACGTTGTCTTCCCCTGTCACGATAACGAACGAGGGTAGAGCCAGACCATCGGCACGCGTCGAGAGAGCGGCTAGTATAGTCCACATAGGACCCAGGCATAGCCCATCTTAAGACTCACAACGACGACACTAACTGTCTCAAAATTATTGGCGCAGGGCGCTGAACACAGGCAGAAAGGCGGGTAGGATACGGCTTGCCGGGTCCTATTCTGCTGATTCCTTAAGTGCTAGGCGTTGTAGAGTAGCGACTACACGATCCCGAAGCGCTAGCCGACCAGTGCTGGAGATGCGGTGTCTCCGAACATGGTAGTAGCGTAGCTACGACAGGTCCTACCAGTCGGCCTTCTAAATACTGGTACCTCGGGTGTCGGCGTGCCCACGAGGTTCCGGCCATCTGGCTCGGGATACCTCGGGCCGGCAGTGGGTAGGTCCATCGAGGGGGCAGTGGTAAATGGCTAAAGCTGGCCAGAGGCTCCTTCCATTCCTCTCCTTACCTCTTCCTTCCCTCCTCCTTCCTTCCCTTCCTTCCCTCCCTGAAGTTGTTGGGGGCCTCGACGGGTGAGCTGCGGTATTCAGCTCGGGAACCGACCTGCTGAGCCGGTAGAGCATAGAAAGGGCTCGGCACCACCAGTTGTCTGCTGACGAGAGTCCGCGTCCTCGTAGTAACTGGTAGCTCCTGCATGGCTTGGCATGTGGGAGCGCGCTTATTGAGCGTATCTCAATTCCGCGCCCATGGGGGCCGTGTGGATAAGCCTTTGGGCAGGTGCTGCACGTTAAATCACTCGAGACTTCTGTCTCAAAATTATTGTACAAGCGGGAAATAAGGGAAATAAGGGGTTCGCGTCATTTGAAACAACTTCTTCCTTAGCGAAAATTCAATCCACGGCTTGGTTTATGAGTTATTATCAAAAAACACTGACCAATCGGAGAGCGAGTGTGACCGCCGATCCGCCCTTGCGCAGCGGCAGTGGTCGTGAGAGTGGGGCGTCAGCCGTACGCGATCTCTCATTGGCCAGTGTTTTTCGTTAATAACTCGTAAACGGAGTCGCAGATTGCATTTTCGTTAAGGAAAAAGTTGCTTCAAAGGACCCCAGGAATCCCTCATTTCTCGATTGTGCAATAATTTTGACATACCCTTGTACATGATCGTATGCAGAAAGTTCCTTCATTTAAACGCGGCGTTGAAAAGATTAGCAGAGTGATTATATGAATAGAAATAGAAACGTGATAGACAGAAATAAAGTAGAAATAAAGTAGAAATAAAATGAGAAAATGCTATTGTAACTAAGACAATTTACAGGTTCCCTCGCGTTTGAAAAGTGTGCGCATGCCATAAAGGCATAAAGATCCGCGGTCCAGTTGTAAGATGAAATATGAGCTCGTTTATATTGGCTCCGATTACGGTTTCTGTAGATGCCAATTATTACATCGGGACTCTATATCGATTCCATATCGGATTAAACATTCTATCTTCCAGTTCGGTTCTTTCCGCGTGAAACGAACTATAACGAAGGAAATTAGCTTTCGCGTGCTAGTTTCATTTAACGCATTAATTTATAAACAGAAGGGGGAGCGCAGCTTAAAATTATTGAGTCGGAGCAATTTCGATTCGAAAGAGAATTATAATCCACAAAGGTGGGAACGGTTATTTTCTGGATTCCGGTTCATTTTGTTCCCGCATCGTTCAGAACGGAATTCAAACGTGATTGGCAATACAGTAATTACTCATTGGAGTTACAATAAAATTACAAGAGACGATAAGCGATGATAATTAACAAAGTTAATCGTTGAACAGAACCGGCGACGCATTATCGCTGCGACGAACAAAAATATTCTACGGTCGACCGCCAGAACCGTTGCAAAATTGATAAATATAATGTTGCATTTACATCAAAATGTAAATGGAGAGACAGGTCAAAATATTTTGCACGCGTCGTCGTAAACATGTCACCGGGGTTCTTTCTATCTTTCACGTCGAATCGAAAATAGCAATGATTTTTGCAAAATGCGTAAAGAGCGAAAAAATATATTAAGAGCATATACCGTAAATGAGCATATAACGTAATGTTGTTGTACTTGTTGCAACGTATTTATAATGACGAAACAATTTCGTGGTTAAACATTTGTATATTTTATTAAATTGAATCAAAAATATTATAAAATATTAAATTCAGTTCTATGGAAAAGTGCAGCTACTTATTTCTTGAAAGCGATATTATTCTTTAATTTTCATTTGATTCCAGCGATCGTCGTTATTCGATCATTTCGCGACAATTAAATATTCGCGCGAGTCGAATTATTTTCCCATTAACGTTCCCGAAGCAAGTATGTCATTCCCGTATACACCGTGCCTCGGGAAGCCCGGATTGCTTTAACGTGCCATTTCTTTACGTGAAGTTATTACGAAAAAACTGAATGTGCCTTTTTGAAGCACTATAAATCTCTGTCCGTGTGAGCAGAACAGTAAAACGGCCCTCTATCAACGATTAATTGCAATAATGGCGTGTCGAGTGTAAGAGATTTTGCCGGAATCTGTGCTGTACCTGCGAGAAGATTAAATGACAATCCCCGGTTGATTAGGTCCAAAATATTGCAACGAAGTTTACATTTTGTCACAATTATGCCTTATCAATGAACAGTCGATCCGACTCTCATCGCTTCTCCGAGAAGAAATATTTCCAGTATTCCGATAAATCCTGGCCCGCGAAGGTTTACCAACCATTAATAACGGTACTAATCACTGCTCCCGCAGACTCTATCGCGTTGCCGAAAAGTGAAGGATGGTGAAGCCCCTGTAAGCTCGGCAAATGGAGGCACGTAATACACAATCGTGTTTACTATCTAGGTTGGATCACGGTTTCGCGCATGAATCGCAGCATCTGGCGCATTTTAAATGCGGATCACTAATCTAGCTGGGCATGCGAATTCATGGTAATTAATTTTCGATTATACAAACATAGCCGGCATACGGGCCGGCGCAATGGCAGGCTTACATCCCGCGCGAGTCTCTGCCCTCGGAGGAATCATCGGACCGCGCATATTTATGAATATTCAGTCGGCGCGATGCGCGCGGTCAATCGATAGTAGGAAACAGGCACGAGAACGGCTTTCCGTGTGGATATCAATCCGTCGCGGCCACGCAAATATTTATCAGAATTGCCTAGTAAAATAAATTCCGGCGCCGGACCGTGCACACATGCGTCACCGACTACCGAGCCGCCATAAATCCATAGCTCTCGTCGTCCAAGTATCAACCATTCACGGTGTTCGGGTTAACGACACGGCGCAAGAATCGTTCGGACGGCAAACCGTCGGCTAAAATATTCTATGGATCGTGCCGTGTACGCTCGTTTTTATAATCGGCTTCGAATACTCGATGTAGCGTCTTCGTTTGCAGTAGCAACGGACCACGTTTCTTTTTATTGGGTCTTCCGGAAAGTTCTGTCCGATAGTGTCACTTCAAGTTTCAATCCATATGCACATGTTGATTTGAGACATATATGACTATCTCTCATTATCATTGCATTTACACACATGTACTCTCCTAAATAAATTGAAACAAAGATGTCTCATGTCATTATTAAGCGAGACGCGATCGTGAAAACATGGCTACCGATGATAATGCCAGACCACATGCTGCTTTGGCGACTCGTTAGAAAATCGCAGAGCTAGGCAAATTCTGTCACATCTACCATACTCCCCAGACCTAGCACCCTCTGATTGTCACTTGTTTCTCTCTTTGCAAAACTTTTTACAGGAAAAAAATTCACAAATGAAGCTGATGTCAACCAAGCACTAGTTGAGTTCTTCGCCTCTAAAAATAAATCATTTTTCAAAACTGGCATTTACAAGTTGCCATCGCGCTGGCAAGAAGTCATAAGTAACGATGGAAAGTATATTCTACAACTTTCCGGTAGACCTAATAATCATTTCGCGCGAACTTGTTAGACGTTTGACGACCGTTTCGAATTCAGATCGATAGTTTCAAGATATTTTTGTGACTGAGAACGATAATAGGATAGTTTAAAAAGATTCGCGCGTTATTTGTAACTAACTAAAGTTATCGACGAAGATACTTTGTTGTAAGACGTGTTTTCTGAGAGATATTTATTTCGCATAAAAGTCTGCAAACATTGTATGCGTGCGAGAAGCGTTCTCCTACATTTTTTTTCTCCTGAGACACATCTAAATCGTACATCATGTATAAACACATTGTGTAACGCGAAACACAGCGTAAATCGCCTGTCCGCCGGAATGCATGCCGGTTACACGTCCCCGTAAAAATACGAGATATACGGAAAGATACAAATTGCGCTGCCTTGTTTCTCGGTGGATTAATCGCAAAGAGTCGGCGTAACGCGCGGATATGACTCGTGTAGCCGTTACAGCTGCACGGCACGTAGTTTCCGAGTAAATCGAGTTTGAATGTTCGAACATGAGCTTTTTTATTTTTTCTTTTGTCATTCCAAGCAATAGCAAAATCATTTAAATAAAATTCGAGTCGATTGGTCCAGTTCTAAAAAAGTTATTGTGTTTTAAAAGTTGTACGAACGTTAATGGCGATACAGTGACTGCCGTTAATGTTTGAAGAACTCTTCCGAAAGTTCTGATTGTTCTGATTGTCGCGAATGTTCTACACCAGACGTCTTTAAGACGTCTTAAAGACGTCTCTGTGCTTTTCTGGGCTGGAGTCCACTTGTACACCATTTTTCATGGACACTCTGTGTGTACGTATGAAATGCGCATAAGTGAACTTTCATTTTGTCGGTGTAGAGATCTGCTATAGTTGTTCTTTACTCGCATTGGCTGCAGAGATCGTCAAATATGATGTCAAGTTATTCTTAGTTACGTCATATTAGAACTAATTAGAAAAAAAAATTGTTACTATAGAAGCAGCTGGTCAAAATACAACTATACAAGATACAATTTATTATTAATAGTCCTATGATAAACCTAAAAAAATATTGCTACTATTAAAGAAACTGGTCAAGATACATCAAAAAATTAAAAGTTATATACACTTACTTAACTAAATAATAATAATAATATTTATTTGCTGAAAGGAGCAAATGTCAGGTTAAACAATTTATTAATACAAAAAACACTACAATCTAATAGACCTGCCACGCATTCGAGCCCACGTCGAATTTGTCAAAGCTGGCCGAGCTTGTACATGAGGTGCGGCCATTCTCACCTGAGTAGGAAATGGAACTACTCTATGTACCGTCGCCCTCGGTTCTTTAACAGCAGCCGCAGCAAAACGTTCTCTCTTTCTCTGCACTATGCGCTGCTTGTAGTGTCTCGCGGTTCGTCTGAGTATAGGATCATTCTTACAGACATTCAACCACTTACCTGACACTCGAGCAGCGCAAAGCAGAGATCGAGGATCCAACGTGCGTAGGATCAACTGCGACACCTCCGGCGGAAGTTCGGAAATAAAATCCACCTTGGTAGGGTCGAGCCATCCGATCACATTAAGGAATTTCCTGAAGTACTCCATGTTGCTGATGCAGATACAAGGCGTATATATAGGTACATATATATCCCTGGTCACGCTTCACGCTTCGCGTGGTGACCGTTCCGGAACAGTGATTCGACCAATCAGGAGCGAGTTCGACTGGACATACACTTTCCACATAATTCTATCGAATTGTACTTAATTTAGGAGAAACTTGCATTCAGGCATACTGTGAAATGAGAATGCAATTGTTGTAGGTTTACTGTTACTATTGGTAAACAGTATTCTATTCGATAGAACGGACGTCTGGCTTTATAATTACTATAATGATACAGTGTCTAATAGCTTATTATATTATTATAATATAGTATATTATTATATATATATAAGTATAATATATTATATTACAGTATATTATTATAATAATTATAAAGATATATATTAAATTTTATACTAACTTTGTTTGTACATATATACAATATTATTATAATTATTATAATAATATACTGTTTAATAACTATATATATAAAGACAATATTAATATGAAATTATATATATTTTTATAAGATACGGAATAAAGAAATTATGTAATATAGTTTCTGACGTATAAACAAAAGAGCATCGAATATTTTGTACCGTTTGCTTTATTCTTGAATCATTTTTCCATTCTTTTCTTATTCGCGTCGATCAAAGTTAGAAACTTTCACAGTGACAGTAATTATTTCTATGTTAAAATTAAAAATAATCTTCGTTTTCAACGAAGACTGTAATAATTTACTTCAACAATCGCGTTTAAGCATTCTGCTGAAATATTTTCTCCGAAGAGTGGTACAACATTCTGATGCATTTTCTACGTATTACTACTAAGGAGCTTATGTTATCCTAAATCCGTTTTGGCAGATTTCGAGGAATTGTCGGAAGCACTGCCTTGGCTTCGTACCTCATATGTAGCGCAACTTTTCGCACCTGCGCGGAGCTCAGCAGTTTCCACTGCGCCCCGACCACATAGAACTTGACCGAAGGTGAAACTCAGCTCCGTAAGTTGTGTTCTACGAATGTGGCTTCGAAGCTCTCAATATCACGAGTGCATGCGAGCTGGGACCGTGATACGTAGCTATACAAATTCCTTATTATTTCCGGGCGTATAATTGTAGAAATGATTTCGACAGTTCCATGTCAAACATGTGGGGATATATAGAACTGACACGGAATTATTTCGTCAAGCTTGAAAAGCCGTTTTTAGTTAGAAAGATCGTCAATGTAAAATAAATGCATCGTGACGTATTACAGAATGAAGCTTTTGCATTTTATGCAAAACTTCTGTAACAGAAATATTAAAAATAATACGAATACTTGTTCGCTGCAAGCTCGACAAATTAAAATTTTCAGTAACATTATTTTATAAAGGGCATAATTGGTATTTTTGAACGCGTGTCCTGATTTTGTACAATATGCTACAATAAGCTTGAAATATTCTTCCTTTTAGACAATAAATTGGAGATGATAGAAAAAGTTGTCTCGAGCAAATCAAAATAAAACTGGTGAAAAGTTCTCCTTGCTCCACGTTACGGAACAGCAAAATCTGTGTTTTTACTACTATTGAACTGATTTTTACCCATTAAAATTCACATAAACGTGCATAACAAAAATTGATTCATTATCTTTCTGTAGCAATTCAAAGATTAATTCATAATATCTTTGTAATATTTTATAGTTGACGTAAGAAATTTCGCCTTTCTTTTACCATTTTTGTACAAAAATTCACGAAAGTTTCCATAAAGATTCGCAGTCTACTTATTGGAACTAAATAATAAGCTTGCTACCGCAAGCTTGTCAAAATAGGATATTCTATTGTACGCCATTCTAATATATCTGCCGCGTCTTATTGCAACAGTCTTCACCCCATTCCTATTGTCAGCATGATTTGAAAAACCTCGCGGAATTCGTCGAAATACCACCTCGGCTTTGATCCAAGCGTGAGCCGCAATTCTTTGCACTACCGCGGGATTAGGTAGATTCCTTCGAACCGTCACTCTCAGCTCCTCAATACCTTCACCAAGGAAACGTTCTTTCATTTTCCTCTCCGCGCGTTCTTTGTAACGCATTGCAGTTCGTCCCAGGTTCGGATCTGACCTACAGACATTCAACTATTCCTGCGATACTTGAGCTGCCCCGAGAAAAGGTTCAGGATCCAAATTGCGCAGAATCAGCTGTGATACTACTGCAGGGAGTTCGGAAATGAAATCTACTATTTGCGAGCTGCTGCAGTCCAATCACGCGAAGGAAAGGTCCTGAGGCATTCCATGTTGTCGCTGTTTATTCAGGATTTCGAATGATTTGTTTTGTTAAAATCTCGAGAATTTTATACGGTCATTTTGAAACAGCCATTTTCCTTGGTACATCTGTATGTGAAAACTGAGCAATTACTAGCCTAGCAACGAATTTAAATCAGCAGACAAATTAAAAGTATTTATGAATGTCAATGTATTATAGTTTTAGCTTATTAGATTTTTTAACACTAAACCTACCGAGCACTAAAAGCGACGAATTTCTGTTGCTCTGTAAGAACGATAAAACCGAATCTATTTAGACTTCCCATAATTTTTATTACAACGAATACTCGGACTGTGAAATTCATTTAATAATTTCTTATGAAAAAGTCTCTATAATTTCAGCAATTTTAAAATACAAAATGTAAAACCGGTCATCCTGACCGTCTTGGTAGGTTTAGTTTAGAAAAAATATAATCATTCGATTTCGACTCTCTTGCAATTGATACGAACAATTTTTATTTCGCGTGAAGATCCGCAGTCTAACAATAATGTACGAGCTACAGCAAATAAAAATTCGTTTATTTTCCTGTCGTCTGGAAAGTAAACGAATCATTCTATAAATTGAACATTATTGGCATTCCTGTTTCGATGGAATTTCATCTGTTGCGCGGTAGAGCCCCGATAGTTGCACGAAAGCACATGAAAGCTGCAAGTGACCAAGTTCCTGGAATTATCGAGGCGATCAATCAACTATACGGAATCACTCATCTCCACCTTATACCATCGATGCTACTATATTAGACAACGTAGTACCTTGTGCTACGTGTTTCCCGTAATTACACAACAGCCACCGACGTATTTTGATCACATTCAACCGAGGCGAGTCACGTGCCGGTATCGAAACTGCAACTAGTGAGGTTCCAATGCAATTATGTTACAATATACAGCAGCGATTGTTTCTTTTTACACGATTCACTGCTATGTAAAAATGGAATAATAAATTATGCTGCATAAGTATCGGCGATCAGTTGTTATCAATTTCGTTTATTTATCATTTATTACTAATTCTGTTTATACTATATGGAATATATATTATAGTGTATATTTTATTATATATATTATATAGTATAATATTATAATATTGTAATACATATAATATTTTATTATATATTATAGTATACATTTTAATTATTTCAAGTATTATTTATTTTGAAGTAATTTATACCGTACCATTTACACTCTGCAGAAATAATGGTCAAAGTATTGCACTTTATGCTTTATATCCAATATTTTTTAATAATGCCTTTTGTCTATATTCCTTATAAAATATCCATTTGAACCTTGTTGTTCAGTGCAACAGTACAAACTCTTCATACAGTTTTGCATTGATTCCGAAGTGATTATCAAAAGAGTATTCATTTCGTTTCACTGATCTTGATAAAAGTTGTTGTCTCATGCCGATCAAAAATGATGCATATTCCTGAATAAAAGTTTATACACGCGTTTCGGGCATTGCAAAATATTCTGCAATGCTGAGCACAATAAAAGAATAACTTCAGTATTGTTTCATAACTTCTCCGTGCACCGTGTTGCGTGATTGAAATGTTTCCTAGTAAAAATAAAAATACACGTATTCCCTCTCTCCTTTGTGCACGAAGAGAGTAATTTACATATCTGCAGTTTCTCTCATCGATTCATCGTTTTTTAAAAAAAAACAAAGTTAGTAGAAGCATGGGATACAATATTTTATTAAATGCGCCATGTCCGTTGCACGAAATATGGAAAATATGGAACAAAGTAGAATCGCAAATTTTCTGATTATTAACGGTAGGGTTTATGTGACTGTAATTAACTGCCTTCGTAAAATTAATTTAATTCCCTTTGCAGAAAATACGGAATCGTTATCGATTTATAATGTTGATGGCACACATGTTAATAAAGAAGAAAATTTCGATTTATCCCGTTATATTTATTGACAACGTTAAACTTTCGAACATTGATCTTTGTTTTCGTTAATAACTCGTAAACGAAGCTTCGGAGAAAATTTTCGCAAAGGAAAAAGTTGCTTCAAATGACCTCAGGAACCTCCAATATCCGGATTACGAGACATTTTCGGGACACCCTGAGTGATTCAAGATTCTGGGCTCGATAGTAATATATATATAACTTCGATATAACTTCAAGATTTAGTAGAAAATATTATCGTTACTTTCGGGCCACTCTGTAAACACGCGGACACTCCGTAGATAGTACTGTAGTGCCAATTACACGGCGGGTTCTTTCCGTAAGGCAGTTCCGGAGTAGAAACATGTCTCCGAAGGGGTGCACAGATTGTAACTCTGTAGCACGATGTGTATCGGATCTTGCTTTCATGGAGATACGGGGTTGGCCAACATCGCGACAGGATATGGTAGTTTGGTAGGTATGGCGCAGTTTAAACTCATCCATTAGTGGCTACTAGCCGGCAATGTGTTTCTAAGCAAACCGTAGAGACGAGATTCTGGAGTGGCGCAGTTTCCAGGAAACAGTCGTCCACCATAATACATTTTCTGCGACACTGCCATCGAACAAAATCTCCGCCGGCACAAATCTGGCCAACTTTCTGCGTCAACTGTTCCGTCTAGTTGCATAACAGGTTGCCCTAAACACGCTGCGATAGTGTAAGAAGCCACTGTCTGATAATCACATTATCATGTTCGGCCAGAATGGTCTCTCTTCCGTCACGTAGGCAACGGAACGGAAATAATACTTCGTGACAAAATTGACGCTGCTAGTAAATTTATTTGATTAACCCTTAGCACTCGAGTGGTGACTCAGAGGCACCACTAAAATTTGTTACATCACGTTTTAAGATAATGTTTATATTAACAAAGTTTAGATTTAAAAAATTATATAATATATAATAATTATATAATAATTATATTATAATTATATAATAATTATATAATAACAATAACTGTTGTGTGAGTTCCAAGAATCAATTTCATATGCATAAAATGCATTTTATCATATAAAATAAAAAATACTATAAGTGAGAAAAATGATTATATTTACAGTTTAAATAGTTTCGAGTGCAAAGGGTTAACATTAGATTTACGGAACCTGTCAAAATGATGGGTCTCTAATTCTTTAATTTACGATTATTTATATCGTATAGAGATACATTTACGAGTTATTTATTCAATTTATATGTTACTTGCGGCAAACGTTGCAATAATATTTGTTAAAAATCAGAACAAATGTCTCATTCTTACTTTTATAAACTGATAAAACGAAGGATACAGCGACGACGAACAAAAGTTATTTTACGCCGGGTGGAACGTATGCTCTTATCATTAGAGCGCGGATTTTATGCATTTGTGACAAAAATGAGTAGGTCAAACGGAAAACGAAGAAGAAAAATAAATTAAACGATACAAAAATACCGTTATTTTATTTTCAACAGAATAAAATAATTCGAAAAAGAATGAAATCTTTACGTAGCTCCAGAATCTTGCAATTAATGCTGACAATTTCAATTTTTCATAAAATTTTCAGTCAATTTATCGTAGTCGTGTAACGAGTGTGCACAATTAAAATAATTAGTGAGTTTAACCAATACGCTCCACATAATTGCAAAACAGAAAAGAAAAGAATTTCGTACAATTAGATCGTTGATTATTTCCGTGCCGGTTGGTTAATTATCAAATGAATTCGTATCACACGAGTAATGTTAAGTACAATTTAATTATGTAAAATTAGTTGCATCTGTGTCCGGCGAAGCGGGCAGACATAATAATCGAGTGAAACACAGCCGGAGAAATTAATTTAATGTTGAGATAATTGATAAGAATTTCGTCCGTTCGATGCATTCTATTTTCCCATTTTATCGGACGCTTTAAAAGTCGACGATTTCCGTTGGTTATTATCCCTTCGAGTCGGGATAACTCGGCGAAATTCCACGACTTTTACGCGACCCTTAGAAGACTCTAATCTCCGTCGTTCCGTTCCTTTTTTGACTCGGTTAACGCTGGCGAGGCGATCTTTTTTCCGCGGGTAACAGCGGCAAACGACTTCCCCGGAAACAGTTGGATTCGGTCCGTTTTACTAACAGATTCAATTAATATATCCGGCCCCTTCGGCAGCATCCAAACGAGAGACGCTTCTGTCGCAGACAGGGGAGCGCGATTTCAGCCTGCAACATGACAATTCCAACGTAGCCGAGCTGGCCCGGGAAGAAGCACGGTACTTAAAGATTAGCATCATCGTCGTTCCACGTTTTCAGCGCTCGCGAATCCCCCTCGGCGTCTAATAACACCTTGTTACAGTTCGGTTTCTGTTATCGAGAATGTCCACTTGCCGCATTAAAATATTTAAACGTTTAATACATTAGCGTCGAGGGAATCGGCGGAACAGACGAAGATTCAATATGGCTGACAGTGTAACGAGAGGGCTGCGGATTTTATGCGTGTGTGGCGAGAGCGATCGGCGGAATATGAAACACTAAATGCAGAGAATTTTATGCAATATTTTATTTATGCGGTATAAACATTCACTATCTTGAGAGCAACAAACAAGAGTTAACTAGACGTTCGTTTTCATTTTTGCGATTTTTGGTACGTTGAAAGCAATCTAACAGCACTGTTAATCGGTTACTTGTTTGTGACGAGTATACTCGTAACCTAAATTCTTGTTCTTTCTTTATGACGAGTATACTCGTCGTAACATAAATTTTTGTGATTTCTTTATGACGAGTATACCCGTCGTAACATAAATTTTTGTGATTTCTTCATGACAAACGTACTCATTGTGACATAAATTCTTGCTATTTCTTCGTGACGAGTATACTCGTCGTAACATAAATGCTTGCTAGTTCTTCGTAACGTGTATACTCGTGACATAAATTTTTGCTATTTCTTCGTGACGAGAATACTCGTCGTGACATAAATTTTTGCTATTTCTTCGTGACGAGTATACTCGTCATAACAGATTATGGCCACTTCTTCATGACGAGTATACTCGTCGAAGACAGCTAACTGTTTAAAGAAGGATATATACTTCGATATTTATATCATATTTGTATTTCATAGAAGTATTTAAACACAATATGAAGAAAATCAAACATATACAGTACAATTACAATAACTTACACCTTTCAAAGGGACTGCAACGATTTATTTTACCGAACATTGATCTTCATTCGTTCGCCATTTTGTTAAGCTTTTTCGCAAGCTTGACAGGAGATCTCGCTAATTCAGTACCAAAAATTCAAACAATTTCCGTATTTTAAGAACTTTTGTCTTTTGCATGTTTTATTTTAACAAATAAACAATCAATTTCAATTTAAATACAAAAATGTGTTATACCTTATTCGACAAACATGAAGTTAATTATGATCCTTGAGCGTTAGATACAATACTTGACAAGTTTCATATATCCAAAGTAATATGTAATAATATTGTACAATATATTGTACATGTAATATTAATTTTGTAATAATATATTACAAATTATATTGTTAATAAACCCATAGGGTGTTTCACAGCTTAATAAAAAAAAGAAGTTAATTACGTTCGAATATAAACAAAACACAAAGTAATTTACTACCACTCAGTAACTGACCCAACCACCCTGCGCAGCTCCAATAGCCTGCCGTCGAGCTCGCAAAAACGGAGTTCTACAGGTAATGAAAATCGAGAAACTCGCCAAAGTAAATTTTCTCCGTTAACAACATCATTACAAGCTAAGATAAGAAGCCGTTTCCGACTAGTGATCCTTTTCCACGTAGATTCATAGCTCGGTCGAGCGCGCCCGGACTATAGATTCAATTAAGATGGGTTCGAGGCTCGTGAGGGGAGAGGGGATTACGATACACAACATTCCCTGAATGGAGAAAAATGTCTGTTCGCAGAGCGGGAGGTCTGGTATGAGGCTGCGACACACGCGATCGAGGCACGTATTCGCGTGTCGGCGGCGAGTTCGAGCGACAGCGGGACGACGCCGCCGTGCGGCGTGGCGCGGGGCGACGTTCTCTTCGTCGGTGACGGGATGGGGATGAACACACTGACGGCAGCGAGGAACCTCTCGAGTCAACGTCATGGAAACACGGGCGAGGAAGTGGAACTCGCCTGGGACAGCTTCCCAGCTGTCGCTCTGGCAAGGGTAAGTCTTTACGCTGGCGAGCGGGTCGCCGGGGCTCTCCTGCCACACTTTACCTCGTGGCGGGAGAGGCGTAATGGCAGGCTCACCTACCGGGCGACGCAGGTATTCACCGGGCATGGCAGCTTCGGTGTTTATTTGTGTCGCATCGGTCGGGAAGCGACGACGGTGTGCCACCGCTGTGGTGCGGAGGAGGACTCGGCGCAGCATACGCTGTAGGAATGCCCCACCTTTTCAGCGCTGCGCCGAGTCCTAAAACGGGAAGTCGGCCACGACCTCGCTCTCTCCAGCTTAGTTGGGGCCATGCTGGAGAGCCCTAGAAAATGGGCGGCAGCAATCTCCTTCTGCGAACAGGTAATGCTGCAGAAGGAGGCTACCGGGCGAGGTCGTGAGCGGGACCGACTAGCTCGGGGGCTGCGTGTGCGCCCACGCCTCGAGCCCCCGAGCAGTTGAGGGTAGGCGGGCGGCGGGTGAACCAGCTCTTGCAAGACTTAGTGCCCGCCGCCCGCCAATAGAAGAGGTCCTCTCCTGTTGGGAGTGGGGGGTGACGACTCGCCTCTTCTCGAGGTGACTGAGGTGACCATCGCTTTTCGCGTCCTCCTTCTTCGTCCCCTTCGCCCAGCCCCTTCTCGCACCACCCTCGCTCCGAGGATACAGGCCACCGTGGAAATTTCCACCTCCAGCCGACCGTGGAATATAGGATGGTACATTTATTAGTCGAAACTGTAGTAAATTCTATCTAATTGACGCTCAGATTGTGCACAAAAATGGGCAATTTGGGAGAGGAGATATGATTATTAAATACGATAATTATTACGATTATTAATTTCGATTATTACGATTATTAAACACGATTAATAAATGATCTTGTGGCTTGTTTTTACAATTCTTTACTATAAAAACGAGCCACGAGGCTCGAATAATCGTATCTCATCTTCCTAAATAGTCCATTTTCATTTCGAAGCTGAGGGATAATTGGGGAGAATTTACTGTACCTCATGCGCAATTATTTCTTCATAATTACGCAATTATTTCTTCGTACGGTACAATTATTTCTTTATAGAGTTGAACAATAGATTGAAATAACAATTGGATTCCTTTTATGACATGTTATACATAATTTACTCAAATAAAAAAGTTAAAAAGTATGGTTTCTGTTTTAAATTTCTCTTTACCATTTCAACCAATTTTAATTTATGTAAATATTGTTTCGGCGATTGTCTGCTAAATTGAGCCTCTTCACGATTCAATGTCATTACATTTTCTCCGTATTAAAAAGTGTCCGAACATCCACTGTAACGAATGACTGGGGAAGTTATTTTCACGTTTCCAATAAATCTGTTGTTGGAGGAAAAACTCTTATCCGCTTAATTAGCATTCGCAAGTCGCCGACGTGAAGATGGAAAGACGTGCCATATGTTTCTCGAAGAAATTATTCATTCCTACACCATTTACTTCAGCAGCTTTTTCGGACTCCGAATGAATCCAAATACGCATTGCACCATTCCCTGTCGCCGTATTATTAATGGGGCTTATTAAGCTACAGTCCTTCTTGCTGCTATCGTGAAGTATTGCAGGGTGTCTCATTTGTGTTGTAAATCCAATTTTATTAAAATAAGAAAACGCAACTATTGGACGTTATATGAAAGTTCTGTCATCTTCGACGTCATTTGAAGGACGTAAATAAATTTTTTCAGAAGCATACTAGAAATTTAGAAAGACACAGGAACCTATAAATAAATTCGTAAAGAAAGGAAACTTACTTTATACAAAATAAAAATTTGTTGCATCTATTGTAAGTAATAAGAACCGCTTATGGACTTTTCATGTATATATATATATATATTTTTTTAATAATTTCAACAAATTAAGGCGTATTTAAAGTACATTAAAATATTCAATTATATTTTATATTTTATAATCCCATTAATTGTCGTACTATTTTAAATTGTAGCTATTAACTTTTATAATAAATGCACGAAAAACTGCAGTCAGTTAATCTGTAATTATAATGCACCTTGAATTTACTTGGATAGTAAATGTACTAATTAAGCAGACTTCTTTTTATCGCTGCCTAATTTTTACCAGCGAAATATCTAGTCGATGAAAACCCGGATTAGAGGCTGGCGAGAATTTGCTCACAATAGAAAAGAAAATTCGCGTCCAAGATATTTTCTCTGAAAACGTTGCAACCACGGCGGTGTAATTTTTTCCATCGGAAAGTTCGGTTACACATTTCGGGGCGAGCAGAACTGCGAATTCAACGTCGATTCGCTTCTTTTTAGCGGCACAGTGAAGTTACTTTCAGTAAAAAAAGAAAAAAAAACAAAAAAGAAAGTAAAGCAAATATTAAATTTCAGCTCTTAATAGATCGTGTATCTTAACCTGATTTTGAATGTTCCCGCATTAACCGCGGGTAAACGCGCGAAAATATCAAAGGCATGAGCGGAACGTTTTGATCCTTTGCTAACAAGTTCCCCGAGATTTAAGTACAATACATGTTAAAATGCTCGTTGGTGCTCCTTGTGAACTTCGAGCTCTGTAGAATTTTGTACGTGGTGTGCCGTCCGATTACAAAGTCTCTTAGGTATCTCGTGAGTCCCTTATGGTCTCGCGTATCTCTCACGATGTCTCTAGAGTCTCTTGTGGTCTCTCCTGACTCTCGTGTATCTCCCGAGTCCCTTGTGGTTTCGTGTCCAGTGAGTCCCTTGTGGTCTCACGAATGTCTCTCGTTAGAGGAACGGGGTCATCCCTAATATTACCTCGGTCCTCCCTACTCTTCTTGACCTAGGGTGGGCGGCAAGGAATTACGGTCCAATCACTGCAATCACAGATCCATTGAGATTGCCCCAAAGCGGTGGGCCGGGAGTTAGCAGGGAGAATGGCAAACTAACACCTGCTGAACATCCCGCGCTGATGGGCCTACGTGCCCAAACAGTGCGAGACCCAACCGTAATTGACTGGGCCGTAATCAAGGACCAGGAGACGTTATGACGGGGTCGCACGTGCCCCGGAACGGCCAAAGAGAGACCCATACCGTCGGGATACCCAAGCACATGGCCCCTGCCATAAATCCTGGCCACTTGGCAGTAACAATACACTTGGACTTTCTCTACTTATCCGAATCGTTTTGCTTCGTTATTCTTTTTGTCGGAAGACTGCACTTAGCTTTCTCTTTACGAGTGTCTGAAATATTCTAATTTAATTTTTATTAGGAAACTAAGAATTTTACGGAATTAAGAAGACATTTGAGAAATCGAAAACCGTCAGAAGCGAAAGAATACATTGAGACAGGTACCTGTGTACGAGTGAAGTTTTGCAATTAATTTAAATAAATTAGGAAACGGTCATTATATTGTACGCGACAAGGTTTGCTGAACATTTATTTTTACCGCACGTACTCGTTCGTTTTATTTCATTTGTTCCGGGTATCGTCGAAAATGGAATTGAAATTCTATCTGCTACCCGCAATCAACAACGTGTTAAAATTGGATGAGTGAGAATAATAAAAGTGTTTGTTACAATTTCAACTTTATGGAAAACTTTCACATTGGAGAATTGAATAGTTGTGGTTGTTAATGAGACGTCTAATGAAACAATTATTTATTCATTCTTGTTTAAATGAAATAGTTTCACTGTTTCACTGATAATGTTGTAAAATCTATTTCTTTCCATTGAATCAATGTTTTCATTACACTGACTTTTTGTCAGAAATTAAATTCGGAAAATGGGGGACGATTATTGAAATTACAAAAATATTTCTTCGTGAAATTCGAATGAACTTCTTGCTTGAAGCACATATTGCAAATATGAATAAATGTGAATAGGAATTAAATATGTAAATATGTATATAAATATCACAAATATGAACTAATGCGAATCGGATTTAATATGTAAATATGAATATAAATATCACAAATATGAATAAACGTGAATATTAATTAATATGTAAATATGAACGTAAATATCACAAATATGAATAAACGTGAATATTAATTAATATGTAAATATCAACATAAATATCACAAATATGAATAAACGTGAATATTAATTAATATGTAAGTGTGAATATAAATATCACAAATATGAATAAATGTGAATAGAAATCACCATGTAAATATGAATAAAGACATCACAAATATGATAAATCTGAATAGAAATTAATGCTCAAACAAGGATGTAAATATTGCAAATATGAATCTGAATGGAATTTGTACAACGTGCGACTAAACGCAATCTTGTCAAAAAAACCATACATCCGTCGATCGCGCGAAGTGCTCAGCAGTTTTACGGTTAAAACCGATAAAAAACACAACTCGAGGTTCCGAGTGCAAGCGGGGCCAGGTGAGAGAGCGTTAAGAGCGGTTGCTGGCGGAGCCACTAGAAAATCGTCTAGGCTGTGATCGTCGGAAGCTTAAGGTGACATCTCGATGGCTTATCCGGGCTGAGACACCCCGTGCATCATCAGCGGCAGACTATTTCGCGGGCCCGACGCGCCGAGCAGAATTCGCGACACACCCTCGTTATACCATTCATTAAGAGACTTTGCGAGCATCCACGTTGGTCGTGCGACATCAAGAACTAATTTGAAACCGGCGGCGGATTCCGCGAGATTTGAAGGAAAACGATGCGTGAACGCCGCGCCGGTCTCATTTAATTCGCTCGTCCCATCGCGTCAAGCGTAATGCAAAGAAGTGCCTCGTTTAATCGCCGTCTCCCCACCCACCCCTCCCCACCGTTCCTCTCCCTTCGTTTGCCCGACTGCACTTTCCACTTTTCCCAGGGCCAGGCCGCGAAACGTGGCCTCTTTTTACCTCGCGGTCTTTTTTTGCCGGCTGCGCGGTTACCTCCATTCACGCCGGTGTACGCAGGATTTCGCGGTAAATTCCACGACAATGTTCCTTCCAGAATCTCGAGAGGTTTCGACGGTACTTTCGAGCGCGGCTTATTATCGTGTCGATGTAAATGGCCGTTCGCCGCGCCAGCGAGAACCAAAGCGAACGGAACCGATATTCCGGTTTGTTGACGCCGTCTCGCAAAGCTTATCATCCCTTATACCAAGGCGGCTTCCGGGTTCCCCGCCGATTCTACTCTGTTTCCTTTTTGTTTCCACGCCGTTTATCGACCTGCCGCGGATATCCATTCTCGTACACGCAGCGCGCAGCTCGGCTGTTCCGCTCCGGGAACATGGAACGTGCAGGGTCTTCGACGACTAGGATTACTGTTGGTAACGAAACGGCCGTTTCGGGGCTTTACGGAAAGAGACATACGGATGACTTTTTTCCTCTGCCGATACATTCGTCTCCCCCCTTTTTTACGTTTTTGTTTTTTAGGGTAAGTACGTCATTCACTGAGCCTATTACAGCGACGACCGATGTTCCCAAAAATCCGCAGTACTTTTTATCTGTGTTGCTCGTCTTGAACATTTCGATTGTACATCGATGTCTTTTGTATATGTACATATATCGATTCAAGTATAGAGAGAACGCGAAATATTTAATAAAATATGCAAGACAGTTTTTGAGCGAGGTACTGTGTCCATCAAAGTGATGTTCGAAGTTTTCGACAAATTGAACGGTTTTTTTTACCTATATCTCACTTTTTGATACATTTCAATTATTCGTTTGTGTCTTTTGCATTAGTACAAATTTGATCATTATTGAAATATAGAAGGAACACAAGATGTTTGGCAAAATACACAAAAGAGTTTTCGAGCGAACTACCGTGTCCACTAAGGAGTTAACTACTGCGTGATAATTATGTTTGTATTTGTCGAATAAATCATATTAAATTCTCGCATTCTTTTATTTTGTTCAATTTCCAATAACAAAAATGTAACGCATCTTATTGGATAAATACGGAATTAAATATACCTGTCAATTAGTGTATGATAATTAATTTTCTATTTACCGAATATGTCATATTAAATATTCGTATTTTTCTTATTTTGTTCAATTTCCAATAGAAAAAATGTAACGCGTCTAATTCGATAAATATAAAATGAATTATCCCTGTCAACGAACCAAAGGCACAGCAATCGGTCACCCCACAGTAACCGGCTCCACTTCCCTAACATTCGGCGGATACCGTCTGGAAACTGTGAACGTGACGCGGTTACATTCACCGAAGTTAGCTATTATTTCTTTTTTATCCCTGAGCCATTCCTCTATTTCCCCACGCGATACCGAGTGTGTTTACTGGTACTTTCGGGGCCGGAATGCGCGACTGGTATTTCGGTATCATCCGCGAAGGATGCGGAATGATCGCGGAATGTGAGAATCGTCTGAATCTCGGAAACAGCGTTTTCGTCATGTTCGCGACATAAACCTGGTCGAAGAAGACGACAGAGGCGAGCCAAACTTTCTCGAGATGATGGAATTCCGTGGCGTACGCGCGGTCCCGAGTTTTGCTGGGACAAATTCCGCGCGTATACGCAATCGCCGTAAACGGCGCGAACGCAATTAGAGCCAGACGTTTCGCTTTGACTGAAGTCCTAACGGCACCGCAACCGACGAATCAATCCGGAACAGTAATTAAGAATGGCATCGTGGGACACCTTTGAGCGTATCGTCCTCGGCGGTCGTCCATTCTGTATAGTTTTCCCGTTAATTACGCGTGCCTGCCGCGACTCCAAGCTCACCGTCGCGGAGCTACGTCTACGACGGAAGCAATAAAATTGTAATCACGGACGTCGGTCTCGCAGTCGGGCAATAATACGATTCTTACGTTGCTCGAGGAAATTGCAGTGGATCCGTTGGACGCTGAGTATTCCCGGTGAGATTTATTCAACGTTTTCGACACATTTTTCTTGTACCGGATGCTCGGCAGAACGCGTTCCCCGCTACTCACAATGTGTTTAACGAGCGCAGAGTGTTAGTCGCTAAGGTAACTAGGTCGAGATGATCGAGTTAAGTCTAAAAGCGGCATTCGGGGTAGAAAGGGAAGGGAACGATAAGCATTTTATCTTTTGCACTGTGGAAAATGTTGAGTGACACGTGTACAAGCTCCCGATACCTTCCGGCGAACGAGTTTCGCTGTGGAAATAAAGCAATTGTCGTTGCACAAACTGTGCTCGCGCCGTTTAGGTAGATCTTTGATCATTCCGTTCGCACAGAAAATGGTTTCATTGCTTTTATAAAGGTGCTTACGGATCATTCGCGTTCAGGACTGCCATCGGAGGTAGACGAAAACGAAGTTCGAAATTTAAAAAATTTTTTAAATTGATAAAAATACAAAATTCATCGGTCCAAGCGATTTCTGAAATGTCCAATGTCTCGAGGTCAACCTAGAAACATATTGAAGCTTCAAATAGACCAGTTTATGGAACTGGTAAGATATTAAGAAAGATATTTGTAAGTATTGGACGGAACTGTCGCTGTCGTTGATCTTTTTTTATTCGATACGAACAAATAATTGCTCCAGCTACAATTGAGCCGTTTATTTTGAAAGTGGCATAAGTTACTTTTTCAAAAAAATCGAGTTAATGGCAACACTAATTACAATTGAACGGTATCTTTTCATTTAAAAAAAAGTGACTTATGCCACTTTCAAAATAAACGGCTCAATTATAATTTGTAAACTCTTATTGACTGCTTGCATTCTTTGTTCTTCACATAAATTTCATTTCAGCTGTTAGCAAACAGTGAAACGAAATATGTACGTACTAGGATCGATGCTCCCTGGAAGAAGAAATATCCAGTGACTGTCAGACACGGTACAAATAACGATCTCAATAAATTTTCGTGCTCGACTCTTTCACAATCGGATCTGTACGAGGAAAAATGTGTCTGTACACTTTCGATCTTCTTTTTTGCACGCGTACAGTCATTCGATTTATACCGTATCTCTGACTATGAAAGTTCATCGACACGTTTGGTCGAACGAAAGGCCAAATATTTTTGCGTTCTGGTGTTCACGCCGTGACTTCCGGCCAGGGAAATGCCATAACGACGTATCTTCCTTCGGCTAAAAATCGACAAGAGGTCCATTTAGGACCAAAAGGTTTACTTTTGTAATATTCTGATATAAAAATAGTTTATTATCTAAGAATTTCATATTGAGTTCTCTGATGGATGATAATATATTTAAATAATACAATGATTAGATGATAAAACGTTTCGATAGCAGAATATTGGAATAATAAATGGTCTGATAAGACAATACAAGATGTATAAATTATAAAAGAGTAAAATATATATTTGGTATCTCTGTGCACACCATTTTAATTTTCTATTATATAAATATCATCAGTATAGTCAAGCTTGAACGATAATAATTACTGGTTTTATTGACATACTGACGATATTTATAGGAAATAGAAATGGTGTGCACAAAGATACCAAATAGATTTGTCTGCTGAAAAAGAAACTCATCTCCCAGCAATTCGAGTTTCAAACTGAAATCTTCGAAGAACCGACAACGAGATCGCGGAAAGATCGTCTCGCGATGTGTAAATGAGATCGGAATCTACGAGATCAAATTCATCGTCGGTTATCATCACGGTCGGAAGCGTGACCGCGGCCTAATAAGTGTCCTCGAGCGGGTGGTTTCGCTCACCTCTTGGAGCTCTGCGCGCCCATCGCGGCGATCACGGCCGATTGGGGGGAAATTCGAACGGGGTTCCAGCGCGTCCGCGGTGCGGCAACAGCAATCAACCGAATAATTTAAGGGTCCATCGAGATAACGGTAGGTTACGACGCGGGTCGCGTCTGTATTTCCGTCAACGATGCGAACCTATTCGCTTAACGACCAGATTTCCCACGATGCGCAGCACGCACGCGTGCACAAATCGAGAGGACCGTTCGATACAGTCTTTTGTCCCACTGTCGCTGTTAAAATAACGTGATTCCGTGAACGACACCGGGACAGGAGCGTAATAGAAACACTGAAACCGAACCGGCCGCGGCCGGCCGATCGTCACCGATTTTACGATTTCCCGCTAGCTCCCGTGGACCCCCGTGGACCCCCATGAAACCAATATGGCCGCCGGGAAATAATGGGTCTGTAGGGCGGCTCTCTCGCGATACCCTGTGCGCGTTTTATGCGAAATCAACTTTAAATTCATCGCGCCCCGCCAGCCGAGAATCATTCTCCCCGATGTGAAACAATTCGCTCGATTACATTCGAAACGAGATTTGTTTTTTGGTTGATGCGCGCACCGGGACGAACATGAATTCTTCTGGAAATTTGGCGGTACGTCATGCGGCCAGAATATGCCGTGAAATATGATCGCCACGTATCTTTCTTTTGGAAAATTTTAACGTTTTCGTAGAATTTTTAGTCCGTTCTTTTCGATTTCCCAGGTTTTATTCGTCGATTGTTGTTTCTGTATTTAATGTTGTTTTTATGTTGTATGGTTTTTAGTACGGTTTTTTGATGCAGCAATGGCTCGACGAGCATCACGGGTGATCAATTTTATAATTGTATGAAGTGATTGTTTAAACAATTTTTTATCTGGAGCGAGCATATTTTTACGTTTGCAAGAAAATATTAATATTTCTTGTCCACGACAACATTGAGCTTAATACTAATTTTTAAGCAATTTTTAAGAATTTTTTGGAAAAAAACACGAGACTCTGACCTTTTTTTATAGAAAAATTTCTCGAGTTGGAGTAACTTTTTAAAAATTGTTCCGGGTATTCAATTTTATAATCATTAATATCTGATGTTTGTTTCAACTGTTTAAATCTAGGAAAATACGTAGCAAAATATATTTAATGATAATAACAACCTTGAGGAAAACACTAATTTTTTAAGATTTTCGAAACAACATGAGAAGTTGATGATTTTTTAAATTAGCAACTAAAGCATTCGAATAATTTTCTTTAATTAAATGATTTAATTTTCAATAATAATAATAATTATATAACTATAAACAATTTTCGTTAATTTAATTCAATAATTTTGTTAAATACATTTTAATTTTGTCCAATAAGTGTAAATAAATTATTAAAAAAATGGCATTTTAGAAATCGTTTTCGGTAAAATTATTATATTATTATATTTCATTTTATTATAAATTCCATTTTATTATTATAATTAACTTAACGTCCGACTTTGTTTCACGGGCCTGTCAAAGGGGAAATTTAGAAAATTTTTAAGATTTTGTGAAATATGTTCGTAGTCGCTAGAAGCTACAACGTAGTCACATTTAAACAAAATCCGAAACAGTACTTCAAACGGTGTCCGTTTTCGCGTGAGTAGACCCGAATTTATGTCTGCGTCTGATCGTTACATCGAAAGTATCTGCGGATGCCAAGGATTAACCGTAGCAGATAATAAATCAGAAAAGCGTTTTGTCTCGTAGGAAACAGAAAGAAATGAGGGACTCGACGAAAACTCGTCACCGACTCGACTTTTGGCAAACGACTGCGGGCGATATATATATATATATTGTTACGAATTACAACACTTCTCCCGCGTCGCGGCATTTTATTTACAATAGAGAACACGAACTATAATACAACTGAATTAGAATATGTTAGAGATCTTTGAATTAGATGGTGTTGATCGCTCGACGGTCCGATCCCGACTCTCCGATTGTCCGTTGATAAAACACCTCCGTGGCAACCCCTCACTTCTATTTTTCTTTAAGGAGTTGCTCACAACAGGGCAGTTTCACATTACAGCGACTTGATTTGGACAAGTCGCCGTAACAATATATATATATACTAAAATGTATAAGGGAGAGTAACGTTTTCACGAAAATACTGCTTCCCACGGATAGATCGATATTGTCTACAATTCATCATCGGGAGGACAAGCGCAATACAAATTGAATCATTCGGAAATCTTAATCGTTTCTCAATGGTTAATTTTGAAAATAGTGTTTTTTTTATTTTGAAAAATTTAATTTATTATTTATATAACATTAATAATTATAATTATACATTTATTATTTAGATAATGATAAGTTATGTACATGTTAAAAATTTCACTGAAATCTGTTGACCTTCGTACGAGCTGTAAATAATTAATGATCGCAAAAATCGCAGTTTTGTTCCGACTTTTTACACTTTTGATCAATAAGTGTGAGAAATTTGCAATTTTTACAATCTTTTAACGCTTGTAACTTACCATTGCGTTAAACGATTTCAATGAAACTTTCAGCATGCGTATAACTTACCGAGATCTACAAGACGCATTTTTTACATTTTCGTTAGATTTCATAATATAAACATCCTTTTTTATTTTTAAATAATTAACTTTCATATTTCAAAAGAAGTATTCGAAATTTATAGATTTTATCATTATTAATAAATATAATTAACTAATGATATATATTGAAATTATTTATAAATATTTGATTAAACATTTATTAGTTAAATATCTGGATGTTCGAAAAATCGGCAAAATCGGCAAAATTAGCCTAAAAGTGATCAAAAATAGCTTCCTCAGATAAGAAAGTTAAACAACGGGAGACTTTTACTTTCTTTTGTCATTCCAAGTATGTAATAGCAAAATTGTAACATTGTCTATTATACAGGTCCCTCTATCATCTAAAAAAAATTCAAATCGTCGACTCTAATTTTAAAAAAGTTAAATTGCGCCTTGAAAAGTGTTTGAATATCAGTGGGAGTCACTGTATACATATAGCTGATGGCCGGTCTCGGCGATCGAGGGTTGTTTTCGCGAGACATTTTCACGCCCGGCATCTTTTTCGCCGGCATTGTTCATCCTTGACGAATACGAGGTTCTCTGTTCTTCAGCAAGGACGAAATGAACAGCCCTCCGAAGCATTGGCGGATTAATGCGTACTGGTGCCCGAGACGTGATACAAAATTGAGATCCCTAATACGCTATGACACGCTATGACAAAGAGCGATTATTAAAAAAAGTTTTATTTGAAAATAAACACTTTATATTTATGGCATTGAGAAATTAATTTCAATAACAGCTTTTCTGGACTTTTGCTAGTGCACAGTCGAATGCATGTAGATTTCAGCTAGCGACTTGCGTTCATTTGTCGCATATGCATTGCATTTATATCATTTTACTACATGAAATAATATCACGTCGTTCGTTTCAACAGACAGCTGTTATATTATGTACAAAAAAAATAAAATACTACTAATTAATCAATATGTAATTTAATCAAAATAATACATGTTTGCTGGCTTTAAATGGACTTACATCATTTTCATAATTAGTCAATTGTAATAATCATTTAATTTCAGTTATGAAATTTTAAATATCACTTGAAATATATTTTCTATTAATCCATATAATTTTGTTTATTAATAATAACAATAAATAAAATAGGAGTCTCGTTTCTTATTTTGATCGTCAAATATATTTATATATTGTTAAACTTAAAATAAGATATTGTTATTATTTATTTACCGTAAATAACCAGACCCTGTTTAGTCCCGGTAGGTTCTGCTTTCCCTTGCAAATCATAATTTTCATCAAGGCTCGGTGCGAACCTGTTTACAATGGTTACTTCAATTGACTCATTTGCACTGGCTCGGCCTAATCCGCCGCTTCTCTTTTTCTTTTTAATTTTACCGACCGAGCCAATCCTTGCAAAATCCGTATGACACGACCGGTCATCGCAGGTACATGCGCTTACCTGATAGCCGGTCGCGGCGGCTAATGGTTTTCCACGGGAGACGTTTTCATACCTGGCGCATCTTTTCCGGTAGAATCCTTTTGTCATTGTTCGTCCTTGCTGATTAGGACGTTCTGTCCTTTAGCAAGAACAGTATAAATAGCCTGCCGAAGTCAACGGAAACATTCATTCTGCGATCAGTGCAGCAACAATCAGCAATCAGCAGTGATCAGTGCGAAGACTTTGGCGAATTTTCTCAGTTAATTTTCCCAGTGAAGTATAGTGAGAATTTCTTAGTAAACTAAAATGGAATGGTACGTACATTTTTGCTATATTTTTCCGCGAACATTTTTCAATCACTTGTTTGACTGATGTTTTCCGTGTTTCGGATATATGAAAGAACAATTTATTTTTATGAATTTAAATATTTATAAATAAAATATATTTTTCATCGAGACACGAATCAACCTCTAGTTTGGCCGGATACAGAGAATTCTCCCTAATTGACGCTCCAATCGTGCACGAACATGGACAAGTCTTGAAGAGGAGATACGATTATTCAAATTTGTAAATTGAAATCTTGAAAATTAGAAAATTTAAATACTAGATAATTTAAAAAATGTACATTTAGAAATCGGAGAACTTAAAAATCGCGAATTTGTAAATCAAAGAATTTAGAAATTGAAATCTTAAAAATTAGATCATATAGAAATCAGCTGACTTCGAAATTGTAAATTCATAAATCAGAGAATTTAAAAACCGTCAATTTGAAAATTGGTCGATTCAGAAATTGGAATCTTAAAAATCAGAAACTACAGAAACCAGATAATTTCGATATTATGAATTTAGAAGTATGCGTATTGAAACATCGTGCCATTCGAAACGGATGGATCGAGAAATTGCAAGATTCTCGGAACGGAAAAATGTGTTTAATCCTGGCGTATAAATATTTCCAATTTATCGCTTATAAAAACGAGTCGTCTACAAAGTTGTCGATTCACCGATAACTATAAAAATGTCCATTTCTGTGCGTAATCCGAGCGTCAGTTAGGGAGACATTACTGTATCTCCAAACGTTTCTGCAAACTTGATTCGATTAAAGCTTCCGTCGTTTAATATACCGTTTAATATTACTATACCACACGCCATCAGAAGTTGCAAAATACGTGCATACTAATTAATTGTTTCTTTTCGTACAGTTCCAGAACTAAAACTGAATCCTGCATTCAGTGGGGCTCCATAAATGGTGGAGAAATCGAGTTCAAGTCTCTGACGGAGAATACTTTGGTGGGAGCATTAGAAGTAATAAGGAAGTGCTTTTTCACCAACGAGAGCATCTGCAAGATCTGATATCGGCGCCTTGTAGCGTCAAAGCGCTCGAGGAGGTGTGTTTGGCAGTTACTAGAGACGGTGTCAGCATTGTCGCAATCGAAGTCAAGACTCAGAAAGTTGTTGGTGTCGTTCTCAATAAAATTAAGACGATCAAAAGAGATGAAATTGACCCGTGGTGGTTGTGGGGGCAACCACCGTATGATCGACTTCCTCCCATCATCAGGCATCCACCTGAAATGACTTGGCTTGAGAGATTCAGAGAAGATTGTGAACATCACGCGGCCAGGGCCTACCTAGATTTGATGATTGCTATAAACAGCCAAATAAATTTATTCGAATATTATGATGTTGATTGTATTATGGAGTCTATGTTCCTGGCTACGCTGCCGGAGATGCAGCAGCAAAATATTTTCGAGAGCTTAGTGTGCTTGTCCGTGAATGTTGCCAATGCACTGGGTAGTGGAGAAGATGTGAAAGTACCATTATCCGATACTGGAGGTAATAGTATAATCCGTCATTACCTGGGCGTACCGAAGTTAGTGACTGCCGTCATGACTTGCAATTACGCGCAGATCATCGCGAGGAGGTGCCGCTTTAAGGTCTTTAAAAGGATCAATTACAGGTACTTTGGCTGGGATAACGTACCGTTCCGCGAGAGAATCGGGGAGGAGCATCGTGACTTCACTGTAGTAGTCAAGAAAATAAAGAACTTATACGATTCTTAAAGAAGATATCGCGAAAATCAAATCAAGAAAATTATATTTTATTTAGTATTTACTTGTGTTTAGCACGATTACGATAATATAAGTTTGACCGAAATTGTCAATTATTATCCTCGAAATTATCTTTGAAATTATTAATTTTGAAATTATCATCTTCGAAATTGTTATCTTCGACATTGTTATCATCTTCGAAATTATTATCTTCGAAGTGATCCTAGAAATAATTATCTTTGAAATTATTATCCTAGAAATTATTATCTTTGAAATTGTTATTCTAGAAAGTGTTATCTCCGAAATTGTTATCTTTGGAAATGTAGTTCTCGAAATTATTATCCTTGAAATTATTATGCTTGAAATTATTATCCTTGAAATTATTATCTTTAGAATTATCATCGAAATGATTAAAATAACACCAATTGGCCAAAATATATTCGCTATGCATTGGTATTGGAATCTCGTCGATTTATCAATCGACTTATCAATGAAAAGTGTAGAAATAAAACAATGAAATTTATACTTTTGTGCCAGGTTTCTCGTCGTTTAAGCCACTTTATGAAGGTACGGAGATCAGGCACTCGCGCATTTGCATTGTTGCGGCGCAATGCCGACGTAAAATAAATAAAGCAAATCGCCGAGAATTCCGGAATTCATAAAGTTCGCACGGAATCGCAGTTATTCTTTTCTGATTATTATTCATGGTCGTGTTGAATAAGTCGCGTCCGTTCCTTCGGGACCAACATCTTTTTCTGTGAAATAGCGGAACGATGGCATCGCAGAAACAAATTGGAAATATTTATACGCCGGGATTAAACACATTCATCCTTTGCGAAAAACTTGCAATTTCTCGATCATTCACAATTTCGAAATTATCTGGTTTCTGTAGTTTCTGATTTTTAAGATTCCAATTTCTGAATTGTCCGATTTATAAATTCACGATTTTTAAGTCTTCTGATATCTAAATTAACAACTTTGAAATCATTTGGTTTCTAAATTTCCTGATTTTTAAGATTTCAATTTATAAATTCTTCGATTTTTATGTTATTTGATTTTTAAGATTTCAATTTATAAATTCTTTGATTTTTAAATTCACGATTTTTATGTCATTTGATTTCTAAATTTAGAATTTTGAAGTCATCTGATTCCTAAATGTTTTAATTTCTAAGATTCCGATTTCTAAATTCTTCGATTTTCGAATTTTTAATTTTTAATTTTTCAGATTATGGTACCTAAATTTTTCGATTTTTGAAATGCGGTATCTTGATTGTTATTTCGGAACAGTTTGTATTCCAATCGGCGATCTATGGATTATTGTAGAGTGGTTTAAACGACGCCGTTATTAACATTGTCCGGAGGTTAGTCGTTTTCACGTTCGAACTAGCCAGCGGTTAATCGAACCTTGGTAATGTCCCGCGTATATGCGGAATTAGAAACGTATAATTCCGATCCAATTCGCCTGCCACGTTGAATTTCATTTACACCGGCGCGACGGCGATTTTGGTGCGTCCGATGTGATTAACAGTAACAATTCGGTTGACTGCAGTTTGTTTAGACGATATGGATTCAATGGATTCAATCCGCGAAGCCGCTCCAAAGGGAAACCGAACGGTTCGCACGATTAGCACTTTTCTTTTCGTTATTAGCTATTGTTATTATCTACCGTTATTATCCATAGCTTGGTTGTGTTAAATACAAATTGTCTACGTCGATCGCGACATGCAATAAAATACTCTATAATATGACCGAATTTGGCTTCCCATGATTCCACCATTTTGCATTTGAATAATGATGTTTCGTCATAAATTTATAAAATTCTATTGCCATTATTAACAATTGATCTTACTTTTCGTAGATTATTATTAAAAGAACAGGATTTGGAACGAATTTATCGCCTAAAAAATATTCTATGACGAAACCTAACCCAAAATCGACAATTACTGTTTAGCAACGTACGCTTTCAAAACATGCAAATATCATAATTATACAAAGTTCTCGCTATTAATAATTGTGGCATGTTAACAATTGTTGTTGTGATAAAATTGTTCGTAATTCATTGTAAATATATTGTCAACAATTGTTGCTGTAATAAAATTATTCATAATTCATTGTAAATATAATGTTAATCATTTATATCATTTGTCGTAGACAAATGTATACAAATCCCGGATGACTCTCGGACGCGTTATCTTCCCATAGTTTCAGTTTTCTCATCTTATTGAATTTTCTTTCGCTGAATTCGCTATTCAATCGCGAATCGTTATGGAAGTTTGTTCGTTTGCAACATCCATCGCGAGCACGCCATTCTTGCAAAACGTAAGAACGTATGACGGATTATCGGTGCGAAAAAGACAGGTTCGCAGCTTTGGAAATTGGTCGGTCCCGTTTATTAAGCCGGAGGAACTCTCGAACGCTGGATTTTATTATCTGAGGGAGGATGATTTCGTGGAATGCTTCGCGTGTGGCATAGAATTCTATCGGTGGAAAGCCGGGGACAAACCCATGTTGGAACATCGTTTTTAGTCCAGGAATTGTCCGTATGTCCTCGGCGATGGTTGCGGCAACGTTCCTGTCGGCGTCGATCCCCGAACGATTTCGATACCACCAGATACCACCAAGAAGCGTGGACGAGTGTGGCATCTTCTACCATACGATGGAGGAGAAGAGAGAGGCGTGTGCAAAAATTGTGAGTTTGAAATTAATGAAATTGAAAATTAATGAAATAGAAATTTATTTTAAAACGTTTGATTATAATATATGTTTAGCGCGCAATGACTGTTTTGTCCACCAACGACGACAACGAGGGTGGTGGTGCCAACGGTGAATGAAAAATGAATGTAATACAAAGTTTAAAGTATTTTGAATTTGTAAATTTGTTGTGTAAAAACAGACATTCACATCAATCGAATAAATCCTAAGAAAAAAGTATTGCATAGTATTGCATAGATATAATAACCTAGCCAAATTTAATCATACAGTATTAGTGCAGTTCTATAGGGAGAATGCAGGATGTTAGCAGTGTTAGTTATTTCTTTTTGCTACTAGGTTTGGCGGTTGTTCGGAATAAAGGATGAGAAAGAGAGAGAAATTTTAAGATAGTAAATATATATTTTCGATACATGTTAGTTTTACAATACAATTTTCATAATTATATAATTTTTCTGACAATGTTCGTCAACGGGTTGTATTCGACGATGCAGTCATGTATCGTCAGGCAGTATGCGGTCGTCGAAGGCAGGACATCCTTCGGACATTTGAATTCGATTCGCACGTCGAAGGTTGCATTTTTGAGCGCTTCGTTTTGTCGCGAGCAATCGATGACGACGAACAGTCCGTACATTAGAAAGTCGATTGTATTCAGTAACACCTCGCCGTTTCCATAATAGGATTCTTGAAATTTCGTGTACATGTCGTAGAGCAACGCGAATTTATCCTTTTCGAACTCGATGTTTAAATCGTCGTAGGGATACATTTCCGAGTTCAAGTAAAGTCGAATATTGGATAAGAAGCACGAATCGAATTCGGAATCGTTTTTCTTTAAATCGTTTTTCCTTTTGGTTTGTAACGCGAATATCACGTATCGCGGTTTTTCCATTTGCGGAGCCGTTGTTTGCAGCATCGGATATTCGTACAGTTCCCACGAACGGAAACTCATGCTGATCGATCTTTCGCTCTCAAGAATACGCAGCATCGACAACTTGTGTATTTCTTCCAAAGCGACGTGCGGCATTCTCCATTAAATTTTATGCAAATCCAGGACAGGTTTCGCATTGTCGGAACAGCTTCGTAACGCGTTAGCGTCGTTGCGCGCGCGAATCAAAATCAATTCGTGCTGAGCATTTATTACAACGCGTTTGTAATCTTCGCAGGTGCCTAGCAATGTGTTCATAAGCACACAAAAGTTGAAATTGAGCAAATTCGTAGGCGTTGCGATGATATTTTCCCTCCGTTGATCATCGTTTCTGTACATCCAGCCCGCGTTGGACAGCGCGTTGTTCTTCGTAATGTAAAGACTCACGTCATTCTCCAAGGTCGTCGTTGTACCGGGATTTCTGGACCGATCGATTTCCACTCCGTTCAGTACGTAACGTATCTCGTCGAACATAAACGCTACCGCATTGTTGTCTAGAGCCACCGTGTCGTTGGTCGATCCTCCTGGTAGGCTGAGTCTTCCCTGCACGTATAGGAAGCTTTTACTCGGAAGAGTGTACCAGTTTTGATGTTGAAAGGGTATTCTTATCTCATCGCTATTTCCAAACGTTGTGCTGTCGCACGGATTGTAGGTGTGCAGGTCGATCTTAGTTATTCGATTATCGATGATTGGTGCCTCGGAGATGTTCAAAATGTCGTCGGACATGGTGGTGAAGCGAGTTCGATTACTTGGTAACGATGAATCCCAAAGATCGTAGATATTCCACTTTTCGCGCGGTTAGTTTTCTTGTCTTCTTCTCCTTACTGTTGTTGTTGTTATTTCGAAACGGCGCACCGTTTTTTATGTTCGACGTATTCGATATCGTATTATTATTATGAACTATCATAACGGTTATGTCAAGGTTATGAGACGGTTCGACGAACGTGCATCCGTACCGTGATTTCTTCGTTTCAAAAATCAATCAATTGTCCAGACTGGTCCACGATGCGAATCGTTGAATCATCCATTGATCATGTAACGATTGGAAGGTAAATGACTCGTGCTGGCGTTTCCGATATTTTATACCCCGGCGACACGTTGGGCGCGAATTCGTGTATCATGTGAACCAGTTTCCCGTTATCGTACGAACCGGTGGTTTCGTTGCATTCTATTCGAATACTAGATGTGTTAATGATATTCACGGAAGTGTCCGATACATGCCACGAGTTCAGTGATAAAATGCGATTCCTAGAGAATCCTAGGATAGGACCCACGGTGTCAGGTTTCGCAAAATCTATCTTATATGCACTTTTAATTTCGCTTTTCATAGTGTTGTTGTTCGCTCATAGGATTAGTGGATATTTTACATCGTTGTTATCTTTGGTTGGAGAAGGATACCGCACGCTTATCTCACGCCTCAAGTAAGCGTTGATCACCTCCAGTTCGTGCGAACCGTCCGGGATGATTATCTCCTCACCCTCGTCCCCGGAATAGAATTTATTGTTTTCGATATTTGAACTGATGTATGGTATCGTGTAATAAGTTTGCAAATCGAGCAGGCCCAGTTCGTAATCAGTATTGTTGAAATATAATATATAGGCGGGAATTACTTGGACGATAACACGCTACTTCTTCCCGATAACGTGAACGTGTATGACATCCTTGCGACGAACTATATCATAGTTCCTCGCAGAAATTTCACACAAAATTGTCCGCACACGCTTTCGTCGTAACTTTGATAAATCTTGTGATTGTGCGAGATCGCCGCGTTCGGTCCGAAATAACGAATCAATTCGATCGGTGGTCGAAGATCTCCAAAACTATCGAAGTAACTGACTTGCGAACTATGCTTTATATACGGGACCCAGTGCGTTCCTGAACCATGTCCGCTATCCAGATTCACTATTCCTCGTTCGTTTACCCATACTTGTTTCGGGAATTCATCGCGCATGAAAACTCCGCGAAAATGCGGTAATTTTCAATTCAACGTCCGTCGCCGAGTTATCTTTTTCCTTTCTTTTGTCTTTTTTTCTTTTCTTCATTCCTTTTCCACGTTTGTACGGTATGATACACTCCACGGCCCTCCATAGCGCAATTGTGTCGTCGCGCTTCTTCCAATTGTTTCTTCGCAGCTTTCGCATCGTTTATCGTTTTGATCACCCCAGCAGCGCCACCTGTCAACGCTCCCAAAGCTCCCAAAGCAGGTAACAACAGCGGTAGAAAACCGCCTCGTTTGGCGGTCGGTAGAATTCTATCGACACTGTTTCTACTACCATTCTTTCTCTTTCCTTTGACCGCTCGTCGGTCACTCCTCCTCCTTCTTCTTCTTCAGACCCATACTTAACCTCATCAGAGCTGTTTTTATCAGTCCGTATCGGTATACAGAGCTGTTTTTTACCAATCTGTAACGGTATACGGATCTGTTTTTACCAGTCTGTAAACGGCATACGAAGCTGTTTTTACCAGTCTGTAACGGTATATGGAGCTGTTTTTACCAGTCTGTAACGGTATACAGAGCTCTTTTTACCAGTCAGTAATGGTATATGGAGCTGTTTTTACCAGTCTGTAAACGGCATACGGAGCTGTTTTTACCAGTCCGTAACGGTGTACAGACAATAGTATCAATACTTGAGCAACTCGCTCTCGTCCGTGGGGGATGTAGGTTATTTTGCCTACTCGGACAACGCGGACGTGATTCCCCCAGCAGATGCTCGACCAAATTCAATATTTATCTTTGACGACGTTGTTTGCGACGAACAGGATGTCATGAGAGAATATTTCGCGATGGGCAGACAATCGCACGACGTGTGTTTCTATCTGTCGCAATCGTACGCTAGAATACCCAAACATTTGATTCGTGACAATGTGAATCTAGTGATTCTATTCAATCAAGTTGTCACGAATCTGTGACACGTTCATCAGGATGATGCGAATACAAATATGTCGTTCGAAACGTTCAACACACTTTGTAGGAGCTGTTGGCGAAACAAGTATGGATTCCTCGTAATCGACAAAGACAGCCCTGCGAATCGTGGTCGTTACTGGTGCGGATTTAACGAATTCGTCGTGCTGTGATCGGGGGCTCATTTGGACTGCAAGAGTCGTCGGAGTCGCATCGTACCGCTCGATATGTGTCGGTCTAAGGAAAATCGGCGAGCCGCGATCACCAAAGAAATAGCCAAGACCAGTGACGTCATACGTAAGAAGAGTTTAGCCCCGAAGGTTTGGAAAATGGATACGGAGTCGAACATTGAGGCGGATTTGCGTTCGTTCGTGGAGCCGTTGAAACAGCTGATTGAAAATACAGCTACGGAAGCGAACGATAATACGCCGATCGTATGCATTTGAAGAAGAAAAAGAAAATATATTCCTCTGTTCCTACCAACGATGACATTGACTATGTGTTGTACGACGACGAAGACGATAACGACGGCGACGACGACGATGGCAACGACGGTGGCAACAGTGACGATAACGAGGCGGGTGGCAATAAGGCGCTCGATCCGATACCTACGATACTTTCGGCGCAACAGGAGAAAGCTTTCGAATCGTCTCCTACGGCCTCGTTGGAATCATCGGTGCTAAACATTTTGAAAAGTCCTGAAACGCACCGCGCCGAATACGAACATTTGTTCAACAATTTTGGACCTTTAGCGATTTTTTTAGCGGACCACCGAAAAATTTGGACGACGTGTACGGAGTGTATTTTCACAATGACAAACTGATGCATGTAAACACCTCGTTTGATGTTTAAAGCAACGACGATATCGTTATCAATAAAATTAGGTACAAGGGAACACCAGGTCTCTACGAATTGATATTCAAAAGAATACCCGACTACCCGACGAGAACCTGTACACCGAGACCGATAAGAATATTTACAGAAACATTCTCATCGCTACGCGCGCGCATCAACGAGGTAACCAGATAATGGGGAATACGGGTTACTGTATATGTAAAAGCATTTTCAATGCTGTTGAAAATGTGTAATTTGTAAATTTTACGGCCTTGTCCGTTTTCTTAGGTAAAACGGCCCTTGCTGCTCATCTGCAGGGCACGTGAGCGCGAAACGTGCGTTGACTCGAAAGTCCGTTACACGGATTAGTTATTTATGACCAATAACGATTTCTCGACCCATAGTTTGCGGGTCTTCCGCGTTTTTAGTTAGTCGTCGGTGAACAGCCTAAGAATACACTCGTTGTCTCTAAGTTCTCACGAGCAAGCCTCTAGATTAGATCTTGTGTGTTCAATAAATAATCAACAGGTTATGGGCCCCAGCACGCTTCCATTGCGCCACTAGTGTATTTATTCGGACACATTCAAATGCATAGTGGTGTGACGTGTGTTTAAAGAATAACGTGCGACACATCATCTTTATCATGGCCAATAAAGATTCAATTGATCTGATCAAGCTGGACGGAACGAACTACCCGATGTGGAAATTCGGTATTTCATTCCCGTTGGAGGCAAAAGATCTTTCTGGCTTTGTGAATGGCACAGAAGCAGAACCTAACCGCACAGGAGTGGACGACTGGAAGAGATGGAAAAAATCTCAAGCACAGGCTGCAGTTATTCTCCTTGGATCTGTAGATAAGAGACTACATCCAAATTTGATTAACTGCGCTGATCCAAAACAGATTTGGACAAAACTCAAGGATTTGTATAGTGACTCAAGTGAAGACACTAAACAAAGTGCATGGCAAGAATACTATGCGTTCCGATTTATAGATGGTGAATCTATCGCTCTTCAAGTTGAGCGATTTGAAAGCATCTGTAAGAGATTAGCGGATGCAGAAGAAGAACTCTCCGATGCCGCTGTGGAATGTAAGCTGTTGAGTTGCCTAACTTCTAAGTTTTCCGCATTTAGAATGGCATGGGAATGTACTGCAAAAGCGGAGCGAAAGAAAGAAAATCTGTTTGCCAGGCTCATCCGCGAGGATAAATGACTCTCTAAAGCCGAAGGAGAGAACGGGTCATCTCTTGTAGTTCGAGTGCAAGCGCTCGAATTGAAGAAGTATTCGGACGACAGAGATGCAAAAAGGAACAGTAAATTCAGCAAAAGCGAAGCAAAGATGAGGATAGAAGACCTCAAGAAAAGAACAACACGTAATTGCTGCAAAGAAAAGGGTCATTGGATGATAGAGTGCCCGAAGAGAGGACAAAAGAAGCGAACTGAAGACGCAACAGAGTCGAAATTAATAGATTCTACTTACATCAGTGAAGTCACGGCGTATTCTTCGCAAACTACTAGCAGTGATAAAGACATATGGATCGCGGATTCTGGTGCGAATATGCATATGTCGTGTTGCAAAGACTTGTTTACCTCGCTTGTATCGTTGACCAATAATCATTATGTGAAAATAGCAGATGACAAAGTGTTAGAAGCAGCAGGAAGAGGAACGGTAGTAGTATTAGAGAATGTGAACAATCGAAATCAAGAATGAAGAGTTGAAAATGTTTTATATGTGCCAGAGTTGAAACGAAATCTTTTTTCAATTGGTGCGATAATTGATAAACAGTACTCATTCCATGCATATGCGAAGAGATGCGAAATTCGTGATAAGCATGGAAATCTCTCCTCAATTGGTGTACGGTACGACAAGCTATTTCGGATGTTATTTGAAGTGAAAATTCCTCCGGAACAGTGCAATAGTGCGATTTCGACTAATTCTCAAGTACAAAGACTAAAACATGGGTACGAGAGGATGGGCCATATGAATGCTCGAGCCTTGTATACAATGAGCAAAGTGTACAATGAACAGAGTTTTTTAATAAACAATGTCAACGAATCTTTGAATTTAACGCCGATACCTCAGAAAAAGCGAAAGAAACGAAAAATGGTACTGGGTCTCGAGGTTGGTACAGACATCGCCGAAGAACAGTCGGGAGCAACCCAAAACGAGACACCTGTTAGACAATCTAGAAGAATAGCGCAATTGAAGATCAAAGAAGAGGCTGATAAAAAGTAGAATCCAGGAAGAAACTTTAAAAGATGACAAAAAAAAGAGAAAAAAATATTCCACGGAGAATATGGTATGGAAGACGATGAAGAAGAACATCCAAAGTGATAAGTGTATGTTTGTTGGTGTTGTCAACGAAGTGCGAGTGTTTTTAGCATTGTACGATGGTTTCGGTATTCAAGCTCGTGAGAGGTAGTATGGAACTCCGCGGTTCGCGATAGCGTTTAAATAATGAGTCCAGGCTTTTTACCTTGCTCTGCTGCGTAGTGGTCCTTTTGCCTGTTTTGTCTGTTTTGTGATCGTAGCAGACGGATCCTGGCATGATCGCCAAATTGTTACGCAGTGTTTGAAGCACTTGTTTTTATTAAAAAGGAGCTGGAAAGCTATAGCTTTCCAGCGTGTCTTTTATTTTACAATATTCCACAAATTAATTCACGCCGGTCTGGGACCTTGTCCGCCGCGCACAATATGTACCTCCGGATTACCGATTGTAATGTCAATCAATCAATGCTGCGCGCATAATTAGCTCCCTACTTATACCCGCGTCTTATCTCTTGTAGGGACTGAGAGTGGGGCTGGAAGGGTTAGTGTTACAGCCGAGTCGCTGGCGAAAACCGGAGTTGCCAAATATCGAATAATTCGAGATTTTGCATCGAAAAATTCGTTGTCACTGATCAAAATTACCGCCCTCTCGTTGATAACGTTGTCGACATACTTCTTCGTGTTAATAGGAACTTTATACTGTCTATAGGCAGACCCAATGCATCGAACTCGTCATTCTCGTCCGATACATGTAGAACGTATTTTCTTATCGTATTTATCAGATCGAACATAAATCTATTGAAATACTTCTTGTTGATTGAATTGTCCTCGTGATGTTCATGTTTCGTGTCTATATTCGCGACGATGTCTTGAATAGTCTGCTTTAGCGAATCACGAGACGATGATTTCTTGCTGCTGCTGCTGCTGTTACGCATCGTTGCAGCTGCTGCTCCAATTTCTTTCGACAATCGATGTTTTACCACCGCAATCACCAGCAAAAATGATGCAATCGACGCAAAAGCATGTTATTTATAGAACTTGAGGCATTCCTCGGCAACTAATTTCTTCATTTTACCACGAAAACTTTCCTCAAAGATTTTTAGTTGGTTACCGATTGAGCTGTCCGTTTCATCTTTCATATTCTGTTTTAACGCTTCAACCTTTTGCTCCAATACCGAAAATACGTTATCAATTTTCACATTAATTTCATCGTTATCTGAATCGATTGATTTAATTTTCTGATCACTGTCGTATTGAAAATTATATATTTTAGCCAGCACTTTATTCCTCCATTTTTCATTAGTCTGCTCCATATCTATCGTTAGTTTCTCGTTAGCCGTTATTTTATCCATGAGTTCGGACTTGCATTTCTTGCTAGTCTGTTTGGCATCTTCGCCAGCTTTTCGTTAGCCGTTATTTTACCCATGAGTTCGGACTTGCATTTCTCGCTAGTCTGTTTGGCATCCTTCGCCAACTTTTCGTTAGCCGTTATTTTACCCACGAGTTCGGACTTGCATTTTACACCGGCCTGTTCGACACCCTCCGTCACTTTTTCGTTAGCTGTTATTTTTCTACGAAGCTCGTCGTCTCCTCTTTTCGATACATCGTCAACGTACGATCTAGTGGCCGCGTCATCGTTTCAAAACGGTTCCGCCAAATGTTTGATCCTCTTATTTCGAGCCGTGTACGATTCCGTTGAGAAGCACATCGCATTATTCTGCATGTACTCGTGAAGCGATGACGTTACAGTATCATCGCCTATCTTTGGAACGCGATCGACGTACAGTTTGGTGGCCGCGTCATCGTTCGTCGTAGGATTTGCGACACGAGCGATCTTAGCGCCTCGCGCGTCGTAGAAATTGCCGATCGAGCATATGGCATTGTCGTGTACATAATTTTTACATATCGAATAAAAAGTTGAAATATCTGCCAATATTTTCGACTCGGGCGTACTATGTTTATACAACGTACTAAATTTATTAATAGACATTTTTTTTCGTTTGTTGGTTCAGTTGTTTTCTTCTCCTTTCTTCTTCTTCTTCTTCTTTAACACCAACAACTCGAGTAGATCTTGCTGTTGCCCGATCTGTTGTATTTGCCGACAAATGTCGTCGAGTCTGAACTGAATATTTTTAAATCTGATCTCCCAACTTTCGTCTACGAATAACGTTTGATTGGTTTCGCAGCAATTCCAACGGATACTCGTTTTATCGAACCATTTGATAAATTTACCAACAGGCATTTCATTCGTCACTAACGTAATAAATATTCGAACAATTTAATTTATAATCAATCCAGCTTCGCGAAGTTCTACCAGCTCATTTGGGTCATCCCGATGCACATAATCGACCGGATTGTTGGTTACACGCATCATCGTCGTTGGAATATTTATACCTTTTCCACGTAACGCTGAGAACATTGGTCCTATAATAGTTTTGTACTTGTAGCCCTTATTTCCCATTATCTGATTACCACGTCGGTGCGCATGCGTGGCGATGAGAATGTTTCTATAAATTTCTTTATCGTTCTCGGTGTACAGGTTCTCGTTGGGTATTCTTTTGAATATCAATTCGTAGAGACCTGGAGTTCTCCTGTACCTAATTTTATTAATAACAATATCATCGTTGCTTTCCACGTCGAACGCAACGTTTCCAAGCATCAGTTTGTTATTATGAAAATACACTCCGTACACATTGTCCTGACTTTTCGGCGGCCCGCTAAAGAAATTTCTCAAGTATTCGCTCGCTAAAGGTCTAAGATTACTGAACAAATGCTCGTATTCGTCGCGATGCTTTTCAGGACTTCTCAAAATATTTCGCATTGATGATTCCAACGATGTTGCAGCCGTTGGAGATGATTCGAAAGCTACCTCCTTCTCCGGATGCATTGAAGGTGTTGGTTCGAGCACCATATTGCTGTCCGCATCGTGGTCGTCGTCGTCATCGTCAACGTCAACATAGTCAACGTCATCGCTGACACCGATGGGGGAATTTACTTTATTCTTCTTCTTTTTCAAATGCATCCTTGGGGTTAATGTCGCTTCATCGTGTTTCCTCTTTTTCTTAATAAATTATCACCCCACTTTCTTCTTCTTCACAGAGAACAGCGGCTGCTGCTGCTGCTGTGTTTGCAAATCCAACGGTCGATCAGCACTTGATGTATTATCTTTCGCATCCGTAGCTGTATTTTGAACCAGCTGTTTCAACGGTTCCACAATCGGAAGTAAATTCGTCTCAATGTTGGACTGTACATCCATTTTCCCAACTTTCAAGGCTAAACTCTTTTTACGTATGACGTCACTGGTCTTAGCTATTTCCTTAACGATGGCAGCTCGCAGGTTTTTCTTTGACGGGCGCATATCGAGTGGGGAGCACGATGTGACATCGACACCTCTTACCGTCCAAATGAGCCGGATCACAGCACGACGAATTCGTTAAATCCGCGTCTGTAACTTCCTCGGTTCTCAGAACTATCTTTGTCGATTACAAGGAATTCATACTTGTTTCGCCAACACCTTGAACAAACTGCGTTGAAACTTTCGAACGACATATCGGTATTCACATGATCCTGATGAACGTGTCGCAGATTCGTGGCATCTTCATTGAATAGAATCAATAGATTGGCATTGTCGCGAATCAAATGTTTGGGTATTCTCGCGTACGATTGCGACAGATAGAAACAATCGACGTGCGAATGTCTGCCCATCGCGAAATATTCTCTCATAACGTCCTGTTCGTCACAAGCAACGTCGTCGAAGATAAATATCGAATTCGGTCGAGCATCCGCCGGGGGAATCACGTCCGCGTTGTCCGAATAGGCAAAATAACCTACGTCCTTGCCCACGTGCGAGAACAAGTTGTTGAAGTATTGATATTTTGGCTGACGTAACGATTTCGAATACACGTACACATTTGCGAATCGCAGTCCATTCGGACTTTCCAACAGGCTAATCATGACGTTCGTTTTACCACATCCTGACGGGTCGCTTATCACGCATCGTATAGTACTCGGTAGCAATGACCCATGCTTCCGAATTATCTCATCATGGTCGTCGAACGTGTGGCAGGTCGGAACCTGGATATTCAAGGACTGTCGTACGAAACGCATGCTCTCTCTCTCGACTGTTATTGTTATGCTACATTTTCTTTTCGAACGATAAGGTATTTATACGAGAACTCAAGCATCATAGATATCAGTCTTCTCGTATTCTAATGATAGAGCACATCTCCGTGTAACTAACGCACGTACAGTTTTTTTGTTCATTATCAATCAAAAAACCTTTGACATAACAGCTTCATATACCGCTACAGATTGGAAAGAAACAGCTTTGTATACCGCTACAGACTGGTAAGAAACAGCTCTGTATACTGCTACAGACTGGTATAAACAGCTCTGTATACCGCTACAGACTGGTATAAACAGCTCTGTATACCGCTACAGACTGGTAAGAAACAGCTCTGTATACCGCTACAGACAGGTAAGAAACAGCTCTGTATGCTGCTACAGACTGGTATAAACAGCTCTGTATACCGCTACAGACTGGTAAGAAACAGCTCCGTATACCGCTATAGACTGGTAAAAGACATTCCCTCAAGATTAGGTATGGGTCAAATAAGGAAGAAAGGTCGACGAGCGGTCAAGGGGAAGAAGAAGAAGAACTACAGTAGCTACAATACTGGAAGAATTCAACCAATTGCCAAACGAGATGGTATTCTACCGCTGCTGTTTCCTGCTTTAGGAGCTTTGGGTGCATTGTCAGGCGGCGCTGCTGCAGTGGCTAAAACGATAAACCAGGCGAAAGCTGAGAAGAAACAATTGAAAGAAATGGAACGACACACAAATTAATGCGATGTAGAAGATTTAGCTTCAAATTCGTGCGAAACAAATGATTTAGCTTCAAATACTTGCGAATATAAGTAATATAGCATCAAATGCAGGCGAAGCAATCGAGTAAGATTCAAATCCATTACAAACGCATGATTTAGCTTCACATCAATACGAACTAGAAGTATTTGCTTCAAATACATGAGAAACAAATGATTTAGCATCAGATACTTGCGATATAAGTGATATAGCTTCAAATGCAGGCGAATCAAATGAGTTTGCTTCAAATCCATGAGAAACACGTGATTTACCTTGAAATCAATGCGACGTAGAAGGCGTAGCTACAAATACATGAGAAGCAAATGATTTATCTTCAGATATTGGGATATAAGTGATATAGCTTCAAATGCAGGCGAATCAAACGAGTTTGCTTCAAATCCATGAGAAACACGTGATTTACCTTGAAATCAATGCGACGTAGAAGGCGTAGCTACAAATACATGAGAAACAAATGATTTATCTTCAGATATTGGGATATAAGTGATATAGCTTCAAATGCACGCGAAACAATCGAGTTAGCTTCAAATCCATGATAACACATGATTTAGCTTCAAATCAATGCGAAGTAGAAAGCTCAACTTCGAATCCATGCGAAACAAATCGTTTAGATTCAAATACATGTGATATACATGATTTAGCTTCAACAGCTTGCGAAACAAACGAGGTAGCTTCAAATCCAAGCGAAAGACATGATTCAGCTACAAATCAATACGAAGTAGAAGGCTTAGCTTCAAATCCAAGCGAAACGCATGATTTAGATTCAAATACTTGCGATATAAATGAAATAGATTCAAATGCAGACGAAAAAACGAGTTATCTTTACATCCATGCGAAACACATGATTTAGCTTCAAATCAATGCGACGTAGGAGGTTTAGCTTCAAATCAATGCGAATCAAATGGTTTAGATTCAGATATTTGTGATAAACACGATTTAACTCCAACTGCATGCTATACAAACGAGTTAGCTTCAAAACCAAGAGAAACGCATGATTTAACTTCAAATCAATGCGAAGTAGAAGGCTTAGCTTCAAATCCATGCGAAACAAATGGTTTAACTTCAGATACTTGTGATATACATGATTTATCTTCAAATGCAGGCGAAAAAAACGAGTTAGCTACAAATCCATGCGAAACACATGGTTTAGCTTCAAATACTTATGATTTACATGATTTAGCTTCAACTGCATGCGAAAAAAACGAATTAGCTTTAAATCAAAGCGAAACACATAAATCAGCTTCAAATACGTTCGAAACACATGGTTTAGCTTAATATTCATGCAAAACAAATGGTTTAGTTTCATAGCTTCACATTCTTGCGAAACAGATGGTTTAGATTCAGATCCATGTGATATACACGATATATCGTCAAATGCAGTCTAAACAAACGATTTAGCTTAAAATCCAAGCGAAACACATGATTTAGCTTCAAATTCATGCGAATCACATGGATTAGCTTCATAGCTTCATATTCTTGCGAAACAAATGGATTAGATTCAGATACTTGTGATGTACATGTTTTAGCTTCAACTGCATGCGAAACAAACGTGTTAGCTTCAAATCCAAGCGAAACACATGATTTATCTTGAAATCAATGCGAAGTTGATGGCTTTGCTTCAAATCCATGCGAAGCGAATGGTTTAGCTTCAAATACTTGTGATATACACGATTTATCTTCAAATGCAGGCGAAAAAGAACGAGTTAGCTTCAAATCCATGCGAAACACATGGTTTAGCTTCAAATACTTGTGATTTACATGATTTATCTTCAACTGCATGCGAAAGAAACGAATTAGCTTCAAATGCAAGCGAAACGCATAATTCAGCTTCATATACGTTCGAAACACATGGTTCAGATTAATATTCATGCAAAACAAACGGTTCAGCTTCAAATACTTGTGATATACATGAATTAGCTTCAAATGCAGGCGAAACAAACCAGTAGGCTTCAAAACCAAGCGATACACATGATTTAGATTCAAATTCATGCGAAGTAGGAGGCTTAGCTTCAAATCCATGCGAAACGAATGGTATAGCTTCAAATACTTGTGATATACATGATTTAGCTTTAACTGCATGCGAAACAATCGAGTTAGCTTCAAATCCAAGCGAAACACATGATTTAGATTCAAATCCATGCGACGTAGGAGGCTTAGATTCAAATCCATGCGAAACGAACGGTTTAGCTTCAAATTCATGCGAATCACATGGATTAGCTTCATAGCTTCATATTCTTGCGAAACAGATGGATTAGATTCAGATACTTGTGATGTACATGTTTTAGCTTCAACTGCATGCGTAACAAACGTGTTAGCTTCAAATCCAAGCGAAACACATGATTTATCTTGAAATCAATGCGAAGTTGAAGGCTTTGCTTCAAATCCATGCGAAGCGAATGGTTTAGCTTCAAATACTTGTGATATACACGATTTATCTTCAAATGCAGGCGAAAAAAACGAGTTAGCTTCAAATCCAAGCGAAACACATGATTTAGCTTGAAATCAATGCGAAGTAGAAGCCCTAGTTTCAAATTCATGCGAAACGAATGATTTGGTTTCAAATACTTGCGAATATAAGCGACATAGCTTCAACTGCATGCGAAACAAACGAGTTAGCTTCAAATGCAAGCGAAACACATGATTTAGCTTCAAATTCTTGCGAATCACATGGTTTAGCTTCAAATCCTTGCGATGCAAATCGTTTAGCTTCAAATACTTGTGATATACATGACTTAGTTTGAGCTGTATGCGAAACAAACGAGTTAGCTTCAAATCCAAGAGAAACATAAGATTTAGCTTCAAATCAATGCGAAGTAGAAGGCTTAGCATCAAATCCATGCGATACAAATGATTTGGCTTCATATACTTGCGATATAACTGATATAGATTCAAATGCAGGCGAAACAAGAGAGTTAGCTTCAAATCCAAGCGTAATACATGATTTAGCTTCAAATCAATGCGAAGTAGAAGGCTTAGCTTCAAATCCATGCGAAACAAATGGTTTAACTTCAGATACTTGTGATATACATGATTTATCTTCAAATGCAGGCGAAAAAAACGAGTTAGCTTCAAATCCATGCGAAACACATGGTTTAGCTTCAAATACTTATGATTTACATGATTTAGCTTCAACTGCATGCGAAAAAAACGAATTAGCTTTAAATCAAAGCGAAACACATAAATCAGCTTCAAATACGTTCGAAACACATGGTTTAGCTTAATATTCATGCAAAACAAATGGTTTAGTTTCATAGCTTCACATTCTTGCGAAACAGATGGTTTAGATTCAGATACTTGTGATAAACAAGAATTAGCTTCAACTGCATGCGATACAAACGCCTTAACTTCAAATCCAAGCGAAATACTTGATTTAGTTTCAAATGAATGCGAAGTAGAAGGCTTAGCTTCAAATCCATGCAAATCACATGATTTAGCTTCAAATCAATGCGAAGTAGAAGGCGTAGCATCATATCCATGCGACACATATGATTTAGCTTCAAATTCATGCGAATCACATGGATTAGCTTCATAGCTTCATATTCTTGCGAAACAGATGGATTAGATTCAGATACTTGTGATGTACATGTTTTAGCTTCAACTGCATGCGAAACAACCGTGTTAGCTTCAAATCCAAGCGAAACACATGATTTATCTTCAAATCAATGCGAAGTTGAAGGCTTTCCTTCAAATCCATGCGAAGCGAATGGTTTAGCTTCAAATACTTGTGATATACACGATTTATCTTCAAATGCAGGCGAAAAAACGAGTTAGCTTCAAATCCATGGAAACACATGGTTTAGCTTCAAATACTTGTGATTTACATGATTTATCTTCAACTGCATGCGAAAGAAACGAATTAGCTTCAAATGCAAGCGAAACGCATAATTCAGCTTCAAATACGTTCGAAACACATGGTTCAGATTAATATTCATGCAAAACAAATGGTTCAGCTTCAAATACTTGTGATATACATGAATTAGCTTCAAATGCAGGCGAAACAAACCAGTAGGCTTCAAAACCAAGCGATACACATGATTTAGATTCAAATTCATGCGAAGTAGAAGGCTTAGCTTCAAATCCATGCGAAACGAATGGTATAGCTTCAAATACTTGTGATATACATGATTTAGCTTTAACTGCATGCGAAACAAACAAGTTAGCTTCAAATCCAAGCGAAACACATGATTTAGCTTCAAATCAATGCGACGTAGGAGGTTTAGCTTCAAATCAATGCGAATCAAATGGTTTAGATTCAGATATTTGTGATAAACACGATTTAACTCCAACTGCATGCTATACAAACGAGTTAGCTTCAAAACCAAGAGAAACGCATGATTTAACTTCAAATCAATGCGAAGTAGAAGGCTTAGCTTCAAATCCATGCGAAACAAATGGTTTAACTTCAGATACTTGTGATATACATGATTTATCTTCAAATGCAGGCGAAAAAAACGAGTTAGCTACAAATCCATGCGAAACACATGGTTTAGCTTCAAATACTTATGATTTACATGATTTAGCTTCAACTGCATGCGAAAAAAACGAATTAGCTTTAAATCAAAGCGAAACACATAAATCAGCTTCAAATACGTTCGAAACACATGGTTTAGCTTAATATTCATGCAAAACAAATGGTTTAGTTTCATAGCTTCACATTCTTGCGAAACAGATGGTTTAGATTCAGATCCATGTGATATACACGATATATCGTCAAATGCAGTCTAAACAAACGATTTAGCTTAAAATCCAAGCGAAACACATGATTTAGCTTCAAATTCATGCGAATCACATGGATTAGCTTCATAGCTTCATATTCTTGCGAAACAAATGGATTAGATTCAGATACTTGTGATGTACATGTTTTAGCTTCAACTGCATGCGAAACAAACGTGTTAGCTTCAAATCCAAGCGAAACACATGATTTATCTTGAAATCAATGCGAAGTTGATGGCTTTGCTTCAAATCCATGCGAAGCGAATGGTTTAGCTTCAAATACTTGTGATATACACGATTTATCTTCAAATGCAGGCGAAAAAGAACGAGTTAGCTTCAAATCCATGCGAAACACATGGTTTAGCTTCAAATACTTGTGATTTACATGATTTATCTTCAACTGCATGCGAAAGAAACGAATTAGCTTCAAATGCAAGCGAAACGCATAATTCAGCTTCATATACGTTCGAAACACATGGTTCAGATTAATATTCATGCAAAACAAACGGTTCAGCTTCAAATACTTGTGATATACATGAATTAGCTTCAAATGCAGGCGAAACAAACCAGTAGGCTTCAAAACCAAGCGATACACATGATTTAGATTCAAATTCATGCGAAGTAGGAGGCTTAGCTTCAAATCCATGCGAAACGAATGGTATAGCTTCAAATACTTGTGATATACATGATTTAGCTTTAACTGCATGCGAAACAATCGAGTTAGCTTCAAATCCAAGCGAAACACATGATTTAGATTCAAATCCATGCGACGTAGGAGGCTTAGATTCAAATCCATGCGAAACGAACGGTTTAGCTTCAAATTCATGCGAATCACATGGATTAGCTTCATAGCTTCATATTCTTGCGAAACAGATGGATTAGATTCAGATACTTGTGATGTACATGTTTTAGCTTCAACTGCATGCGTAACAAACGTGTTAGCTTCAAATCCAAGCGAAACACATGATTTATCTTGAAATCAATGCGAAGTTGAAGGCTTTGCTTCAAATCCATGCGAAGCGAATGGTTTAGCTTCAAATACTTGTGATATACACGATTTATCTTCAAATGCAGGCGAAAAAAACGAGTTAGCTTCAAATCCAAGCGAAACACATGATTTAGCTTGAAATCAATGCGAAGTAGAAGCCCTAGTTTCAAATTCATGCGAAACGAATGATTTGGTTTCAAATACTTGCGAATATAAGCGACATAGCTTCAACTGCATGCGAAACAAACGAGTTAGCTTCAAATGCAAGCGAAACACATGATTTAGCTTCAAATTCTTGCGAATCACATGGTTTAGCTTCAAATCCTTGCGATGCAAATCGTTTAGCTTCAAATACTTGTGATATACATGACTTAGTTTGAGCTGTATGCGAAACAAACGAGTTAGCTTCAAATCCAAGAGAAACATAAGATTTAGCTTCAAATCAATGCGAAGTAGAAGGCTTAGCATCAAATCCATGCGATACAAATGATTTGGCTTCATATACTTGCGATATAACTGATATAGATTCAAATGCAGGCGAAACAAGAGAGTTAGCTTCAAATCCAAGCGTAATACATGATTTAGCTTCAAATCAATGCGAAGTAGAAGGCTTAGCTTCAAATCCATGCGAAACAAATGGTTTAACTTCAGATACTTGTGATATACATGATTTATCTTCAAATGCAGGCGAAAAAAACGAGTTAGCTTCAAATCCATGCGAAACACATGGTTTAGCTTCAAATACTTATGATTTACATGATTTAGCTTCAACTGCATGCGAAAAAAACGAATTAGCTTTAAATCAAAGCGAAACACATAAATCAGCTTCAAATACGTTCGAAACACATGGTTTAGCTTAATATTCATGCAAAACAAATGGTTTAGTTTCATAGCTTCACATTCTTGCGAAACAGATGGTTTAGATTCAGATACTTGTGATAAACAAGAATTAGCTTCAACTGCATGCGATACAAACGCCTTAACTTCAAATCCAAGCGAAATACTTGATTTAGTTTCAAATGAATGCGAAGTAGAAGGCTTAGCTTCAAATCCATGCAAATCACATGATTTAGCTTCAAATCAATGCGAAGTAGAAGGCGTAGCATCATATCCATGCGACACATATGATTTAGCTTCAAATTCATGCGAATCACATGGATTAGCTTCATAGCTTCATATTCTTGCGAAACAGATGGATTAGATTCAGATACTTGTGATGTACATGTTTTAGCTTCAACTGCATGCGAAACAACCGTGTTAGCTTCAAATCCAAGCGAAACACATGATTTATCTTCAAATCAATGCGAAGTTGAAGGCTTTCCTTCAAATCCATGCGAAGCGAATGGTTTAGCTTCAAATACTTGTGATATACACGATTTATCTTCAAATGCAGGCGAAAAAACGAGTTAGCTTCAAATCCATGGAAACACATGGTTTAGCTTCAAATACTTGTGATTTACATGATTTATCTTCAACTGCATGCGAAAGAAACGAATTAGCTTCAAATGCAAGCGAAACGCATAATTCAGCTTCAAATACGTTCGAAACACATGGTTCAGATTAATATTCATGCAAAACAAATGGTTCAGCTTCAAATACTTGTGATATACATGAATTAGCTTCAAATGCAGGCGAAACAAACCAGTAGGCTTCAAAACCAAGCGATACACATGATTTAGATTCAAATTCATGCGAAGTAGAAGGCTTAGCTTCAAATCCATGCGAAACGAATGGTATAGCTTCAAATACTTGTGATATACATGATTTAGCTTTAACTGCATGCGAAACAAACAAGTTAGCTTCAAATCCAAGCGAAACACATGATTTAGCTTCAAATCAATGCGACGTAGGAGGTTTAGCTTCAAATCAATGCGAATCAAATGGTTTAGATTCAGATATTTGTGATAAACACGATTTAACTCCAACTGCATGCTATACAAACGAGTTAGCTTCAAAACCAAGAGAAACGCATGATTTAACTTCAAATCAATGCGAAGTAGAAGGCTTAGCTTCAAATCCATGCGAAACAAATGGTTTAACTTCAGATACTTGTGATATACATGATTTATCTTCAAATGCAGGCGAAAAAAACGAGTTAGCTACAAATCCATGCGAAACACATGGTTTAGCTTCAAATACTTATGATTTACATGATTTAGCTTCAACTGCATGCGAAAAAAACGAATTAGCTTTAAATCAAAGCGAAACACATAAATCAGCTTCAAATACGTTCGAAACACATGGTTTAGCTTAATATTCATGCAAAACAAATGGTTTAGTTTCATAGCTTCACATTCTTGCGAAACAGATGGTTTAGATTCAGATCCATGTGATATACACGATATATCGTCAAATGCAGTCTAAACAAACGATTTAGCTTAAAATCCAAGCGAAACACATGATTTAGCTTCAAATTCATGCGAATCACATGGATTAGCTTCATAGCTTCATATTCTTGCGAAACAAATGGATTAGATTCAGATACTTGTGATGTACATGTTTTAGCTTCAACTGCATGCGAAACAAACGTGTTAGCTTCAAATCCAAGCGAAACACATGATTTATCTTGAAATCAATGCGAAGTTGATGGCTTTGCTTCAAATCCATGCGAAGCGAATGGTTTAGCTTCAAATACTTGTGATATACACGATTTATCTTCAAATGCAGGCGAAAAAGAACGAGTTAGCTTCAAATCCATGCGAAACACATGGTTTAGCTTCAAATACTTGTGATTTACATGATTTATCTTCAACTGCATGCGAAAGAAACGAATTAGCTTCAAATGCAAGCGAAACGCATAATTCAGCTTCATATACGTTCGAAACACATGGTTCAGATTAATATTCATGCAAAACAAACGGTTCAGCTTCAAATACTTGTGATATACATGAATTAGCTTCAAATGCAGGCGAAACAAACCAGTAGGCTTCAAAACCAAGCGATACACATGATTTAGATTCAAATTCATGCGAAGTAGGAGGCTTAGCTTCAAATCCATGCGAAACGAATGGTATAGCTTCAAATACTTGTGATATACATGATTTAGCTTTAACTGCATGCGAAACAATCGAGTTAGCTTCAAATCCAAGCGAAACACATGATTTAGATTCAAATTCATGCGACGTAGGAGGCTTAGATTCAAATCCATGCGAAACGAACGGTTTAGCTTCAAATTCATGCGAATCACATGGATTAGCTTCATAGCTTCATATTCTTGCGAAACAGATGGATTAGATTCAGATACTTGTGATGTACATGTTTTAGCTTCAACTGCATGCGTAACAAACGTGTTAGCTTCAAATCCAAGCGAAACACATGATTTATCTTGAAATCAATGCGAAGTTGAAGGCTTTGCTTCAAATCCATGCGAAGCGAATGGTTTAGCTTCAAATACTTGTGATATACACGATTTATCTTCAAATGCAGGCGAAAAAAACGAGTTAGCTTCAAATCCAAGCGAAACACATGATTTAGCTTGAAATCAATGCGAAGTAGAAGCCCTAGTTTCAAATTCATGCGAAACGAATGATTTGGTTTCAAATACTTGCGAATATAAGCGACATAGCTTCAACTGCATGCGAAACAAACGAGTTAGCTTCAAATGCAAGCGAAACACATGATTTAGCTTCAAATTCTTGCGAATCACATGGTTTAGCTTCAAATCCTTGCGATGCAAATGGTTTAGCTTCAAATACTTGTGATATACATGACTTAGTTTGAGCTGTATGCGAAACAAACGAGTTAGCTTCAAATCCAAGAGAAACATAAGATTTAGCTTCAAATCAATGCGAAGTAGAAGGCTTAGCATCAAATCCATGCGATACAAATGGTTTGGCTTCATATACTTGCGATATAACTGATATAGATTCAAATGCAGGCGAAACAAGAGAGTTAGCTTCAAATCCAAGCGTAATACATGATTTAGCTTCAAATCAATGCGAAGTAGAAGGCTTAGCTTCAAATCCATGCGAAACAAATGGTTTAACTTCAGATACTTGTGATATACATGATTTATCTTCAAATGCAGGCGAAAAAAACGAGTTAGCTTCAAATCCATGCGAAACACATGGTTTAGCTTCAAATACTTATGATTTACATGATTTAGCTTCAACTGCATGCGAAAAAAAACGAATTAGCTTTAAATCAAAGCGAAACACATAAATCAGCTTCAAATACGTTCGAAACACATGGTTTAGCTTAATATTAATGCAAAACAAATGGTTTAGTTTCATAGCTTCACATTCTTGCGAAACAGATGGTTTAGATTCAGATACTTGTGATAAACAAGAATTAGCTTCAACTGCATGCGATACAAACGCCTTAACTTCAAATCCAAGCGAAATACTTGATTTAGTTTCAAATGAATGCGAAGTAGAAGGCTTAGCTTCAAATCCATGCAAATCACATGATTTAGCTTCAAATCAATGCGAAGTAGAAGGCGTAGCATCATATCCATGCGACACATATGATTTAGCTTCAAATTCATGCGAATCACATGGATTAGCTTCATAGCTTCATATTCTTGCGAAACAGATGGATTAGATTCAGATACTTGTGATGTACATGTTTTAGCTTCAACTGCATGCGAAACAACCGTGTTAGCTTCAAATCCAAGCGAAACACATGATTTATCTTCAAATCAATGCGAAGTTGACGGCTTTGCTTCAAATCCATGCGAAGCGAATGGTTTAGCTTCAAATACTTGTGATATACACGATTTATCTTCAAATGCAGGCGAAAAAAAACGAGTTAGCTTCAAATCCATGCGAAACACATGGTTTAGCTTCAAATACTTGTGATTTACATGATTTATCTTCAACTGCATGCGAAAGAAACGAATTAGCTTCAAATGCAAGCGAAACGCATAATTCAGCTTCAAATACGTTCGAAACACATGGTTCAGATTAATATTCATGCAAAACAAATGGTTCAGCTTCAAATACTTGTGATATACATGAATTAGCTTCAAATGCAGGCGAAACAAACCAGTAGGCTTCAAAACCAAGCGATACACATGATTTAGATTCAAATTCATGCGAAGTAGAAGGCTTAGCTTCAAATCCATGCGAATCGAATGATTTGGTTTCAAATACTTGCGAATATAAGCGATATAGCTTCAACTGCATGCGAAACAACCGTGTTAGCTTCAAATCCAAGCGAAACACATGATTTAGCTTCTAATTCTTGCGAATCACATGGTTTAGCTTCAAATCCTTGCGATGCAAATGGTTTAGCTTCAAATACTTGTTTATACATAATTTAGCTTCAACAGCATGCGAAACAAACGAATTAGCTTCAAATGCAAGCGAAACACATGATTTAGATTCAAATTCATGCGAAGTAGGAGGCTTAGATTCAAGTCCATGCGAAACGAATGGTTTAGCTTCAAATACTTATGATTTACATGATTTAGCTTCAACTGCATGCGAAAAAAAGGAATTAGCTTTAAATCAAAGCGAAACACATAATTCAGCTTCAAATACGTTCGAAACACGTGGTTTAGCTTAATATTCATGCAAAACAAATGGTTTAGTTTCATAGCTTCACATTCTTGCGAAACAGATGGTTTAGATTCAGATACTTGTGATGTACATGTTTTAGCATCAACTGCATGCGAAACAACCGTGTTAGCTTCAAATCCAAGCGAAACACATGATTTATCTTCAAATCAATGCGAAGTTGAAGGCTTTCCTTCAAATCCATGCGAAGCGAATGGTTTAGCTTCAAATACTTGTGATATACACGATTTATCTTCAAATGCAGGCGAAAAAACGAGTTAGCTTCAAATCCATGGAAACACATGGTTTAGCTTCAAATACTTGTGATTTACATGATTTATCTTCAACTGCATGCGAAAGAAACGAATTAGCTTCAAATGCAAGCGAAACGCATAATTCAGCTTCAAATACGTTCGAAACACATGGTTCAGATTAATATTCATGCAAAACAAATGGTTCAGCTTCAAATACTTGTGATATACATGAATTAGCTTCAAATGCAGGCGAAACAAACCAGTAGGCTTCAAAACCAAGCGAAACACATGATTTAGATTCAAATTCATGCGACGTAGGAGGCTTAGATTCAAATCCATGCGAAACGAACGGTTTAGCTTCAAATACTTGTGATATACATGATTTAGCTTCAACTGCATGCGAAATAAACGAGTTAGCTTCAAATCCAAGCGAAACACATGATTTAGCTTGAAATCAATGCGAAGTAGAAGCCCTAGTTTCAAATTCATGAGAATCGAATGATTTGGTTTCAAATACTTGCGAATATAAGCGATATAGCTTAAACTGCATGCGAAACAAACGATTTAGCTTCAAATCCAAGCGAAACACATGATTTAGCTTCAAATTCTTGCGAATAACATGGTTTAGCTTCAAATCCTTGCGATGCAAATGGTTTAGCTTCAAATACTTGTTTATACATAATTTAGCTTCAACTGCATGCGAAACAAACGAATTAGCTTCAAATGCAAGCGAAACACATGATTTAGATTCAAATTCATGCGAAGTAGGAGGCTTAGATTCAAATCCATGCGAAACGAATGGTTTAGCTTCAAATACTTTGTGATATACATGATTTAGCTTCAACTGCATGCGAAACAAACGAAATAGCTTCAAATCCATGCGAAACACATGATTTAGCTTCAAATCAATGCGAAGTAGAAGGCTTAGCTTTAAATTCATGAGAAACAAATGATTTATCTTCAGATAATTGCGATATATGTGATATAGCTTCAAATCCATGCGAAACACATGATTTAGCTTCAAATTCATGCGAATCACATGGATTAGCTTCATAGCTTCATATTCTTGCGAAACAGATGGATTAGATTCAGATACTTGTGATGTACATGTTTTAGCTTCAACTGCATGCGAAACAACCGTGTTAGCTTCAAATCCAAGCGAAACACATGATTTATCTTCAAATCAATGCGAAGTTGAAGGCTTTGCTTCAAATCCATGCGAAGCGAATGGTTCAGCTTCAAATACTTGTGATATACATGAATTAGCTTCAAATGCAGGCGAAACAAACCAGTAGGCTTCAAAACCAAGCGATACACATGATTTAGAATCAAATTCATGCGAAGTAGAAGGCTTAGCTTCAAATCCATGCGAAACGAATGGTGTAGCTTCAAATACTTGTGATATACATGATTTAGCTTCAACTGCATGCGAAACAAGCGAGTTAGCTTCAAATGCATGCGTAACTCATGATTTAGCTTCAAATTCATGCGACGTAGGAGGCTTAGATTCAAATCCATGCGAAACGAATGGTTTAGCTTCAAATACTTGTGATATACATGATTTAGCTTCAACTGCATCGAAACAAACGAGTTAGCTTCAAATCCAAGCGAAACACATGATTTAGCTTCAAATCAATGCGAAGTAAAAGGATTAGCATCAAATCCATGCAACACAGATTATTTAGATTCATATACTTGCGATATAAGTGATATAGCTTCAAATGCAGGCGAAACAAACGAGTGAACTTCAAATCCAAGCGAAACACATGATTCAGGGTCAAACCAATGCGAAGTAGAAGCAATAGCTTCAAATCCATGCGAAACGAATGATTGACCTTCAAATACTTGCGATTATAAGTGATACAGCTTCAAATGCATACGAAACAAACGAGTTTGTTTCAAATCCATGTGAAACAAATCATTTAGCTTCAAATTCATGCGATACACATGGTTTAGCTTAATATTCATGCGAAACACATGGTTTAGATTAATATTCATGAGAATCAAATGGTTCAGCTTCAAATACTTGTGATATGCATGATTTAGCTTTAACTGCATGCGGAACACACAAGTGGTACGACACAAATGTTTTAGCTTCAAATACTTGTGATATACATGATTAAGCTTTAACTGCATGCTAAACAAACGAGTTATCTTCAAATCCATGCGAAACACATCATTAAGCTTCAAATCAATGCGAAGTAGAAGGATTAGCATCAAATCCATGCGATCGAAATTATTTAGATTCATATACTTGCGATATAAGTGATATAGCTTCAAATGCAGGCAAACCAACGAGTTAGCTTCTAATCCATGCAAAACATATGATTCAGTTTCAAATCAATGCGAAATAGAAGTATTAGTTTCAAATCCATGCAAAACAGATAGTTTAGCTTCAAATACCTGCGAATATAAGTGATATAGCTTCAAATGCAGGCGAAACAAACCCGTTAACTTCAAATCGATGCGAAACATATGATTTAGCTTCAAATCAATGCGAAGTAGAAGGCTTAGCTTCAAATCCATGCGACAAAAATGAATTAGCTTCAAATACTTGTTATATACATGATTTAGCTTCAACTGCATGCGAAACAAACGAGTTAGCTTCAAATCCAAGCGAAACACATGATTTATCTTCAAATCAATGCGAAGTAGAAGGCTAATCTTCAAATCCATCCAAAACAAATGTTTTAGCTTCAAATACTTGTGATATACATGATTTAGCTTTAAATGCAGCCGAAACGAACGAGTTAGCTTCACATCCATGCCAAACACATGATTTAGCTTCAAATTCATGACAATCACATGGTTTAGCTTCATAGCTTCATATTCTTGCGAAACAGATGGTTTAGATTCAGATACTTGTGATAAACATGAATTAGCTTCAACTGCAAGCGATACAAACGAGTCAGTTTCAAATCCCAGCGAAACACATGATTTAGCTTCGAATCAATGCGAAGTAGAAGGCTTAGCCTAAAATCCATGCGAAACGAATGGTTTAGCTTCAAATACTTGTGATATACATGATTTAGCTTCAATTCAATGCGAAGTATAAGGCTTAGCTTCAAATACATGAGAAACAAATGATTTATCTTCAGATAATTGCGATATATGTGATATAGCTTCAAATGCCCGCAAAACAATCGAGTTAGATTCAAATCCAAGCGAAATACATGATTTAGTTTCAAATCAATGCGTAGTGGTAGGCTTAGCTTCACATACGTGAGAAACAAATGTTTTAGCTTCAAATACTTGTGGTATACATGATTTAGCTTCAGCTGCATGCGAAACAAACGAGTTATCTTGAAATCCAAGCGAAGCACACGATTTAGCTTCAAATCAATGCGAAGTTGAAGGCTTAGCTTCAAATACATGCGATGGGAATGAATTAGCTTCAAATACTTGTTATATACATGATTTAGCTTCAACTGCATGCGAAACAAACGAGTTAGCTTCAAATCCAAGCGAAACACATGATTTATCTTCAAATCAATGCGAAGTAGAAGGCTAATCTTCAAATCCATCCAAAACAAATGTTTTAGCTTCAAATACTTGTGATATACATGATTTAGCTTTAAATGCAGCCGAAACGAACGAGTTAGCTTCACATCCATGCCAAACACATGATTTAGCTTCAAATTCATGACAATCACATGGTTTAGCTTCATAGCTGCATATTCTTGCGAAACAGATGGTTTAGATTCAGATACTTGTGATAAACATGAATTAGCTTCAACTGCAAGCGATACAAACGAGTCAGTTTCAAATCCCAGCGAAACACATGATTTAGCTTCGAATCAATGCGAAGTAGAAGGCTTAGCCTAAAATCCATGCGAAACGAATGGTTTAGCTTCAAATACTTGTGATATACATGATTTAGCTTCAATTCAATGCGAAGTATAAGGCTTAGCTTCAAATACATGAGAAACAAATGATTTATCTTCAGATAATTGCGATATATGTGATATAGCTTCAAATGCCCGCAAAACAATCGAGTTAGATTCAAATCCAAGCGAAATACATGATTTAGTTTCAAATCAATGCGTAGTGGTAGGCTTAGCTTCACATACGTGAGAAACAAATGTTTTAGCTTCAAATACTTGTGGTATACATGATTTAGCTTCAGCTGCATGCGAAACAAACGAGTTATCTTGAAATCCAAGCGAAGCACACGATTTAGCTTCAAATCAATGCGAAGTTGAAGGCTTAGCTTCAAATACATGCGATGGGAATGATTAAGTTTCAAATACTAGCGAATAGAAGTGTTATAGTTTCAAATGCATGCGAAACAAACGAGTTAGCTTCACATCCATGCGAACCACATGATTTATCTTCAAATTCATGCGAAACACATGGTTTATCTTAATATTCATGCGAAACAGATTGTTTAGATTCAGATACTTGTGATAAACATGATTCAGCTTCAACTGCATGCGAAACAAACGAGTTAGTTTCAAATCCATGCGAAACACATGATTTACCTTCAAATCAATGCGAAGTAGAAGGCTTAGCTTCACATGAATGCGAAACAAATGGTTCAGCTTCAAATACTTGTGATATACATGATTTAGCTTCAACCGCATGCGAAACAAACGTGTTAACTTCAAATTCAAGCGAAACACACGATTCAGTTTCAAATCAATGCGAAGTAGAAAGCTTAGCTTCAAATCCATACGAAACGTATGATTGAACTTCAAATGATTGCGAATATGAGTGATATAGCTTCAAATGCAGGCGTAACAAACGTGTGAGCTTCAAATCCAAGCGCAACACATGATTTAGCTTCAAGTCAGTGCGAAGTAGAAGGTTCAGCTTCAAAACCATGCGAAACGAATGATTGATATTCAAATGCTTGCGAATATGAGTGATATAGCTTCAAATGCAGGCGAAACAAACGTGTGAGCTTCAAATTCAAGCGAAAGAAATGATTCAGCTTCAAATTAATGCGAAATAGAAGGCTGATCTTCGAATCCATGCGACACAAATGGTTTAGCTTCAAAACCTTGTTATATACATGATTTAGATTCAAGTGCATGCGAAACAAGCGAATTATCTTCTAATCCATGCGAAACACATGATTCAGCTTCAAATCAATGCGAAGTAAAAGGATTAGCATCAAATCCATGCAACACAGATTATTTAGATTCATATACTTGCGATATAAGTGATATAGCTTCAAATGCAGGCGAAACAAACGAGTGAACTTCAAATCCAAGCGAAACACATGATTCAGGGTCAAACCAATGCGAAGTAGAAGCAATAGCTTCAAATCCATGCGAAACGAATGATTGACCTTCAAATACTTGCGATTATAAGTGATACAGCTTCAAATGCATACGAAACAAACGAGTTTGTTTCAAATCCATGTGAAACAAATCATTTAGCTTCAAATTCATGCGATACACATGGTTTAGCTTAATATTCATGCGAAACACATGGTTTAGATTAATATTCATGAGAATCAAATGGTTCAGCTTCAAATACTTGTGATATGCATGATTTAGCTTTAACTGCATGCGGAACACACAAGTGGTACGACACAAATGTTTTAGCTTCAAATACTTGTGATATACATGATTTAGATTCAAGTGCTTACGAAACAAACGAGTTAGGTTCAAACCCATGCGAAACATATGATTTAACTTCAAATCAATGCGAAGTAGAAGGCTTAGTTTCAAATCCATGGGAATCAAATGGTTTAGCTTCAAATACTTTTGATATACATGATTTAGCTTCAACTGCATGCGGAACAAACGAGTTAGTTTCAAATCCATGCGAAACACATGATTTGGCTCCAAATCAATGCGTAGTAGGATGGTTATCTTCGAATCAATGCCAAACAAATGCTTTAGCTTGAAATACTTGTGGTATACATGATTTAGATTCAACGGCATGCGAAACAAACGAGTTAGCTTCAAATCCATGCGAAACACATAATTTAGCTTCAAATCAATGATCAGTAGAAGTCTTATCTTCGAATCCATGCGAAACAAATGGTTCAGCTTCAAATACTTGTGATATACATGATTTAGCTTCAACTGCAAGCGGAACAAACGAGTTAGCTTCAATTGCATGCGAAACACATGATTTGGCTTCAAATCAATGCGAAGTAGGATGGTTATCTTCGAATCAATGCCAAACAAATGCTTTAGCTTGAAATACTTGTGATATACATGATTTAGATTCAACAGCATGCGAAACAAACGAGTTATCTTCAAATCCATGCGAAACATATGATTTAACTTCAAATCAATGCGAAGTAGAAGACTTAGATTCAAATCAACGCGAAACAAATGGTTTAGCTTCAAATAAATGCGAAGTAGAAGGCTTAGCTTCAAATCCATGCGAAACGAATGATTGATCTTCAAATGCTTGCGAATATGAGTGATATTTATTTCAAATGCAGGCGAAACAAACGAGTTAGTCTCAAATCCATGCGAAACACATGATTCAGCTTCAAATCAATGTGCAGTAGAAGGCTTAGCTTCAAATCCATGCGTATCAATTAGTTTAGCTTCAAATACCTACGATATACATGATTTAGCTTCAACTGCATGCGAAACAAACGTGTTAACTTCAAATTCAAGCGAAACACATGATTCAGCTTCAAATCAATGCGAAGTAGAAGGCATAGTTACTAATCCATGCGAATCAAATGTTTTAGCTTGAAATACTTGTGATATACATGATTTAGATTCAACTGCATGCGAAACAAACGAGTTAGCTTCAAATCCATACAAAACACATAATTTAGCTTCAAATCAAGGAGAAGTAGAAGTCTTATCTTTCGAATCCATGCGAAACAAATGGTTTAGCTTCAAATAATTGTGATATACATGATTTAGATTCAACTGCATGCCAAACAAACGAATTAGCTTCAAATTCTAACGAAACACATGACTTAGCTTCAAATCAGAGCGAAGTAGACGGCTTAGCTTCAAATCCATGCGAAAGGTATGGTTTAGCTTCAAATGCTTGTGATATACATGATTTAGCTTCAACTGCATGCGAAACGAACGAGTTAGCTTCAAATCCAAGCGAAACACATGATTCAGTTTCAAATCAATGCGAAGTAGGAGGCATAGTTTCTAATCCATGCGAATCAAATGATTTAGCTTCAAATACTTGTGATATACATGACTTAGCTTCAACTGCATGCCAAACAAACGAGTCAGTTTCAAATCCATGCGAAAAACATGATTCAGCTTCAAATCAATGTGCAGTAGAAGGCTTAGCTTCAAATCCATGCGAATCTAATGGTTTAGCTTCAAGTACTTTTGATATACATTATTTAGCTACAACTGCATGCCAAACAAACGAGTTAGCTTCAAATCCTAGCGAAACATATGATTTAGCTTCAAATCAGTGCGAAGTAGGAGGGTTAGCTTCAAATCCATGCGAAACGAATGATTGGGCTTCAAATGCTTGCGTATATGAGTGATACAGTTTCAAATGCAGGCGAAACCAACGAGTTAGCTTCAAATCCTAGAGAAACACATGATTTAGCATCAAATTCAAGCGATACAAATGGTTTAGCTCAATTCTCATGCGAAACATATGGTTTAGCTTAATATTCATGCGAATCAAATGGTTCAGCTTCAAATACTTGTGATATGCATGATTTAGCTTTAACTGCATGCGGAACACACAAGTGGTACGACACAAATGTTTTAGCTTCAAATACTTGTGATATACATGATTAAGCTTTAACTGCATGCTAAACAAACGAGTTATCTTCAAATCCATGTGAAACACATCATTAAGCTTCAAATCAATGCGAAGTAGAAGTATTAGATTCAAATCCATGCAAAACAGATAGTTTAACTTCAAATACCTGCGAATATAAGTGATATAGCTTCAAATGCAGGCGAAACAAACCCGTTAACTTCAAATCGATGCGAAACATATGATTTAGCTTCAAATCAATGCGAAGTAGAAGGCTTAGCTTCAAATCCATGCGACAAAAATGAATTAGCTTCAAATACTTGTTATATACATGATTTAGCTTCAGCTGCATGCGAAACAAACGAGTTAGCTTCAAATCCAAGCGAAACACATGATTTATCTTCAAATCAATGCGAAGTAGAAGGCTAATCTTCAAATCCATCCAAAACAAATGTTTTAGCTTCAAATACTTGTGATATACATGATTTAGCTTTAAATGCAGCCGAAACGAACGAGTTAGCTTCACATCCATGCCAAACACATGATTTAGCTTCAAATCCATGACAATCACATGGTTTAGCTTCATAGCTTCATATTCTTGCGAAACAGATGGTTTAGATTCAGATACTTGTGATAAACATGAATTAGCTTCAACTGCAAGCGATACAAACGAGTCAGTTTCAAATCCAAGCGAAACACATGATTTAGCTTCGAATCAATGCGAAGTAGAAGGCTTAGCCTAAAATCCATGCGAAACGAATGGTTTAGCTTCAAATACTTGTGATATACATGATTTAGATTCAATTCAATGCGAAGTATAAGGCTTAGCTTCAAATACATGAGAAACAAATGATTTATCTTCAGATAATTGCGATATATGTGATATAGCTTCAAATGCCCGCAAAACAATCGAGTTAGATTCAAATCCAAGCGAAATACATGATTTAGTTTCAAATCGATGCGTAGTGGTAGGCTTAGCTTCACATACGTGAGAAACAAATGTTTTAGCTTCAAATACTTGTGGTATACATGATTTAGCTTCAGCTGCATGCGAAACAAACGAGTTATCTTGAAATCCAAGCGAAGCACACGATTTAGCTTCAAATCAATGCGAAGTTGAAGGCTTAGCTTCAAATACATGCGATGGGAATGATTAAGTTTCAAATACTAGCGAATAGAAGTGTTATAGTTTCAAATGCATGCGAAACAAACGAGTTAGCTTCACATCCATGCGAACCACATGATTTATCTTCAAATTCATGCGAAACACATGGTTTATCTTAATATTCATGCGAAACAGATTGTTTAGATTCAGATACTTGTGATAAACATGATTCAGCTTCAACTGCATGCGAAACAAACGAGTTAGTTTCAAATCCATGCGAAACACATGATTTACCTTCAAATCAATGCGAAGTAGAAGGCTTAGCTTCACATGAATGCGAAACAAATGGTTCAGCTTCAAATACTTGTGATATACATGATTTAGCTTCAACCGCATGCGAAACAAACGTGTTAACTTCAAATTCAAGCGAAACACACGATTCAGTTTCAAATCAATGCGAAGTAGAAAGCTTAGCTTCAAATCCATGCGAAACGTATGATTGAACTTCAAATGATTGCGAATATGAGTGATATAGCTTCAAATGCAGGCGTAACAAACGTGTGAGCTTCAAATCCAAGCGCAACACATGATTTAGCTTCAAGTCAGTGCGAAGTAGAAGGTTCAGCTTCAAAACCATGCGAAACGAATGATTGATATTCAAATGCTTGCGAATATGAGTGATATAGCTTCAAATGCAGGCGAAACAAACGTGTGAGCTTCAAATTCAAGCGAAAGAAATGATTCAGCTTCAAATTAATGCGAAATAGAAGGCTGATCTTCGAATCCATGCGACACAAATGGTTTAGCTTCAAATACTTGTGATATACATGATTAAGCTTTAACTGCATGCTAAACAAACGAGTTATCTTCAAATCCATGCGAAACACATCATTTAGCTTCAAATCAATGCGAAGTAGAAGGATTAACATCAAATCCATGCGACCGAAATTATTTAGATTCATATACTTGCGATATAAGTGATATAGCTTCAAATGCAGGCGAAACAAACGAGTGAACTTCAAATCCAAGCGAAACACATGATTCAGTTTCAAATCAATGCGAAATAGAAGTATTAGTTTCAAATCCATGCAAAACAGATAGTTTAGCTTCAAATACCTGCGAATGTAAGTGATATAGCTTCAAATGCAGGCGAAACAAACCAGTTAGCTTCAAATCGATGCGAAACATATGATTTAGCTTCAAATCAATGCGAAGTAGAAGGCTTAGCTTCAAATCCATGCGACAAAAATGAATTAGCTTCAAATACTTGTTATATACATGATTTAGCTTCAACTGCATGCGAAACAAGCGAATTATCTTCTAATCCATGCGAAACACATGATTCAGCTTCAAATCAATGCGAAGTAAAAGGATTAGCATCAAATCCATGCAACACAGATTATTTAGATTCATATACTTGCGATATAAGTGATATAGCTTCAAATGCAGGCGAAACAAACGAGTGAACTTCAAATCCAAGCGAAACACATGATTCAGGGTCAAACCAATGCGAAGTAGAAGCAATAGCTTCAAATCCATGCGAAACGAATGATTGACCTTCAAATACTTGCGATTATAAGTGATACAGCTTCAAATGCATACGAAACAAACGAGTTTGTTTCAAATCCATGTGAAACAAATCATTTAGCTTCAAATTCATGCGATACACATGATTTAGCTTCAAATCAATGCGAAGTAGAAGGCGTAGCATCAAATCCATGCGAATCTAATGGTTTAGCTTCAAGTACTTGTGATATACATTATTTAGCTACAACTGCATGCCAAACAAACGAGTTAGCTTCAAATCCTAGCGAAACATATGATTTAGCTTCAAATCAGTGCGAAGTAGGAGGGTTAGCTTCAAATCCATGCGAAACGAATGATTGGGCTTCAAATGCTTGCGTATATGAGTGATACAGTTTCAAATGCAGGCGAAACCAACGAGTTAGCTTCAAATCCTAGAGAAACACATGATTTAGCATCAAATTCAAGCGATACAAATGGTTTAGCTCAATTCTCATGCGAAACATATGGTTTAGCTTAATATTCATGCGAATCAAATGGTTCAGCTTCAAATACTTGTGATATGCATGATTTAGCTTTAACTGCATGCGGAACACACAAGTGGTACGACACAAATGTTTTAGCTTCAAATACTTGTGATATACATGATTAAGCTTTAACTGCATGCTAAACAAACGAGTTATCTTCAAATCCATGCGAAACACATCATTAAGCTTCAAATCAATGCGAAGTAGAAGTATTAGATTCAAATCCATGCAAAACAGATAGTTTAACTTCAAATACCTGCGAATATAAGTGATATAGCTTCAAATGCAGGCGAAACAAACCCGTTAACTTCAAATCGATGCGAAACATATGATTTAGCTTCAAATCAATGCGAAGTAGAAGGCTTAGCTTCAAATCCATGCGACAAAAATGAATTAGCTTCAAATACTTGTTATATACATGATTTAGCTTCAGCTGCATGCGAAACAAACGAGTTAGCTTCAAATCCAAGCGAAACACATGATTTATCTTCAAATCAATGCGAAGTAGAAGGCTAATCTTCAAATCCATCCAAAACAAATGTTTTAGCTTCAAATACTTGTGATATACATGATTTAGCTTTAAATGCAGCCGAAACGAACGAGTTAGCTTCACATCCATGCCAAACACATGATTTAGCTTCAAATCCATGACAATCACATGGTTTAGCTTCATAGCTTCATATTCTTGCGAAACAGATGGTTTAGATTCAGATACTTGTGATAAACATGAATTAGCTTCAACTGCAAGCGATACAAACGAGTCAGTTTCAAATCCAAGCGAAACACATGATTTAGCTTCGAATCAATGCGAAGTAGAAGGCTTAGCCTAAAATCCATGCGAAACGAATGGTTTAGCTTCAAATACTTGTGATATACATGATTTAGATTCAATTCAATGCGAAGTATAAGGCTTAGCTTCAAATACATGAGAAACAAATGATTTATCTTCAGATAATTGCGATATATGTGATATAGCTTCAAATGCCCGCAAAACAATCGAGTTAGATTCAAATCCAAGCGAAATAAATGATTTAGTTTCAAATCAATGCGTAGTGGTAGGCTTAGCTTCACATACGTGAGAAACAAATGTTTTAGCTTCAAATACTTGTGGTATACATGATTTAGCTTCAGCTGCATGCGAAACAAACGAGTTATCTTGAAATCCAAGCGAAGCACACGATTTAGCTTCAAATCAATGCGAAGTTGAAGGCTTAGCTTCAAATACATGCGATGGGAATGATTAAGTTTCAAATACTAGCGAATAGAAGTGTTATAGTTTCAAATGCATGCGAAACAAACGAGTTAGCTTCACATCCATGCGAACCACATGATTTATCTTCAAATTCATGCGAAACACATGGTTTATCTTAATATTCATGCGAAACAGATTGTTTAGATTCAGATACTTGTGATAAACATGATTCAGCTTCAACTGCATGCGAAACAAACGAGTTAGTTTCAAATCCATGCGAAACACATGATTTACCTTCAAATCAATGCGAAGTAGAAGGCTTAGCTTCACATGAATGCGAAACAAATGGTTCAGCTTCAAATACTTGTGATATACATGATTTAGCTTCAACCGCATGCGAAACAAACGTGTTAACTTCAAATTCAAGCGAAACACACGATTCAGTTTCAAATCAATGCGAAGTAGAAAGCTTAGCTTCAAATCCATGCGAAACGTATGATTGAACTTCAAATGATTGCGAATATGAGTGATATAGCTTCAAATGCAGGCGTAACAAACGTGTGAGCTTCAAATCCAAGCGCAACACATGATTTAGCTTCAAGTCAGTGCGAAGTAGAAGGTTCAGCTTCAAAACCATGCGAAACGAATGATTGATATTCAAATGCTTGCGAATATGAGTGATATAGCTTCAAATGCAGGCGAAACAAACGTGTGAGCTTCAAATTCAAGCGAAAGAAATGATTCAGCTTCAAATTAATGCGAAATAGAAGGCTGATCTTCGAATCCATGCGACACAAATGGTTTAGCTTCAAATACTTGTGATATACATGATTAAGCTTTAACTGCATGCTAAACAAACGAGTTATCTTCAAATCCATGCGAAACACATCATTTAGCTTCAAATCAATGCGAAGTAGAAGGATTAACATCAAATCCATGCGACCGAAATTATTTAGATTCATATACTTGCGATATAAGTGATATAGCTTCAAATGCAGGCGAAACAAACGAGTGAACTTCAAATCCAAGCGAAACACATGATTCAGTTTCAAATCAATGCGAAATAGAAGTATTAGTTTCAAATCCATGCAAAACAGATAGTTTAGCTTCAAATACCTGCGAATGTAAGTGATATAGCTTCAAATGCAGGCGAAACAAACCAGTTAGCTTCAAATCGATGCGAAACATATGATTTAGCTTCAAATCAATGCGAAGTAGAAGGCTTAGCTTCAAATCCATGCGACAAAAATGAATTAGCTTCAAATACTTGTTATATACATGATTTAGCTTCAACTGCATGCGAAACAAGCGAATTATCTTCTAATCCATGCGAAACACATGATTCAGCTTCAAATCAATGCGAAGTAAAAGGATTAGCATCAAATCCATGCAACACAGATTATTTAGATTCATATACTTGCGATATAAGTGATATAGCTTCAAATGCAGGCGAAACAAACGAGTGAACTTCAAATCCAAGCGAAACACATGATTCAGGGTCAAACCAATGCGAAGTAGAAGCAATAGCTTCAAATCCATGCGAAACGAATGATTGACCTTCAAATACTTGCGATTATAAGTGATACAGCTTCAAATGCATACGAAACAAACGAGTTTGTTTCAAATCCATGTGAAACAAATCATTTAGCTTCAAATTCATGCGATACACATGGTTTAGCTTAATATTCATGCGAAACACATGGTTTAGATTAATATTCATGAGAATCAAATGGTTCAGCTTCAAATACTTGTGATATGCATGATTTAGCTTTAACTGCATGCGGAACACACAAGTGGTACGACACAAATGTTTTAGCTTCAAATACTTGTGATATACATGATTTAGATTCAAGTGCTTACGAAACAAACGAGTTAGGTTCAAACCCATGCGAAACATATGATTTAACTTCAAATCAATGCGAAGTAGAAGGCTTAGTTTCAAATCCATGGGAATCAAATGGTTTAGCTTCAAATACTTTTGATATACATGATTTAGCTTCAACTGCATGCGGAACAAACGAGTTAGTTTCAAATCCATGCGAAACACATGATTTGGCTTCAAATCAATGCGAAGTAGGATGGTTATCTTCGAATCAATGCCAAACAAATGCTTTAGCTTGAAATACTTGTGGTATACATGATTTAGATTCAACGGCATGCGAAACAAACGAGTTAGCTTCAAATCCATGCGAAACACATAATTTAGCTTCAAATCAATGATCAGTAGAAGTCTTATCTTCGAATCCATGCGAAACAAATGGTTCAGCTTCAAATACTTGTGATATACATGATTTAGCTTCAACTGCAAGCGGAACAAACGAGTTAGATTCACTTGCATGCGAAACACATGATTTGGCTTCAAATCAATGCGAAGTAGGATGGTTATCTTCGAATCAATGCCAAACAAATGCTTTAGCTTGAAATACTTGTGATATACATGATTTAGATTCAACAGCATGCGAAACAAACGAGTTATCTTCAAATCCATGCGAAACATATGATTTAACTTCAAATCAATGCGAAGTAGAAGACTTAGATTCAAATCAACGCGAAACAAATGATTTAGCTTCAAATAAATGCGAAGTAGAAGGCTTAGCTTCAAATCCATGCGAAACGAATGATTGATCTTCAAATGCTTGCGAATATGAGTGATATTTATTTCAAATGCAGGCGAAACAAACGAGTTAGTCTCAAATCCATGCGAAACACATGATTCAGCTTCAAATCAATGTGCAGTAGAAGGCTTAGCTTCAAATCCATGCGTATCAAATAGTTTAGCTTCAAATACCTACGATATACATGATTTAGCTTCAACTGCATGCGAAACAAACGTGTTAACTTCAAATTCAAGCGAAACACATGATTCAGCTTCAAATCAATGCGAAGTAGAAGGCATAGTTACTAATCCATGCGAATCAAATGTTTTAGCTTGAAATACTTGTGATATACATGATTTAGATTCAACTGCATGCGAAACAAACGAGTTAGCTTCAAATCCATACAAAACACATAATTTAGCTTCAAATCAAGGAGAAGTAGAAGTCTTATCTTTCGAATCCATGCGAAACAAATGGTTTAGCTTCAAATACTTGTGATATACATGATTTAGATTCAACTGCATGCCAAACAAACGAATTAGCTTCAAATTCTAACGAAACACATGACTTAGCTTCAAATCAGAGCGAAGTAGACGGCTTAGCTTCAAATCCATGCGAAAGGTATGGTTTAGCTTCAAATGCTTGTGATATACATGATTTAGCTTCAACTGCATGCGAAACGAACGAGTTAGCTTCAAATCCAAGCGAAACACATGATTCAGTTTCAAATCAATGCGAAGTAGAAGGCATAGTTTCTAATCCATGCGAATCAAATGATTTAGCTTCAAATACTTGTGATATACATGACTTAGCTTCAACTGCATGCCAAACAAACGAGTTAATTTCTAATCCATGCGAAAAACATGATTCAGCTTCAAATCAATGTGCAGTAGAAGGCTTAGCTTCAAATCCATGCGAATCTAATGGTTTAGCTTCAAGTACTTGTGATATACATGATTTAGCTACAACTGCATGCCAAACAAACGAGATAGCTTCAAATCCTAGAGAAACACATGATATAGCATCAAATTCAAGCGATACAAATGGTTTAGCTTAATACTCATGCGAAACATATGGTTTAGCTTAATATTCATGCGAATCAAATGGTTGAGCTTCAAATACTTGCAATATACATGATTTAGCTTCAAATGCAGGCGAATCAAACGAGTTAGCTTCAAATCCAAGCGAAACACATGATTTAGCTACATATCAATGCGAACAAGAAGACATAGATTCTAATCCATGCGAATCAAATGATTTATCTTCAAATACTTGTGATATACATGATTTAGCTTCATCTGCATGCAAAACAAACGTGTTAGCTTCAAATACTAGCGAAACACATGATTTAGCTTCAAATCAGTGCGAAGTAGAAGGCTTAGCTTCAAATCCATGCGAAACGAATGATTGGGCTTCAAATGCTTGCGAATATGAGTGATATAGTTTCAAATGCAGGCGAAACCAACGAGTTAGCTTCAAATCCATGCGAAACACATGATTCAGCTTCAAATCAATGCGAAGTAGAATGCTTAGTTTCAAATCCATGCGAAAGGTATGGTTTAGCTTCAAATGCTTGTGATATACATGATTTATCTTCAACTGCATGCGAACCAAACGAGTTAGCTTCAAATCCAAGCGAAACACATGATTCAGTTTCAAATCAATGCGAAGTAGAAGGCATAGTTTCTAATCCATGCGAATCAAATGATTTAGCTTCAAATACTTGTGATATACATGACTTAGCTTCAACTGCATGCCAAACAAACGAGTCAGTTTCAAATCCATGCGAAAAACATGATTCAGCTTCAAATCAATGTGCAGTAGAAGGCTTAGCTTCAAATCCATGCGAATCTAATGGTTTAGCTTCAAGTACTTGTGATATACATTATTTAGCTACAACTGCATGCCAAACAAACGAGTTAGCTTCAAATCCTAGCGAAACATATGATTTAGCTTCAAATCAGTGCGAAGTAGGAGGGTTAGCTTCAAATCCATGCGAAACGAATGATTGGGCTTCAAATGCTTGGGAATATGAGTGATATAGTTTCAAATGCAGGCGAAACCAACGAGTTAGCTTCAAATCCTAGAGAAACACATGATTTAGCATCAAATTCAAGCGATACAAATCGTTTAGCTTAATACTCATGCGAAACATATGGTTTAGCTTAATATTCATGCGAATCAAATGGTTGAGCTTCAAATACTTGCAATATACATGATTTAGCTTCAAATGCATGCCAAACAAACGAGTTAGCTTCAAATCCTAGAGAAACACATGATTCAGCATCAAATTCAAGCGAAACACATGGTTTAGCTTAATATTCATGAGAATCAAATGGTTCAGCTTCAAATACTTGTGATATACAAGATTTAGCTTCAACTGCATGCGAAACGAACGAGCTAGCTTCAAATCCAAGAGAAACACATGATTTAGCTTCAAATCAATGCGAACTAGAAGGCTTAGCTTCAAATCCATGCGAATCAAGTGGTTTAGCTTCAAATACTTGTGATATACTTGAGTTAGCTTCAACTGCATTCGAACCAAACGAGTTTGCTTCAAGTCAATGCGAAACGTATGATTTAGGTACAAATTTAAGCGAAACGCATGGTTTAGTTTAATATTCACGCGAAACACATGGTTTAGCTTAATATTCATGCGAAACAAATGGTTCAGCATCAAATACTTGTGATATACATGATTTAGCTTCAAATCATGCGAAGTAGAAGGCTTAGCTTCAAATACATGAGAATCAAATGATTTATTATCAGATAATGGCGATATAAGTGATATAGCTTGAAATGCACGCGAAACAATCGAGTTAGATTCAAATCCAATTGAAATGCATGATTTAGCATCAAATCAATGCGAAGTAGAAGCCTTAGCTTCAAATCCATGCGAAACAGATGGTTTAGATTCAGATACTTGTGATATACATGATTTGTCGTCAAATGCAGGCGAAACAAACGAGTTAGCTTCAAATCCAAGCAAAACACATGACTTAGCTTCAAATTAATGCTAAGTAGAAGGCTTAGTTTAAAATCCATGCGAATCAAATGGTTTAGCTTCAAATACTTGTGATATACATGATTTAGTTTCAGCTGCAGGCGAAACAAACGAGTTAGCTTCAAATCCAAGCGAAACACATGATTTAGTTTCAAATCAATGCGAAGTAGAACGCTTAGCTTCAAATACATGAGAAACAAATGATTTATCTTCAGATAATTGCGATATAAGTGATATAGCTTCAAATGCAGGCGAAACATTCGAGTTAGCTTTAAATCCATGGGAAACATATGATTTAGGTCCATATCAATGCGAACCAGAAGGCTTAGCTTCAAATCGAAGCCAAACAAATGGTTTAACTTCAAATATTTGTAACATACATGATTTAGATTCAAATGCAGGCGAAAAAAACGTGTTAGCTTTAAATCCATGCGAAACATATGGTGTAGATCCATATCAATGCGAAGTAGAAGTCTTAGCTTCAAATCTATGGGAATCAAATGGTTTAGCTTCAAATACTTGCAATATACATGATTTAGCTTCAAATGCATGCCAAACAAACGAGTTAGCTTCAAATCCTAGAGAAACACATGATTCAGCATCAAATTCAAGCGAAACACATGGTTTAGCTTAATATTCATGCGAAACAAATGGTTCAGCTTCAAATACTTGTGATATACAAGATTTAGCTTCAACTGCATGCGAAACGAACGAGCTAGCTTCAAATCCAAGCGAAACACATGATTTAGCTTCAAATTAATGCGAACTAGAAGGCTTAGCTTCAAATCCATGCGAATCTAATGGTTTAGCTTCAAGTACTTGTGATATACATGATTTAGCTACAACTGCATGCCAAACAAACGAGTTAGCTTCAAATCCTAGAGAAACACATGATTTAGCATCAAATTCAAGCGATACAAATGGTTTAGCTTAATACTCATGCGAAACATATGGTTTAGCTTAATATTCATGCGAATCAAATGGTTGAGCTTCAAATACTTGTGATATACAAGATTTAGCTTCAACTGCATGCGAAACAAACGTGTTAGCTTTAAATCCATGAGAAACACATGATTAAGTTTCAAATCAATGCGAAATAGAACGCCGATATTCGAATCCATGCAAAACAAATGGATTCCTTCAAATACTTGTGATATACATGATTTAGCTTCAACTGCATGCGAAACAAACGAGTTAGCTTGAAATCCAAGCGAAACACATGATTTATCTTCAAATCAATGCGAAGTGGAAGGCTTAGCTTCAACTCCATGCGAAACGAATGATTTAGCTTCAAATACTTGCGTGCATAAGTGATATAGCTTCAACTGCATGCGAAACAAACGTGTTCGCTTTAAATCCATGAGAAACACATGATTTGGCTTCAAATCAATGCGAAATAAAAGACTGATTTTCGAATCCATGCAAAACAAATGGATTATCTTCAAATACTTGTGATATACATGATTTAGCTTCAACTGCATGCGAAACAAACGTGTTAGCTTTAAATCCATGCGAAACACATCATTTAGCTCCAAATCAATGCGAAGTTGGAAGGCTTAGCTCCAAATCCATGAGTATCAAATGGTTTAGCTTCAAATACTTGTGACATACATGATTTACCTTCAACTGCATGCGAAACAAACGAGTTAGCTTCAAATCCAAACGAAACACTTGATTTAGCTTCAAATCGATGCGAAGTAGAAGGCTTAGCTCCAAATCCATGCGAATCAAATGGTTTAGCATCAAATACTTATGATATACATGATTTTGATTCAACTGCATGCGAAACAAACGAGTTAGCTTCAAATCCATGCGAAACAAACGAGTTCGCTCCAAATCCATGCGAAACAAACGAGTTAGCTTCAAATCCATGCGAAACTCTTGATTTAGCTTCAAATCAATGCGAAATAGAAGGCTGATTTTCGGATCCACGCGAAACAAATGATTTAGCTTCAAATACTTGCGATATAAGTGATATAGCTTCAACTGCCTGCGAAACAAACGAGTTAGCTTCAAATCCAAGCGTAACACATGATTTATCTTCAAATCAATGCGAAGTAGAAGGCTTAGCTTCAAATCCAAGCGAAACAAATGGTTTAGCTTCAAATACTTGTGATATACATGATTGAGCTTCAACTGCATGCGAAATAAACGAGTTAGCTTCAAATCCAAGCGAAAAACATGATTTAGCTTCAAATTAATGCGAAGTGGCAGGCATATCTTCAAATCCATGGGAATCAAATAGATTAGCTTCAAATACTTGTGATATACATGATTTAGCTTCAACGGCATGCGAAACAAACGAGTTAGATTCAAATCCAAACTAAACACTTGATTTAGCTTCAACTCAATGCGAAGTAGAAGGCTTAGCTTCAAATCCGTGCGAATCAAATGGTTTAGCTTCAAATACTTGTGATATACATGATTTTGCTTCAACTGCATGCGAAACAAATGAGTTAGCTTCAAAACCATGCGAAACAAACGAGTTAGCTTCAAATCCATGCGAAACAAACGAGTTAGCTTCAAATCCATGCGAAACTCATGATTTAGCCTCAAATCAATGCGAAATGGAAGGCTGATTTTCGGATGCACGCGAAACAAATTGTTTAGCTTCGAATACTTGTGATATACATGATTTAGCTTCAACTGCATGCGGAACAAACGAATAAGCTTGAAATCCAAGCGAAACACATGATTTATCATCAAATCAATGCGAAGTGGAAGGCTTAGCTTCAACACCATGCGAAACGAATGATTTAGCTTCAAATACTTGCGAACATAAGTGATATAGCTTCAACTGCATGAGAAACAAATGTGTTTGCTTCAAATCCAAACGAAACACTTGATTTAGCTTCAAATCAATGCGAAGTAGAAGGATTAGATCCAAATCCATGGGAATCAAATGGTTTAGCTTCAAATACTTGTGATATACATGATATAGCTTCAACTGCATGCGAAACAAACGAGTTAGCTTTAAATCCATGCGATAGAAACGAGTTAGCTTCAAATCCATGAGAAACACATGATTTAGCTTCAAATCAATGCGAAATAGAAGGCTGATTTTTGAATCCATGCGACACAAATGATTTAGCTTCAAATGCTTGTGATATACATGATTTATCTTCAACAGCATGCGAAACAAACGACGAAGCTTCAAATTCAAGCGAAACACATGATTTAACATCAAATCAATGCGAAGTAGAAGACGTAGCTTCAAATCAAAGCGAAACAAATGGTTTAGCATCCAATACTTGTGATATACATGATTTAGCTTCAACTCCATCCGAAACCAACGAGCTAGATTCAAATCCATGCGATTCACATGATTCAGCTTCGAATCAATGCGCAGTAGAAGGCTTGGCTTCAAATACATGAGAAACAGATGATTTATCTTCAGATAATTGCGATATAAGTGATATAGCTTCAAATCCATGCGAAACAAACGAGTTAGCTTCAAATCCAGGCGAAACAAACGAGCTAGCTTCAAATCAATGCGAAGTAGAATGCTTAGTTTCAAATACATGAGAAACAAATGATTTATCTTCAGATAATTGCTATATAACTGATATAGCTTCAAATGCAGCCGAAACAAACGAGTTAGCTTCAAATTCAGGCGAAACACATGATTCAACTTCAATTCAATGCAAAGTAGAAGGCTTAGCTTCAAATCCAAGCGAAACAAATGGTTTAGCTTCAAATACACGTGATATAGATGATTTAGCTTCAACTGCATGCGAAACAAACGAATCAGCTTCAAAACCAAGCGAATCAGATGAATTAGCTTCAAATCATTGCGAAGTTGAAGACTTAGCTTCAAATCCATGCGAAACGAATGATTTAGTTACAAATACTTTTTTATTCACGATTTAGCTTCAACTGCATGCGAAACAAACGAGTTAGCTTCATATCCAAGCAAAACACATGATTTAGCTTCAAATCATTGCGAAATAGAAGGCTGATTTTCGAATCCATGCGAAACAAATGGTTTAGCTTCAAATACTTGTGATATACTAGATTTTGCTTCAACAGCATGCGAAACAAACGAGTTAGCTTTAAATCCATGCGATAGAAACGTGATAGCTTCAAATCCATGAGAAACACATGATTTACCTTCAAATCAATGCGATATAGAAGGCTGATTTTCGAATCCATGCGAAACAAATGGTTTAGCTTCAAATACTAGTGATATACATGATTTAGCTTCAACTGCATGCGAAAGAAACGTGATAGCTTTAAATCCATGCGAAACACATGATTTAGCTCCAAATCAATGCGAAGTAGAAGGCTTAGCTTGAGCTCTATGCGAAACGAATGATTTAGCTTCAAATACTAGCGACCATAAGTGATATAGCTTTAACTGCATGCGAAACAAACGAATTTGCTTCAAATCCACAGGAAACACTTGATTTAGCTTCAAATCAATGCGAAGTAGAAGGCATAGCTTCAAATCCATGCGAATCAAATGGTTTAGCTTCAAATAATTGCGAAATAGAAGGCCGATTTTCGAATCCATTCGAAACAAATGGTTTAGCTTCAAATACTTGTGATATACTAGATTTAGCCTCAATAGCGTGCGAAACAAACGAGTTAGCTTTAAATCCATGCGATAGAAACGAGTTAGCTTCAAATCAATGAGAAACACATGATTTAGCTTCAAATCATTGCGAAATTGAAGGCGGATTTTCGAATCCATGAGAAACAAATGGTTTAGCTTCAAATACTTGTGATACACATGATTTAGCTTCAGCTGCATGCGAAACAAACGCGTTAGCTTGTAATCCATGAGAAACATATGATTTAGGTCCAAATCAATGCGAAGTAGAAGGCTTAGCATCAAAACCAATGCGATACAAATGGTTTAGCTTCAAATACTTGCGATATAAGTGATATAGCTTCAACTGCATGCGAAACAAACGAGTTAGCTTCAAATCCAATCGAAACACATGATTTAGCTTCAAAGTCATGCGAAGTAGAAGGCTTAGCTTCAATTCCAAGCGAAAGGAATTCTTTGGCATCAAATACTTGCGAATATAAGTGATATAGATTCAACTGCGCGCGAAACAAACGAGTTAGCTTCAACTCCATGCGAAACACATGATTTAGCTTCAAATCAATGCAAAGTAGAAGGATTAGCATCAAATCCATTCGAACCGAATGATTTGGCATCAAATACTTGCGAATGTAAGTGATATAGCTTCAACTGCCTGCGAAACAAACGAGTTAGCTTCAAATCCATGCGAAACGCACGATTTAGCTTCAACTGCATGCGAAGTAGAAGGCATAGCTTCAAATCCATGCGAAACGAATGGTTTAGCTTCAAATACTTGTTTTAAACATGATTCAGCTTCAGCTGCATGCGAAACAAACGAGGTAGCTTCGAATCCAAGCGAATCTCATGCTCCAGTTTCAAATCAATGCGAGTAGAAGGCTTAGCTTCAAATCCAAGCGAAACAAATATTTCAGCTTGAAATACTTGTGATATACATGATTTTGCTTCAACTGAATGCGAGACAAACGAGTTAGCTTCAAACACAAGCGAAACAAATGATTTACCTTCAAATACTTGCGATATAAATGATTTAGCTTCAAATCAATGCAAAACAACTTATTTAGATCCAAACACTTGTGATATACATGATTTAGCTTCAATTACATGCGAAACAAACGAGTTAGTTTCAAATCCGTGCGAAACACATGAATTAACTTAAACTCAATACGAAGTAGAAGGATTATCTTCGTATCCATGCGAAACAAATGGATTAGCTTCAAATATTAGTGATATACATGATTTAGCTTCAAATGCAGGCGAAACAAACGAGTTAGTTTCAAATCCATGCAAACAAACGAGATAGCTTCAATTCCATGCGAAACGCATTATTTAGCTTCAAATCAATGCGAAATAGAAGGCTGATTTTCGAATGCATGCGAAACAAATGATTTAGCTTCAAATACTTGTGATATAAGTGATATAGCTTCAAATGCAGGCGAAACAAACGAGTCACATTCAAATCCATGTGAAACACGTGATTTATCTTCAAATTCATGCGAAACACTTGGTTTAGCTTAATATTCATGCGAAACACATGGTTTAGCTTAATATTCATGAGAATCAAATGGTTCAGCTTCAAATACTTGTGATATACATTATTTAGCTTCAACTGCATGCGAAACAAACGAGTTTGCATCATATCCATGCGGAGCGCATGATTTAGCTTCAAATCAATGCGAAATAGAATGCCGATTTACGAATCCATGTGAAACAAATGGATTAGCTTCAAATACTTGCGGATATAAGTGAAACAGCTACAAGTGCATGCGAAACAAACGAGTTAGCTTCAAATCCAAACGAAACACATGATTTAGTTTCAAATCAATGCGAAGTAGAACGCTTAGCTTCAAATCCAAGCGAAACACATGATTTAGCTTCAAATCAATGAGCAGTAGTAGGCTTAGCTTCAAATCCATGCGACACAAATTATTTAGCTTCATATACTTGCCATATATGTGATATAGCTTCAAATGCCGGCGAAACAAACGAGTGAGCTTCAAATCCAAGCGTAACAAATGATTTAGCTTCAAATCAATGCGAAGTTGAAGACTTAGCTTCAAATCCATGCGAAACGAATGATTTAGTTTCAAATACTTTTTTATACACGATTTAGCTCCAACTGCATGCGAAAAAAACGAGTTAGCTTCATATCCAAGCAAAACACATGATTTAGCTTCAAATCAATGCTAAGTGGAAGGCTTATCTTCGAAACCATGCAAAACAACTGATTTAGCTCCAAACACTTGTGGTATACATGATTTAGCTTCAACTACATGCGAAACAAACGAGTTAGTTTCAAATCCATGCGAAACACATGAATTAACTTTAACTCAATACGAAGTAGAAGGATTATCTTCGTATCCATGCGAAACAAATGGATTAGCTTCAAATATTAGTGATATACATGATTTAGCTTCAAATGCAGGCGAAACAAACGAGTTAGTTTCAAATCCATGCAAACAAACGAGATAGCTTCAATTCCATGCGAAACGCATGATTTATCTTCAAATTCATGCGAAACACTTGGTTTAGCTTAATATTCATGCGAAACACATGGTTTAGTTTAATATTCATGAGAATCAAATGGATCAGCTTCAAATACTTGTGATATACATGATTTAGCATCAACTGCATGCGAAACAAACGAGTTAGCTTCAAATCCATGCGAAACGCATGATTTAGCTCCAAATCGATGCGAAGTACAAGGCTTAGCTTCAAATCCATTCGACACAAATGATTTAGCTTCTTGTACTTGTTATATACATGATTTAGCATCAACTGCATGCGAAACAAACGAGTTAGCTTCAAATCAATGCGAAACACATGATTTAGCTTCAAATTCTTGCGAATGACATGGTTTAGCTTCAAATCCTTGCGATACAAATGGTTTAGCTTAAAATACTTGTAACATACATGATTTAGCTTCAAGTGCATGCTCAACAAACGAGTTAGCTTCAAATCCAAGAGAAACACATGATTTAGCTTCAAATTCATGCGAAACACATGGTTTAGCTTCAACTACTTGTGATATACACGATTTAGCTTCAACTGCATGAGAAACAAACGAGTTAACTTCAAATCCAAGCGAAACACATGATTTAGTTTCAAATCAATGCGAAGTAGAAGGCTTAGCTTCAAATCCCAGCGAAACACATTATTTAGGTTCTAATTAATGCGAAGTAGAAGGCTTGGTTTCAAATCCATTCGAATCAAATGGTGTAGCTTCAAATACTTGTGATATACATGATTTAGCTTCAGCTGCATGCGAAACGAGCGATTTTGCTTCACACCCAAGGGAAACACATGATTTAACATCAAATCAATGCGAACTAGAAGGCGTAGCTTCAAATCAATGCGAAACAAATGATTTAGCATCAAATACTTGTGATATACTTGATTTAGCTTCAAATGCATGCGAAACCAACGAGCTAGATTCAAATCCATGCGATTCACATGATTTAGCTTCGAATCAATGCGCAGTAGAAGGCTTGGCTTCAAATACATGAGAAACAAATGATTTTTCTTCAGATAATTGCGATATAAGTGATATAGTTTCAAATGCAGGCGAAACAGACGAGTTGGCCTCAAATCCATGCGAAACACATGATTTAGCTTCAAATTCATGCGAAACAGATGGTTTAGCTCCAACTACTTGTGATATACATGATTTAGCTTCAACTGCATGAGAAACAAACGAGTTAACATCAAATCCAAGCGAAACACATGATTTAGTTTCAAATCAATGCGGAGTAGAAGGCTTAGCTTCAAATCCGGGCGAAACACATAATTTAGCTGCAAATTCATGCGAAGTAGAATGCTTAGCTTCAGATCGATGCGATACGAATGATTTATCTTCAAATACTTGTGATATACATGATTTATCTTTAACTGCATGCAAAACAAACGCTATAGCTTCAAAACCAAGCGAAACATATTATTTAGTTTCGAATCAATGCGAAGTGGAAGGCTTAGCTTGAAATACATGAGAAACAAATGGTTTAGCTTCAAATACTTGTGATATACATGATTCAGCTTCAAATGCAGGCGAAACAAACGAGATTAGCTTCAAATCCATGCGAAACGCATGGATTAAAATAATGTTGATGCGAAAGAAATGGTTCAGCTTCAAATGCTTGTAATATGCATGATTTAGCCTCAACTGCATGTGAAACAAACGTGTTTGCTTCAAATTCAAGCGAAACTCATGACTCAGCATCAAATCAATACGAAGTGGAAGGCTTATCTTCGAATCCATGCAAAACAAATGGTTTAGCTTCAAATACTTGTTTTATACATGATTTAGCTTCAACTGCATGCGAAACAATCGAGTTAGATACAAATCCATGCGAAAACATGATTTAACTTCAAATCAATGCGAAGTAGAAGGCTTAAACTTCAAGTCCATGCGAAACGAATGATTTAGCTTCAAATCCTTGCGAACATAAGTGATATAGCTTCAACTGCATGCGAAACAAACGAGTTTGCATCAAATCCTAACGAAACACGTTATTTAGCTTCAAATCAATGCGGAAGTAGAAGGCTACGCTTCAAACCCATGCGAATCAAATGGTTTAGCTTCAAATACTTGTGATATACATGATTTTGCTTGAACTGCATGCGAAACTAATGAGTTAGCTTCAAATCCATGCGTAACAAACGAGTTAGCTTCAAGTAAAGGCGAAACTCATGATATAGCTTTAAATCAATGCGATATAGAAGGCTAATTTTCGAATCCATGCGAAGCAAATGGATTATCTTCAAATACTTGTGATATACATGATTTAGCTTCAACTGCATGCGAAACAAACGTTTTAGCTTTAAATCCATGCGAAACACATGATTTAGCTCCAAATCAATGCGAAGTTGGAAGGCTTAGCTCCAAATCCATGAGAATCAAATGGTTTAGCTTCAAATACTTGTGATATATATGATTTACATTCGACTGCATGTGAAGCAAACGAGTTAGCTTCAAATCCCACACGAAACACATGATTTAGATTCAAATCAATGCCAAGTAGAAGGTTTAGCATCAAATCCATGCGAAACAAATGATTTAGCTTCAAATCAATGCGAAGTAAAAGGCTTATCTTCAAATCCATGCGAAACAAATGGTTTAGCTTCAAATCAATGCGAAGTAAAAGGCTTATCTTCAAATCCATGCGAAACAAATGGTTTAGCTTCAAATCAATTGCGAAGTAGAAGGCTTAGCATCAAATCCATGCGATACAAATGATTTAGCTTCATATACTTGCGATATAACTGAAATAGATTCAAATGCAGGCATAACAAACGAGTTAGCTTCAAATCCAAGCGAAACACATAATTTAGCCTCAAATCAAGAGAAGTAGAAGTCTTATCTTCGAATCCATGCGAAACAAATTGGTTCAGCTTCTAATACTTGTGATATACATGATTTAGCTTCAACTGCATGCGAAACAAACGAGTTACCTTCAATCCAAGCGGAACACATGATTGGATTCAAATCAATGCGAAGTAGAAGGCTTAGCTCCATAATCCATGCGAAACAAATGGTTTTGCATCAAATACTTGCGATATACATGATTAGATTCAACTGCATGCCAAACAAACGAGTTATCTTGAAATCCATGCGGAAGACATGATTTAGCTTCAAATCAATGCGAAGTAGAAGGCTTATCTTCAAATCCATGCAGAACGTATGGTTTGGCTTCAAAAACTTGTGAATATGAGTGATATAGTTTCAAATGCAGGCGATACAAACGAGTTAGCTTCAAATCCATGCCGAAACACATGATTCAGTTTCAAATCAATGCGAAGTAGAAGGCATAGTTTCTAATCCATGCGAATGACATGATTTAGCTTCAAATACTTGTGATATACATGATTTAGCTACATCTGCATGCCAAACAAACGAGTTAGCTTCAAATCCTAGCGAAACACATGACTTAGCTTCAAGTCAGTGCGAAGTAGAAAGCTTTGCTTCAAATCCATGCGAAACGAATGATTGAGCTTCAAATGCTTGCGAATATGAGTGATATAGCTTCAAATGCAGGCGAAACAATCGTGTGAGCTTCAAATCCAAGCGTAACACATGATTTAGCTTCAACTGCATGCGAAACGAACGAGCTAGCTTCAAATCCACGCGAAACACATGATTTAGCTTCAAATTAATCCGATGTAGAAGGCTTAGCTTCAAATCCATGCGAAACAAATGGTTTAGTTACAAATACTTGTGATATAAATGATTTAGCTTCAACAGCATGCGAAACAACGAGTTAGCATCAAATCCATGCGTAACACATGATTTATCTTCAATTTCATGCAGAGTAGAAGACTTAGCTTCAAATGCATGCGAAACAAATGGTTTAGCTTCAACTACTTGTTTTATACATGATTTAGCATAAACTGCATTGCGAAACAAACGAGTTAGCTTCAAATCCAAACTTCAAATCAATGCGAAGTAGAAGGAAGGCGAAACAATCGAGTTAGCTTCAAATCCATGCAAAACACATGATTTAGCTTCGAATCAATGCGCACTAGAAGGCTTAGCTGCAAATCCATGCGATACAAATGGTTTAGCTTCGAATACTTGTGATATACATGATTTAGCTTCAACTGCATGCGAAACATACGAGTTAGCATCAAATCCAAGCGAATCACATGATTTAGATTCAAATCAATGCGAAGTTGATGGCTTAGCTTCAAATCCATGCAAAACAAATGGTTTAGCTTCAAATACGTGTGATATACATGATTTAGCTTCAACAGCATGCGAAACAAACGATTTAGCTTCAAATCCAAGCAAAACACATGATTTAGCTTCAAATCAATGCGATGTAGAAGCGTAGCTTCAAATACATGAGAAACAAATGATTTATCTCAGATAATTGCGATATATGTGATATAGCTTCAAATGCACGCGAAACAATCGAGTTAGATTCAAATCCATGCGAAATACATGATTTAGTTTCAAATCAATGCGAAGTGGTAGGTTTAGCTTCACATACATGAGAAACAAATGTTTTTGCTCCAAATACTTGTGGTATACATGATTTAGCTTCAGCTGCATGCGAAACAAACGAGTTATCTTGAAATCCAAGCGTAGCACATGATTTAACTTCAAATCAATGCGAAGTTGAAGGCTTAGCTTCAAATACATGCGAAGGAAATGATTAACTTTCAAATACTTGCGAACAGAAGTGTTATAGCTTCAAATGCAGGCGAAACAAACGAGTTACCTTCACATCCATGCGAATCACATGATTCTTCTTCAAATTCATGCGAAACACATGGTTTAGCTTAATATTCATGCGAAACAGATTCTTTAGATTGAGATACTTGTGATAAACATGATTCAGCTTCAACTGCATGCGAAGCAAACGAGTTAGTTTCAAATCCATGCGAAACACATGATTTACCTTCAAATCAATGCGAAGTAGAAGGCTTAGCTTCACATGAATGCGAAACAAATGGTTCAGCTTTAAATACTTGTGATATACATGATTTAGCTTCAACCGCATGCGAAACAAACGTGTTAACTTCAAATTCAAGCGAAACACACGATTCAGTTTCAAATCAATGCGAAGTAGAAAGCTTAGCTTCAAATCCATGCGAAACGTATGATTGAACTTCAAATGCTTGCGAATATGAGTGATATAGCTTCAAATGCAGGCGTAACAAACGTGTGAGCTTCAAATCCAAGCGCAACACATGATTTAGCTTCAAGTCAGTGCGAATTAGAAGGCTCAGCTTCAAATCCATGCGAAACGAATGATTGATATTCAAATGCTTGCGAATATGAGTGATATAGCTTCAAATGCAGGCGAAACAAACGTGTGAGCTTCAAATTCAAGCGAAAGAAATGATTCAGCTTCAAATTAATGCGAAATAGAAGGCTGATCTTCGAATCCATGCGACACAAATGGTTTAGCTTCAAAACCTTGTTATATACATGATTTAGATTCAAGTGCTTACGAAACAAACGAGTTAGCTTCAAACCCATGCGAAACATATGATTTAACTTCAAATCAATGCGATGTAGAAGGCTTAGTTTCAAATCCATGGGAATCAAATGGTTTAGCTTCAAATACGTGTGATATACATGATTTAGCTTCAACAGCATGCGAAACAAACGATTTAGCTTCAAATCCAAGCAAAACACATGATTTAGCTTCAAATCAATGCGAAGTAGAATGCTTAGTTTCAAATCCATGCGAAAGGTATGGTTTAGCTTCAAATGCTTGTGATATACATGATTTATCTTCAACTGCATGCGAAACAAACGAGTTAGCTTCAAATCCAAGCGAAACACATGATTCAGTTTCAAATCAATGCGAAGTAGAAGGCACAGTTTCTAATCCATGCGAATCAAATGATTTAGCTTCAAATACTTGTGATATACATGACTTAGCTTCAACTGCATGCCAAAGAAACGAGTTAGTTTCAAATCCATGCGAAAAACATGATTCAGCTTCAAATCAATGTGCAGTAGAAGGCTTAGCTTCAAATCCATGCGAATCCAATGGTTTAGCTTCAAGTACTTGTGATATACATGATTTAGCTACAACTGCATGCCAAACAAACGAGTTAGCTTCAAATCCTAGAGAAACACATGATTCAGCATCAAATTCTAGCGAAACACATGGTTTAGCTTAATATTCATGCGAAACAAATGGTTCAGCTTCAAATACTTGTGATATACAAGATTTAGCTTCAACTGCATGCGAAACGAACGAGCTAGCTTCAAATCCAAGAGAAACACATGATTTAGCTTCAAATCAATGCGAACTAGAAGGCTTAGCTTCAAATCCATGCGAATCAAATGGTTTAGCTTCAAATACTTGTGATATACTTGAGTTAGCTTCAACTGCATTCGAACCAAACGAGTTTGCTTCAAGTCAATGCGAAGCGCATGATTTAGGTACAAATTTAAGCGAAACGCATGGTTTAGTTTAATATTCATGCGAAACAAATGGTTCAGCTTGAAATACTTGTGATATACATGATTTAGCTTCAAATCATGCGAAGTAGAAGGCTTAGCTTCAAATACATGAGAATCAAATGATTTATTATCAGATAATGGCGATATAAGTGATGTAGCTTGAAATGCACGCGAAACAATCGAGTTAGATTCAAATCCATTGAAACGCATGATTTAGCATCAAATCAATGCGAAGTAGAAGCCTTAGCTTCAAATCCATGCGAAACAGATGGTTTAGATTCAGATAATTGCGATATAAGTGATATAGCTTCAAATGCAGGCGAAATATTCGAGTTAGCTTCAAATCCATGGGAATCAAATGGTTTAGCCTCAAATAGTTGTGTCATACATGATTTAGCTACAACTGCATGCGAAACAAACGAGTTAGCTTAAAATCCAAGCGAAACACTTGACATAGCTTCAAATTAATGCGAAGCAGAAGGCTTAGTTGAAAATCCATGCGAATCAAATGGTTTAGCTTCAAATACTTGTGATATACATGATTTAGTTTCAGCTGCAGGCGAAACAAACGAGTTAGCTTGAAATCCAAGCGAAACACATGATTTAGTTTACAAATCAATGCGAAGTAGAACGCTTAGCTTCAAATACATGAGAAACAAATGATTTATCTTCAGATAATTGCGATATAAGTGATATAGCTTCAAATGCACGCGATACAATCGAGTTAGCTTCAAGTCCGTGCGAATCACATGGCTCAGCTTCCTAGCTTCATATTATTGCGACCCAGATGGTTTAGATTAGGATACTTGTGATAAACATGATTTAGCTTCAACTGCATACGAAACAAACGAGTTAGCTTCAAACCCAAGCGAAACACATGATTTACCTTCAAATCAATGCGAAGTAGAAGGCTGATTTTCGAATCCGTGCAAAACAAATCGATTATCTTCAAATACTTGTGATATACATTATTTAGCTTCAACTGCATGCGAAACAAACGAGTTAGCTTCAAATCCATGCGAAACACATAATTTAGCTTCAAATCAATGATCAGTAGAAGTCATATCTTCGAATCCATGCGAAACAAATGGTTCAGCTTCAAATACTTGTGATATACATGATTTAGCTTCAACTGCATGCGAAACAAACCAGTTAGCTTCAAATCCATACAAAACACATAATTTAGCTTCAAATCAAGGAGAAGTAGAAGTCTTACCTTTCGAATCCATGCGAAACAAATGGTTTAGCTTCAAATACTTGTGATATACATGATTTAGATTCAACTGCATGCCAAACAAACGAGTTAGCTTCAAATTCTAGCAAAACACATGACTTAGCTTCAAATCAGAGCGAAGTAGAAGGCTTAGCTTCAAATCCATGCGAAACGAATGATTGATCTTCAAATGCTTGCGAGTATGAGTGATATTTATTTCAAATGCAGGCGAAACAAACGAGTTAGTTTCAAATCCATGCGAAACACATGATTCAGCTTCAAATCAATGTGCAGTAGAAGGCTTAGCTTCAAATCCATGCGAAACGAATGATTGATCTTCAAATGCTTGCGAATATGAGTGATGTTTATTTAAAATGCAGGCGAAACAAACGAGTTAGTTTCAAATCCATGCGAAACACATGATTCAGCTTCAAATCAATGTGCAGTAGAAGGCTTAGCTCCAAATCCATGCGAATCAAATGGTTTAGCTTCAAATACCTACGATATACATGATTTAGCTTCAACTGCATGCGAAACAAACGTGTTAACTTCAAATTCAAGCGAAACACATGATTCAGCTTCAAATCAATGCGAAACACATGATTTAGCTTCAAATCAATGCGAAGTAGAATGCTTAGTTTCAAATCCATGCGAAACGAATGATTGATCTTCAAATGCTTGCGAATATGAGTGATGTTTATTTCAAATGCAGGCGAAACAAACGAGTTAGTTTCAAATCCATGCGAAACACATGATTCAGCTTCAAATCAATGTGCAGTAGAAGGCTTAGCTTCAAATCCATGCGAATCAAATGGTTTAGCTTCAAATACCTACGATATACCTGATTTAGCTTCAACTGCATGCGAAACAAACGTGTTAACTTCAAATTCAAGCGAAACACATGATTCAGCTTCAAATCAATGCGAAACACATGATTTAGCTTCAAATCAATGCGAAGTAGAATGCTTAGTTTCAAATCCATGCGAAAGGTATGGTTTAGCTTCAAATGCTTGTGATATACATGATTTAGCTTCAACTGCATGCGAAACGAACGAGTTAGCTTCAAATCCAAGCGAAACACATGATTCAGTTTCAAATCAATGCGAAGTAGAAGGCATAGTTTCTAATCCATGCGAATCAATTGATTTAGCTTCAAATACTTGTGATATACATGATTTAGCTTCAACTGCATGTGAAACAATAGATTTATCTTCACAAGGGAAACACATGATTTAACTTCAAATCAATGCGAAGTAGAAGGCTAATCTTCAAATCCATGCGAAACGATTGATTTGGCTTTCAATGCTTGCGAATATAAGAGATATAGCTTCAAATACTTGCGAATATAAGTGATACAGCTTCAACTGCATGCCAAACAAACGAGTTATTTTCAAATCCAAGCGAAACACATTATTCAGCTTCAGATCAATGCGAAGTAGAAGGCTTTGCTTGAAATCCCTGCGAAACAAATAGATTAGCTTCAAATACTTGTGATATACATGATTTACATTCAACTGCATGCGAAACAAACGAGCTAGCTTCAAACCCAAGCGAAACATATGTTTTAGCGTCAAATCAATGCAAAGTAGAAGGGTGATCTCCGAATCCATGCGAAACAAATGGTTTAACTTCAGATACTTGTTGTATACATGATTTATCTTCAACTGCAGGCGAAAAAAACGAGTTAGCTTCAAATCCATGCGAAACCCATGGTTTAGCTTCAAATACTTGTGATTTACATGATTTAGCTTCAACTGCATGCGAAACAAACGAATTAGCTTCAAATCCAAGCGGAACGAATAATTCAGGTTCAAATACGATCGAAACACATGGTTTAGCTTAATATTCATGCAAAACAAATGGTTCAGCTTCAAATACTTGTGATATACATGAATTAGCTTCAAATGCAGGCGAAACAAACGATTAGGCTTCAAAACCAAGCGAAACACATGATTTAGCTTTAATTCAATGCGAAGTAGAAGGCTTGTCTTCGAATCCATGCGAAACGAATGATTGCGCTTCAAATGCTTGCGAATATAAGTGATATAGCTTCAAATGCAGGCTAATCATACGAGTTAGCTTCAAATCCAAGCGAATCACATGATTTAGCTTCGATTCAATGCGAAGTTGAAGGCTTATCTACGAATCGTTTCGAAACGAATGATTGAGCTTCAAATACTTGCGAATATAAGTGATATAACTTCAACTGCATGCGCAAACAAACGAGTTATCTTGAAATCCATAAGGAACACATGATTTAGCTGCAAATCAATGCGAAGTAGACGGCTTAGCTTTAAATCCATGCGAAACGAATGCTTTGAATTCAAACACTTGCGAACATAAGTGATATAGCTTCAAGTGCAGGCGAAACAAACGAGTTAGCTTCAAATCCATGCGAAACACATGATTTAGCTACAAATTCATTCGAAACACATGGTTTAGCTTAATATTCATGCGAAACAAATGGTACAGCTTCAAATACTTGTGATATACATGATTTACTTTCAACTGCATGGGAAACAAACGAGTTAGCTTCAACTCCATTCGAAACACATGATTCAGCATTAAATCAATGCGAAGTGGAAGCATTAGCTTCAAATCCGAGCGAAACACATGATTTAGATTCAAATACTTGCGATATAAATGAAATTGCTTCAAATGCAGACGAAACAAACGAGTTAGCTTCAAATCCCAGCGAAGCACATGATTTAGCTTCAAAACAATGCGATGTAGAAGGCTTAGCTTCATATCCATGCGAAACGAATGGTTTAGCTTCAAATACTTGTGATATACATGATTTAGCTTCAACTGCATGTGAAACAATCGAGTTATCTTGAAATCCATGCGGAACACATGATTTAGATACAAATCAATGCGATGTCGAAGGCTTATCTTCAAATCCATTTGAAACGAATGATTTGGCTTCAAATACTTGCGAATATAAGTGATATAGCATCAAGTGCATGCGAAACAATCGAGTTAGTTTCAAATCCATTCGAAACGCATGATTTAGCTTCAAATCCATGCGAAACACATGGTTTAGCTTCAGCTACTTGTGATATACATGATTGAACTTTAACTGCATGAGAAACAAACGAGTTATCTTCAAATTCAAGCGAAACACATGATTTAGCTTCAAATAAATGCGCAGTGGAAGCCTTAACTTCAAATACATGAGAAACAAATGATTTATCTTCAGATAATTGCGATATAAATGATGTACCTTTAAATGCAGGCGAAACAGACGAGTTAGCTTCAAATCCGTGCGAAACACATGATTTAGCTTCAAATTCATGCGAAGTAGAATGCTTAGCTTCAAATCCATGCGACAAAAATGAATTAGATTCAAATGCTTGCGATACAAATGGTTTAGCTTCGAATACTAGTGATATACATGATTTAGCTTCAACTGCATGCGAAACATACGAGTTAGCTTCAAATCCATGCGATTCACATGATTTAGATCCAAATCAATGCGAAGTTGAAGGCTTAGCTTCAAATCAATGCGAAACGATTGATTTAGTTTCAAATACTCTTTTTACACGATTTAGCTTCCACTGCATGCGCAATAAACGAGTTAGCTTCATATCCAAGCAATGCACATGATTTAGCTTCAAATCAATGCTAAGTGGAAGGCTTATCTTCGAATCCTTGCAAAACAAATGGTTTAGCTTCAAACACTTGTGATATACATGATTTAGCTTCAACTGCATGCGAAACAAACGAGTTAGCTTCAAATTCATGCGAATCACATGGTTGAGGTTCATAGCTTCATATTCTTGCGAAACAAATGCTTTAACTTCAAATACTTTTGATAAACATGATTTAGCTTCAACTGCATGCGAAACAAACGAGTTATCTTCAAATCCTAGAGAAACACATGATTTAACTTCAAATCAATGCGAAGTAGAAGGCTTAGCTTCAAATCAATGCGAAACAAATGCTTTAGCTTCAAGTACTATTAATGAACATGATTTAGCTTCAACTGCATGCGAAACAAACGAGTTAGCTTCAAATCCAAACGAAAAAATTGATTTAGCTTCAAATCAATGCGAAGTAGAAGGCTTAGCTCCAAATACATGCGAATCAAATGGTTTAGCTTCAAATACTTGGGATATACATGATTTAGCTTCAACTGCACGCGAAACAAACGTGTTAGCTTTAAATCCATGCGAAAGACATGATTTAGCTTCAAATCAAAGCGAAGTTGGAAGGCTTAGCTCCAAATCCATGAGAATCAAATGGTTTAGCTTCAAATACTTGTGATATACATGATTGAGCTTCAACTGCATGCGAAACAAACGAGTTAACTTCAAATCCAAGCGAAACACTTGATTTATCTTCAAATCAATGCGAAGTGCAAGGCTTAGCTTCAACTCCATGCGAAACGAATGATTTAGCTTCAAATACTTGCGAGCATAAGTGATATAGCTTCAACTGCATGCGAAACAAACGAGTTTTCTTCAAATCCAAACGAAACACTTGATTTAGCTTCATATCAATGCGAAGTAGAAGGCTTAGCTTCAACTCCGTGCGAAACGAATGATTTAGCTTCAAATACTTGCGAACATAAGTGATATAGCTTCAACTGCATGCAAAACAAACGAGTTTTCTTCAAATCCAAACGAAACACTTGATTTAGCTTCAAATTAATGCGAAGTAGAAGGCTTAGCTTCAAATCCATGCGAATCAAATGGTTTAGCTTCAAATACTTGTGATATACATGATTTAGCTTCACATGCAGGCGAAACAAACGAGTTAGCTTCAAATACATGCGAAAAACATGATTTAGCTTCAAATTCATTCGAAGCACATGGTTTAGCTTAATATTCATGCGAAACAAATGGTTCAGCTTCAAATACTTGCGATATAAGTAATATAGCTTCAAATGCAGGAAAAACAAACGAGTGAGCTTCATATCCAAGCGTAACACATGATTCAGCATTAAATCAATTCGAAGTGGAAGCATTAGCTTCAAATCCGAGCGAAACACATGATTTAGATTCAAATACTTGCGATATAAATGAAATTGCTTCAAATGCAGACGAAACAAACGAGTTAGCTTCAAATCCCAGCGAAACACATGATTTAGCTTCAAAACAATGCGAAGTAGAAGGCTTAGCTTCATATCCATGCGAAACGAATGGTTTAGCTTCAAATACTTGTGATATACATGATTTAGCTTCAACTGCATGTGAAACAATCGAGTTATCTTGAAATCCATGCGGAACACATGATTTAGATACAAATCAATGCGATGTCGAAGGCTTATCTTCAAATCCATTTGAAACGAATGATTTGGCTTCAAATACTTGCGAATATAAGTGATATAGCATCAAGTGCATGCGAAACAATCGAGTTAGTTTCAAATCCATTCGAAACGCATGATTTAGCTTAAAATCCATGCGAAACACATGGTTTAGCTTCAGCTACTTGTAATATACATGATTGAACTTTAACTGCATGAGAAACAAACGAGTTATCTTCAAATTCAAGCGAAACACATGATTTAGCTTCAAATAAATGCGCAGTGGAAGCCTTAACTTCAAATACATGAGAAACAAATGATTTATCTTCAGATAATTGCGATATAAATGATGTACCTTTAAATGCAGGCGAAACAGACGAGTTAGCTTCAAATCCGTGCGAAACACATGATTTAGCTTCAAATTCATGCGAAGTAGAATGCTTAGATTCAGATCCATGCGATACGAATGATTTAGCTTCAAATACTTGTGATATACATGATTTATCTTCAACAGCATGCGAAACAAACGAGGAAGCTTCAAATTCAAGCGAAACACATGATTTAACATCAAATCAATGCGAAGTAGAAAACGTAGCTTCAAATCAAAGCGAAACAAATGGTTTAGCATCAAATACTTGTGATATACATGATATAGCTTCAACTGCATCCGAAACCAACGAGCTAGATTCAAATCCATGCGATTCACATGATTTAGCTTCGAATCAATGCGCAGTAGAAGGCTTGGCTTCAAATACATGAGAAACAGTAGATTTATCTTCAGATAATTGCGATATAAGTGATATAGCTTCAAATGCCGGCGAAACAAACGAGTTGGCCTCAAATCCATGCGAAACACATGATTTAGCTTCAAATTCGTGCGAAACACATGGTTTAGCTTCAATTACTTGTGATATACATGATTTAGCTTCAACTGCATGAGAAACGAACGAGTTAACATCAAATCCAAGCGAAACACATGATTTAGTTTCAAATCAATGCGAAGTGGAATGCTTAGCTCCAAATCCATGTGAATCAAATGGTTTCGCTTCAAATACTTGTGATATACATGATTTAGCTTCAACTGCATGCGAAACAAACGAGTTAGCTTCAAATCCAAGCGAAACGCATTATTTAGCTTCAAATTAATGCGAAGTAGAAGGCTTGGTTTCAAATCCATTCGAATCAAATGGTATAGCTTCAAATACTTGTGATATACATGATTTAGCTTCAGCTGCATGCGAAACAAACGAGTTAGCTTCAAATCCAAGCGAAACACATGATTTAGCTTCAATTTCATGCAATGTATAAGGCTTAGCTACAAATACATGCGAAATAAATGGTTTAGCTTCAAATACATGTTTTATACATGATTTAGCATAATCGAGAAACAAACGAGTTATCTTCAAATCCAAGAGAAACACATGATTTAACTTCGAATCAATGCGAAGTAGAAGGCTTAGCTTCAAATCAATGCGAAACAAATGCTTTAGCTTCAAGTACTATTGATGAACATGATTTAGCTTCAACTGCATGCGAAACAAACGAGTTTGCTTCAAATCCAAGCGAATCACATGATTTAGCTTCAAATCAATGCGAAGTTGAAGGCTTAGATTCAAATCCATACGAAACGAATAACTTAGTTTCAAATACTTGCGAATAAAAGTGATATAGCTTCAAATGCAGGCGAAACTAACGACTTAGCTTCAAATCCATGTCATGTAGAAGTATTAGATGCAAATACGTGAGAAACAAGTGATTTATCTTCAGATAATTGCGACATAAGTTATATAGCTTCAAATGCCGGCGAAACAATCGAGTTAGCTTCAAATGAATGCGAAGTAGAAGGTTTATCTTCAAATCCATGCGAAACAACTGGTTTATCTTCAACTACTTGTGATATACATGATTTAGCTTCAAATGTAGGCGAATCAAACTACTTAGCTTCAAATCCATACGAATCACATGATTCAGCTTCAATTAATGAGACGAAGAAGGCCTGACTTCAAATACTTGAGAAAAATGATTTGTCTTAAGATAATTGCGATATAAGTGATATAGCTTGAAACGCAGGCGAAACAAATGAGTTAGCTTCAAATCCATGCGAAACACATGATTTAGCACCAAATCAATGCGAAGTAGAAGGCTTAGCATCAAATCCATGCGACAAAAATGAATTAGATTCAAATGCTTGCGATATCAATGATGTACCTTCAAATGCAGGCGAAACAAACGAGTTAGCTTCAAATCCATGCGATACACATGACTTAGCTTTAAATCATTGCGAAGTAGAAGGCTCATCTTCAAATCCATTCGAAAGTAATGGTTTAGCTTCAAATACTTGCGATATAAATGAAATAGCTTCAAATGCAGATGAAACAAACGAGTTATCTTCAAATCCATGCGAAACACATGATTTAGCATCAAATCAATGCGAAGTAGAAGGCTTAGCTTCAAATCCATGCGACAAAAATGAATTAGATTCAAATGCTTGCGATATAAATGATGTACCTTCAAATGCAGGCGAAACAAACGAGTTAGCTTCAAATGCATGCGACACACATGACTTAGCTTTAAATCATGGCGAAGTAGAAGGCTCATTTTCAAATCCATTCGAAACAAATGGTTTAGCTTCAAATAATTGCGATATAAATGAAACAGCTTCAAATGCAGACGGAACAAACGAGTTATCTTTAAATCCATGCGAAACAAACGAGTTAGGTTCAAATCCATGAGAAACACATGATTTAGCATCAAATCATTGCGAAATAGAAGGCTTAGCTCCAAATCCATGCGAATCAAATTGTTTAGATTCAAATACTTGTGATATACATGAATTAGCTTAACTGCATGTGAAACAAGCGAGTTAGCTTCAAATCCAAGCGAAACACATAATTTAGTTTCAAATCAATGCGAAGTAGAAGGCTTAGCTTCAAATCATGCGAAACAAATGGTATAGCTTCAAATACTTGTGATATACATGATTTAGCTCAACTGCATCGAAACAAACGAATTAGCTTCAATTTCCAGCGAAACACATGATTTAGTTTCAAATCAATGCGAAGTAGAAGGCTTAGCTTCAAATCCATGCGAATCATATGCTTCAGCTTCAAATACTTGTGTTATACATGATTTAGCTTCAACTACATCGAAACAAACGAATTAGCTTCAAATCCAAGCGAAACACATGATTTAGTTTCAAATCAATGCGAAGTAGAAGGCTTAGCTTCAAATCATGCGAAACAAATGGTATAGCTTCAAATACTTGTGATATACATGATTTAGCTCAACTGCATCGAAACAAACGAATTAGCTTCAATTTCCAGCGAAACACATGATTTAGTTTCAAATCAATGCGAAGTAGATGGCTTATCTTCAAATACATGCGAAAGAAAAGGTATAGCTTCAAATACTTGTGATTTACATGATTTAGCTTCAACTGCATGCGAAACAAACGAGTTAGCTTCAAATCCTCGGGAATCACATGATTTAGCTTCAAATCAATGCGAAGTAGAAGGCTTAGCTTCAAGTCCAAGCGAAACAAATGTTTTAGCTTCAAATACTTGTGATATACATGATTTAGCTTCAACTGCATCGAAACAAACAAATTAGCTTCAAATCCAATCGAAACACATGATTTAGCTTCAAATTCATTGGAAGTAGACTGCTTAGCTTCAAATCCATGCGAAACGAACGTTTTGGCTTCAAATACTTGTGGATATAAGTGATATAGCTTCAAATGCAGGCGAAATAAACGAGTTACTTCAAATACATGCGAAACACATGATTTAGCTTCAAATCAATGCGAAGTAGAAGGCTTAGTTTCAAATTCAAACGAAACACATGATTTAGCTTCAAATCAGTACGAAGTAGAAGGCTTAGTTTCAAATCCATGCGAATCAAATGGTTTAGCTTCAAATACTTGTGACATAGAGGATTTAGCTTCAAATGCATGCGAAACAAACGAGTTAGCTTCAAATCCAAGCGAAACAAATGATTTAACTTCAACTCCATGCGAAACAAACGAATTAGCTTCAAATCCAAGCGAAACACATAATTCAGCTTCAAATTCTATCGAAACACATGGTTTAGCTTAATATTCATGCGAAACAAATGGTTTAGCTTCAACTACTTGTTATATACATGATTTAGCTCCAACTGCATGCGAAACAAACGAGTTAGCTTCGAATCCAAGCGAAACACATAATTCAGCTTCAGATTCGATCGAAACACATGGTTTAGCTTAATATTCATGCGAAACAAATGGTTTAGCTTCAACTACTTGTGATATACATGATTTAGCTCAACTGCATCGAAACAAACGAATTAGCTTCAATTTCCAGCGAAACACATGATTTAGTTTCAAATCAATGCGAAGTAGATGGCTTATCTTCAAATACATGCGAAAGAAAAGGTATAGCTTCAAATACTTGTGATTTACATGATTTAGCTTCAACTGCATGCGAAACAAACGAGTTAGCTTCAAATCCTCGGGAATCACATGATTTAGCTTCAAATCAATGCGAAGTAGAAGGCTTAGCTTCAAGTCCAAGCGAAACAAATGTTTTAGCTTCAAATACTTGTGATATACATGATTTAGCTTCAACTGCATCGAAACAAACAAATTAGCTTCAAATCCAATCGAAACACATGATTTAGCTTCAAATTCATTGGAAGTAGACTGCTTAGCTTCAAATCCATGCGAAACGAACGTTTTGGCTTCAAATACTTGTGGATATAAGTGATATAGCTTCAAATGCAGGCGAAATAAACGAGTTACTTCAAATACATGCGAAACACATGATTTAGCTTCAAATCAATGCGAAGTAGAAGGCTTAGTTTCAAATTCAAACGAAACACATGATTTAGCTTCAAATCAGTACGAAGTAGAAGGCTTAGTTTCAAATCCATGCGAATCAAATGGTTTAGCTTCAAATACTTGTGACATAGAGGATTTAGCTTCAAATGCATGCGAAACAAACGAGTTAGCTTCAAATCCAAGCGAAACAAATGATTTAACTTCAACTCCATGCGAAACAAACGAATTAGCTTCAAATCCAAGCGAAACACATAATTCAGCTTCAAATTCTATCGAAACACATGGTTTAGCTTAATATTCATGCGAAACAAATGGTTTAGCTTCAACTACTTGTTATATACATGATTTAGCTCCAACTGCATGCGAAACAAACGAGTTAGCTTCGAATCCAAGCGAAACACATAATTCAGCTTCAGATTCGATCGAAACACATGGTTTAGCTTAATATTCATGCGAAACAAATGGTTTAGCTTCAACTACTTGTGATATACATGATTTAGCTCAACTGCATCGAAACAAACGAATTAGCTTCAATTTCCAGCGAAACACATGATTTAGTTTCAAATCAATGCGAAGTAGAAGGCTTATCTTCAAATACATGCGAAAGAAAAGGTATAGCTTCAAATACTTGTGATTTACATGACTTAGCTTCAACTGCATGCGAAACAAACGAGTTAGCTTCAAATCCTCGCGAATCACATGATTTAGCTTCTAATCAATGCGAAGTAGAAGGCTTAGCTTCAAGTCCAAGCGAAACAAATGTTTTAGCTTCAAATACTTGTGATAAACATGATTTAGCTTCAACTGCATCGAAACAAACAAATTAGCTTCAAATCCAAGCGAAACACATGATATAGTTTCAAAACAATTCGAAGTAGAAGGCTTATCTTCAAATCCATCCGAAACAAATGGTTTAGCTTCAAATACTTGCGATATAAATGAAACAGCTTCAAATGAAGACGAAACAAACGAGTGAGTTTCAAATCCTTGCGAAACATATGATTTAGCATCAAATCAATGCGAAGTAGAAGGCTTAGCTTCAAATCAATCCGAAACAAATGGCTTAGCTTCAAATATTTGTAGCTAAACCATGTGTTCGCATGGATTTGAAGCTAACTCTTTTGTTTCGCCAGCATTTGGAGACAAATCATGTATATCACAAGTATTTGAAACTAAACCGTTTGATTCGCATGGATTTGAAGCTAAGCCTTCTACTTCGAATTGATTTGCAGCTATCTCGATTGTTTCACCTGCATTTGAAGCTACATCACTTATATTGCAATTATCTGAAGATAAATCATTTGTTTCTCATATATTTGGAGCTAAGCCTTCTACTTCGCTTTGATTTGAAGATAAACCACGTGATTCGCATGGACTTGATGCTAACTCGTTTATATCGCGTGCATTTGAAGCTGTATCACTTACATCGCAATTATCTGAAGATAAACCATTTATTTCGCATGTATTTGAAGCTAAGACTTCTACTTTGCATGAAATTGAAGCTATGTCATGTGTTTCATGCAGTTGAAGCTAAAACATGTACATCACAAGTATCTGAATCTAATCCATCTGTTTCGCAAGAATATGAAGCTATGAAGCTAATCCATGTGATTCACATGAATTTGAAGCTAAATCATGTGTTTCGCATGAATTTGAAGCTGTATCACTAATATCGCAATTATCTGAAGATAAATAATTTGTTTCTCATGTGTTTGAAGCTAACCCTTCTACTTCGCATTGATTCGAAGCTAAATCATGTGAATCGCATGGATTTGAAGCTAACTCGTTTGTTTCGCATGCAGTTGAAGCTGAATCATGTATAGCACAAGTATTTGAAGCTAAACCATTTGTTTCGCATGGATTTGAAGATAAGCCTTCTGCTTCGAATTGATTTGAAGCTAAATCATGCGTTTCGCTTGGTTTTGAAGCTAACTCGTTTGTTTCGCATGCAGTTGAAGCTGAATCATGTATATCACAAGTATTTGAAGATAAACCATTTGTTTCGCATGAATTTGAAGCTAAGCCTTCTACTTCGCATTGATTTGAAGCTAAATCATGTGTTTCGCATGGATTTGAAGCTAACTTGTTTGTTTCGCATGCAGTTGAAGCTAAATCATGTTTATCAGAAGTATTTGAATCTAAACCATTTGTTTCGCATGGATTTGAAGATAAGCATTCTACTTCGCATGGATTTGAAACTAACATGTTTGTTTCGCATGAAGTTGAAGCTAAATCATGTATATCACAAGTATATGATGCTAAACCATTTGTTTCGCATTGATTTGTAGCTAAGGTTTATACTTCGCATTGTTTTGATGTTAAATCATGTGTTTCCCTTGGGTGTGAGGCAAAACCGTTTGTTTCGCATGCAGCTGAATCTAAATCACGTATATCACAAGTATTTGAAGCTAAGCCTTCTGCTTCGCATTGATTTGCAGCTAAATCATGTATATCGCTTGGTTTTGAAGCTAACTCCTTCGTTTCGCATGCAGTTGAAGCTAAGTCATGTATAGCACACGTATTTGAAGCTAAACCATTTGGTTCGCATGGATTAGAAGATAAGCCTTCTACTTCGCATTGATTTGAAGCTAAATCATATGTATCGCATGGATTTGAAGCTAACTCGTCTTTTTCGCATGCAGTTTAAGCTAAATCATGTATATCACAAGTATTTGAAGCTAAACCAATTGTTTCGCATGGATTTGAATATAAGCCTTCTACTTCGCATGAATTTGACGCTAACTCGTTTGTTTCGCCTGCATTTGAAGCTACATCACTTATATCAGCAATTATCTGAAGATAAATCATTTGTTTCTCATGTATTTGAAGATAAGCCTTATACTTCGTTTTGATTTGAAGCTAAATCATGTTTTTCGCATGGATTTGAAGCTAACTCGTTTGTTTCGCCTGCCTTTGAAGCTGAATCATGTGTTTCGCTTGGATTTGAAGCTAACTCATTTGTTTCGCCTGCATTTGAAGCTATATCACATAAACCGCAAGAATTTGAATCTAAATCATTTGTGTGGCATGGATTTGAAGCTAAGCCATCTACTTCGCATTGGTTTGAAGATAAATCATGTGTAGCGCATGGATTTGAAGCTAACTCGTTTGTTACGCCTGCATTTGAAGCTAAATCATGTATATCACAAGTATTTGACGCTAAACCATTTGTTTCGTATGGATTTGAAGATAAGCCTCCTACTTCGCATTAATTTGAAGCTTACTCGATTGATTCGACTGCATTTGCATCTATATCACTTATATCGCAATTATCTGAAGATGAATCATTTGCTTCTCATGTATTTGATGCTAAGCCGTCCATTTCGCATTGACTTGAAGCTAAATCATGTGTTTCGCATGGATTTGAACCTTACTCGTTTGTTTCGCCTGCATTTGAAACTAAATCATGTATATCACAAGTATTTGAAGCTAAACCATTTGTTTCGCATGGATTTGTAGATAAGCCATCTACTTCGCATTGATTTGATGCTAAATCATGTGTTCCGCATGGATTTCAAGATAACTCGTTTGTCTCGCATGAAGTTGAAGCTAAATCATGAATATGACAAGTATTCGATGCTAAACCATTTGTTTCACATGGATTTAAAGCTATGCCTTCAAGTTCGCATTGATTTGAAGCTAAATCATGTGTTTCGCATGGATTTCAAGATAACTCCTT